>NC_056739.1:1334419534-1334764534 GCF_019279795.1 Protopterus annectens
TCTGATATGCCACAGTCTCAGAACTGTTATTTAGTCCTACCATATAAACTTAAACTCTCACTTTTCAGAAGATCACAATTACAATCTTCAGTCTTTTCAACTGACGCCTCAAGTATACATACTGAAAAATGCTGAGTAGTTCAACTATAGTTGAAAGAAAGTCAGCATGTCAGACATGGTAAGATAAACTACCTTAATTTAACATCAAAATCTCTTTTAATCAGAAAGCTGTGTTAGAAAGAATGCATGCATCTATCCCACCAACTTGGTACTTATATAAGGCTTCAGCTTTGAAATTCAAATACTATGACAATTGGTACAGAACAATTGGATACCATATAATATAATTTCTCCTACCATTATGTAAATACATCTTCATAACCAGCGGCCATGTGAAATAGTAATGTTTTGCAATTATACATTTGAAACAGCATACATATAAACAATTGTAATGAGTTCTTCCCACATCCCTTGATGGCATAAGCTTTTTGAGCAATGGAAGCAGTTCGCATATAAACTTTGCTAGTACACAGCACAAAATCACTATGGCTTTTGTTCCAAAGACATCAACAGTAACATAAATTCTGATTTAAGAATAAAACAGTCATAGAAATATCTGTACCACTGCTTTATGTTATCCCTTAGTTAAAAAAATAAATAACACTGTGCATGGTGCATTAAACCCCAATCAACCAATAAATACAACATAGAAATAAAAATGAAAAGCTGAAAACTCCTCACAGCAAGAGGTTCTCTGGTTCGATTCTCGGCTGGGGTGCCTTCTGTGTGGAGTTTGCATGTTCTCCCTGTGTTCGCGTGGGTTTCCTCCGGGTACTCCGGTTTCCTCCCACATTCCAAAGACATGCATCTGGAGCATTTCTCCCCGGGCCTCCACTGAAAACAGGCTCTGTGGAACCTAGTCGGACTTTCCTGGTCAACAAATTCTAAATAAAAAAATAAATAAATAAAAACTGAATGCTCCCAATGTGAAAAATCAGCACTTGACTACAATAACCCTTTATTATTAAGCAAAAAAAAGAATACTCAAAGATTACTCCTTGTTTCCTGTATATAAATGTGTGCCTCATCAAACTTTTTGGGCACAACTGTATCATATTACAGTAAATGATACTAGGATATTTACCTAGAAAACTCAGTTTTGCTACACTCCTAGCTTCAGAGGCAAGGGAATAATTATAGTTTGAATTTGAAAGAAAAAATAATGCTTTTTTGTTAGACAAGTCCATCCATTGGACTCGCATTCCTTTTTCAGGAGTGACCTGGGAGTATTGTCTGATTTAGTGACTTGCTCAGAGTCACAAATCATAGACTTCTGGAATCATATCATTAATAGTTCACATCCATAATTCTCTGCTCTAGTTGCCAGTTTGTATTTCGCAACAATTAAAAAGAAAAATATAATTATTACACAATAACATCCATTTTATATATATATATATATATATATATATATATATATATATATATATATATATATATATATATATATATTTGTTAACTTTTACATTTGTTACCTTGATGGTAACTGAAAGCTGCACACTTATTTTCTAGGTCCATAGCTAAGTACTAGGCTAGCTACCCTTGCAGGCCATTTTAAGCATATCCATTTTCCCTTTTTGTGGTTGACAAATATATCCTATTTGACTACAGAGTAGCCTTATCCATCCCATGGCTGATAATTATATGTTACCCATAATATTAATAACAGGGAATCATACTTCAGATAATGTGACGGGACTCATACACGGGGTAAAGCATATAGGAGCTGACTCTTTCCATTAGTACTACAGGACAGATTCTTGGGGTAAATTTTCTATTTCCCACCCACAGACCTAAGTTGCACTTGGAAATGGACAAGGATGAATATTGTTTTATGTGGGTAGGGAAAATGTCGCAGAGCAGCGGTTTCCTCTGCGAAATATACCTGTCCCTCCAAACTGTTCAGTCGATGCTGTAGAAGAGGCTTAGATATGTACATCGAATATTTATGATGACATTTATTTTATTTATTTATATTTATTTATTGACATTTGTTAACCAGGTTTGTCCAACTGGGCTTGTGGCCCATTTTCAGTGGAGACCCGAGGAGAAAAGCTCCAGTAGTACAATTTTAAACAATATTGACAAAATAGCAGTTACGGCAAAAAGATTCACATATGTTGGGCTGCATGCATAAAGTTAAAGTTGCATTAAAAAGAAGCTAAGTAACATAATTTTACATTGATATAGTTCAACAGGTCAACAATAAAACTTTTTTTGTTTGTATAAAATTATGCAAATGCATAGTAGACACATTGGAGAAAGAAGTGTAATGAGGTACTAAGTATGGTTCTTTTGAGGGTACATAAAGGGAAGGAAGACTAAGGGTATCCTGAAATCCTGAACAAATAGATCAAATCTTGGGGGCATATTGTCAATGTGGTACTTCTCTGGGGCAGATGACTTCCCAAAGGATACAATGACTATAGACTTTGACTTTAAGATATGCAGTAAATCCATCAATAAAGGGTTTGAGAATGCCTAGCATGACAGAGGTCACCTCTTAGCAGTCTGTAAGAGTACGAGTATAGTGACAGGGCTTTGAGTCAGTCCATTTAGGACATGTTGTTTAGGCCTTGTATCCTATTAGTAAGGTATCTCTGTGGGAGTTCCAGTTGTTGCATGTGTGTGGACCAGTGCATGCAAAAGAGGGCATTATATTCAATGACTGACCTTATGAATGATCAGCAAAGGGAGACAATGGCATCCCTACATCTAAATATAATCCCTTTGTTTATAAATTGTGCAATATAGAAGGACTTTCTTATAACAATAGTCACATGTTGGTCAAACCTTAGGTCACTGTCCACATAAGTTCTCAAATCCTGAACAAATGGGACAAATCTTGGGGGCATATTGTTAATGTGGTACTTCTCTGTGGCAGATGACTTCCCAGAGGATACAATGATGCATTTTCTGGCAGTTAGTTTCAGATCATGATTCTGACATCAGTTATTTATTTCAGACAAACCTTCCTGCAGGATGGCTAAGTCATTTGGGGATTCAGTAACTGCTCCTAGCTTGCAGTCATCTGCAAACTTCGCCAGCAAGAGCCCTTTGGTATTGGCTCTTACTTTAGAAAAGTAGATGGCAAACAGAAGTCTGAGCACAGAACCCTGGGAGACTCCACTGGTGACTTGTCTCTTTGTGGAGGTAACTCCCCCTACTTTGATTATCTGTGTCCTCTATGGACAAACTCAATATTTTGTAAATGCTGTATTTTCCCAAATTCTTGTTTAAACTTGACCCTAGATACAAACACCAGCATCTCTATGTTACTTGTATATATTCCTCCACAATCTGCAGTATAAAAAACAGGAATGATCAGCTATATAAAGTGCACACTATGAGCTAACAGGCTTAAGATAAGCATAGATGAAATATATACTTGTATGTTTAAACTAACAAAATGCACACTTTTGCTGTAACTTTCAAAAAAAAACTTTTTCTATAAAATAACATATTTTAGATTCTGATTTCATAAGAACACCTTGTTGATACAACACAGATACATTCTGAGTTTGTTAGCCAAAAGTGTACATTTGTCTAAATGAATAGGAAAACATGGAACAGCCAAAGTATTGTGTAGGCCTACTGTTTGTGTCTGGCAAAATACAACCATATCTTTAAAACTATTTCAAATTTTCCAGTAAATTTCCAACAAAATACTTTATGACTCTCAGCACACACAAACTGGTAACTTCAAGTAAAACGACATGCAAGCTTATCTTCATGAAACCAGTATGACACTGCATATAGTCTAAATTCTTGGAGTAGGGGTGGGGTTGACATGTAAGCTGTTGCCTTCTGATGCAATGACAACTTATTACAGATTCAGTCTGGACATGTGCTGCATTCTCCATGCTGAAAAAAGACCCTTACATATTCCCTAATGGAAATTGAGTACAGTATAACATGCCAAGCTGTCACTGATAAATATAAAAGGTGATAAGTTAATCACCTTTAAGATTTCCTAGTTATATTAGCTAATTATGCTTGTATAGAGAGGAATAAAATACATCTAAAGCTCCCAGTCCACATTTAAAGACTTAAATATACCTCAGGTCTTAATCTAAAATCACCATACTACACCCTTCATCAGCACAGGAAGCTTTGGTCATGGTATATGTCTAGTGGTAAACTCTTTTTCCCTGCAAAAATATACACAAGTTTTGCTTATGATATAAAGATATCTCAATAAAAATACAGTCTATAACCATAATGTATTGTAGACCATGAAAAAAAATGTACACTCACTTCAAATGGGAACCAAGTTTAAGGCAATGTACCAGACTGTTTCAGTGAAGTGACTCTGGATGCCTCTGCATAATAGGTCATCTTAATCCTCTTTTGACATTTCTTAGAATGCATTTCAGGAAAATTATACTAGGACACTCATGTATAAAATTCAAATGAGTGCTGAAGATGACTACACTATATTTTATGAAAGGAATTTTAGTGGCAGCATGTTTCCAGTGTCAAAAGATCCTGACTTCAAGAAAAAATATATGACAGTTCTGTGTAACTTAATGACATCTCAGTACAGATATACAGTAGACATATGCTACATACCTCAGCTTGAAGAAACTCTGTATACATACCCCTAATGGAAACAAAGTTTGATGTAACTTGGCATATTGGAACAATCTGACTGGCAAAACAGATGTAATGGGGGGGGGTGTCATTAAATACATGGCTGCATTGCAGAAACACATTTGACATTTTCCACTAAATAAAACCTGGATATTCAGTTATAGTCCTAACATGAGGTGCACCTTAAAGTGCAGAGGTAAAGTGGCAGTTGCCCAATACTGATTCACATTTTCCAGTAAGGTTTTCTTTATTATTTTTTGTCATTATGAACATTTCAAATGCTAGAAAACAGCTGTTTCAAAGAAAACAAATAGCTTTTTATCCCATATTGTACAAAGCATAGTTTTATGACTTTAGGCATTATGTAACTGCCCCATGAGAAAAAAATAATAAACATTCTTGTTGTAATCTGAACTGAAAGACATCTGTAGTAGGGATACTGTAAAATCATACTAATGAAGTAACTACATGAAAAACAAAACATAACCTGCACATTCACTGCAATGTCTTTTGGCTTCTTCCATAATGGGTCGACACAGTGGATCACCGGTTCGCAGACTGATTAGCAGTGGAGATTTTATGGCACTGAGTTGTCAGCCCAGCACCCAACCTTCTATCCTTGCCAATTTTCATAACCAATGTAACTATTGTACTACCCCCCACACCAAAATGAAGATAAAGTGGACTTAAGTATAGCATCTTTACTAAATACAGCATTGTTCTGGTAGGAATGCTATATATTTCCAGATAAAACACTGTAATATTTATTGCTGTCCCAGATGCTATTTGAAATTTTATAACTAATTACCTCACTGTCCTTTCCTGATAATGAAATCTGAATACAATGATTACGTGTGCACTACCATCTGGGGACTAAACCAGCTGAGGTAGTTGTCAGAAGTATACATACTGCCCCTCTTTGCTTCTGTTTTACGTAGGCCTACCATTTAAGTTTGATTTTTCAACACTTGTGGTTCAGAAACTTTTTTTGGTAATGTTTAGTAGACAGCTTAAACATTAATGATGGACAATTTTATAAGTTACACACTACCCATGTGTTTGTAGACATGTTACAGTGAGAAACCACCAGGAGGGAGACTCAAGAATGGAACTGACAAGCTTTGCTGTTCACTAAAAGGAAATTCTACCTTCCATTCTCTGTTCAAGAAGAGGCCAGCAATGAAACTGTGCATCTCCAAACAGTAACAGGCAAGACAAGATAATCTAAGCAGGGCAGATTCAGGGATTCCATGTTGGCAGTACATCTCCAGGACAATCAGTTTTATTCTTCCCATATGAAAGAGCAACATTTTTTTTTGTTAAGCTATGGCTGTAAAGTAGATCCATAATTATAGCATGAAGTGCTGGGTAATTTGTTTTTCCAACTAGTTTGTCTGCCCAGTGTGCCAATCAATGGCCGAAGATGCACTGCATCAGTTCAGACAAGCAACTCAGTACCTGCTTAAGCTCAATATCAACTATACTATGCTAATGACCTATAGGGTCCTTATAAGCCTAGCCATACAACCCAAATGTGACCCACAAACTTGATTTATATAGATGGTGATTTATTGACTGGCTCTGCCCATCAGAGACACAGAAGCCAGACCAGGTGTGAATTTCTGATTCTACCATCCATTGGTCCAAGTTGTGCTTTAAAAGGGATAGGGAGGGGCTCTGCTTCACTTGGATGAGCATTTTGTCAAATGTCTATTTGGTCAACAACTGCAAAGTTAGTGTATAATGTCAATGGTATGGATACTCAAGTGGTCCACATGTCAACTGTATGTTTCATCAAGGCAGGTGAATGGGGTTGGATAGGATGTGTTAGTGAGTTAGGGTGAGAGGTAGGGGTGTGTGTGTGTGTGTGTGTGTGTGTGTGTGTGTGCATGCGTGCATGTTTGTGTGTACTTTAGGGTTTGGGTAAGGGAATATATGTAGTGTTGTTAGCATGTGTTTGTGTGTCTCAGTGTGTCTTGTGTAGTGGCTGTAAGATTATAATCAACAATGTTTTAAGGTTGAAAGTAACTTTGCTACAAATATGCAACATAAATAAGGAATAAGATAAAGCTTGCTTAAATGTAGAAACAGAGTTTAGTAATATGTGATTAGCATCCATACTAAATGACTGTGGCTTAAAAAAATAAGGAACTTGCTTATGAGTGTATTACACACACATCAAGAAAGCTGACTTCTTACAGACTTGGCAAGAATGTAAAAAATACAGGATATATCAGAAAAAACCTAATCTGCTTTCTTTAAAGAATGGACAACAGGACATGTGTTTATCCACAAGGCGTTTCCTTGAAAAATATGCTTTCTAAGAAAGTTTAAAAATATGCTTTTCTAAGAAAGTTTATCCACAAAGCATTTCCTTAAAAATATGCTTTTCTGCACTTATCAGCATTTGCACAAGAACAGTTAGCATTTGCGTCATCAAGGCAGTATCTTTCCAAAACCAAGATGGTGTGTGCTTAACTAAAAATATATATAAAGTCTGTATTAAATCCAGTTATGTTAAGAGTTATTGGTAGGGACACATTTGTCCTGAGGTAAATGTTATATCTCTCACATCATCTGTACTACATGAGAAGTAAAGTAGCACAGTACCTGAAGCTGCAACGTTAATCCATGTGGTTTGTTATAAAAAGTTATTTGTTACTGCTCTGAGTTGATGCTGCAAAGTGTATTCTCTCATCAGTGTATATTCTGCAAGTTTCTGTATGCAACAGACTGTGAATGCAACTATAACCAAACTTAGATTTCAGCAGAATCCAGCCAGCAAGACTGAGTGTCTTAAGAAGACTTCAAACCCACCACAGTAAGCAGCACCATAGTAACTACAATAAGAAAAAATAATCTTTCAGTTGCAGTGTTTACAGGAAGGATTTTATTAAGGTAAGGTATAGGATTAGATTTCAGTTCAGCATTATTTATGTTTGATCTACGTGTGTGTGTGTGTGTGTGTGTGTGTGTGTGTGTGTGTGTGTGTGTGTGTGTGTGTATATATATATATATATATATATATGTATGTGTGTGTGTATATATATATATATATATATATATATATATATATATATATATATATATATATACATATATATATATATATATATATATATATATATATGGGTTCCATACACTAGATCGAATTTTCACTAATTCGAAATAGTGCATGGAACGCTCACTGCAGCAAAAGTGCACTTAATCGAAAGTGCACTTATGCGAAGTTCAGTACAACGAACGGATGTTGTACTGAACTTCCGTGCAGTACTCATGGACCTTAAGGCTAGGGCATGGGTCATAGTAAGGGGATAGCCTGTACGGCTATCCCCTTACCATGACCCATGCCCTAACCCTAAGGTCTGTGACGACTGCAGCACAGTGAAGGACATAGCAATGTCCTCCACTATGGTGCGATAGTCACAAACCTTAGGGTTAGGGCATGGGTTAGGGTAAGGGGATAGCTTTACTAACTATCCCCTTACCCATGCCCTAACCCTAATGTCCGTGAGTATCGCACCATAGTGGAGGACATAGCTTGTTTTTTATGTCCTCCACTGTGCTGCGGTGTTTTCGGTGAAGTGCACTTACGCAAAAGTTCACTTTCGTTAAAGTGAACTTTCGCAGAAATGAGGCTTCCTATTGCAAGTTCGAAGTAGTGAACTTTCGTTCTTGTAATGAGAATATATAGATATATATATATATATATATATATATATATATATATACACACACACACACACACACACACACACACGTGTATAATAAATATTTGCTAAGAGTATGAACATGCACTTCTCTGTTGCATCGTGAATGTTGATAGATATTATACAAGATAGTTTCCTGGTCTAGTGCAGCAATGTGTATATGGTTATGAGGTTGTCAATGTGTTTTGTGGACTGTGTGTAAGCAGGTATATCTGGTGAACATAGTGCAAGTAGGGTTTGGAACGAGAGGTAGAAAGTGTATTGTGCACACAGATTTTTTAGCTGTTGTGAGTTAGTAAAAGCATGTTGAGTTTCTAATATAGCTGCTTTTTTAGTATGGTGGGTCAAAAGTATGAAATAAGGTGAGTGACAAGAACTTTGTGGCGTGTGTAAGCAGGTGATGGATGAAGGATATATGGCTGAAAACATGCGTTACATGTAAGACTAAGTGATCAGTTGTGTGTAGGATGTGTAGAGGTATTACTTCCAGTGTGTGCATTTCACAGTGGTGTATATATGAAGGTGCGGGATGCAAGGTGGGTGACTTGCCTCCACCCACCCTTTACAAAGAAGACAAGAAGCGTGTTTGTGTATGTTTTGGTGCATCTCGTGTATGGATGGTAAGCGATGATTGAGTTTAGTATGTGTTCAAGTGAATTTAGTTAGTAGAAATCTTGATATTTAGGTTAGTCAAGGAGTTTGCCTAGTCAATGTGTTTTTTTTTATTTTATTTTTTTTTATTTTACTAAGTTGTCCTCAACTAGCCAAACAATGAGATTTCAGATCAATTTTTTGTAAATGTAACAAGACAGAATCACCAGAGTTACTCACCATGTGAGCATAATTCTCAAAATGCACCCCTATGTACCAGGACATAATGCAGCCCTCTGTACCAGGACAAAATGCAGCCCTCTGTGCCAGGACAAAATGCACCCCTCTGTGCTAGGACAAAATGCACCCCTCTCTGCTAGGACAAAATGCACCCCTCTGTGCCAGGACAAAATGCACCCCTCTGTGCTAGGACAAAATGCACTGCTCTTTGCCAGGACAAAATGCACCCCTTTGTGCTAGGACAAAATGCACCGCTCTTTGCCAGGACAAAATGCACCCCTCTGTGCTAGGACAAAATTCACCCCTCTGTGCCAGGACAAAATGCACCCCTCTGTGCCAGGACAAAATGCACCCCTCTGTGCCAAGACAAAATGTTCTTTAAAGATGCTGTTGGGATCTGTAATATCCTTTGAGGTACTTGAGCATTACCCCAGCCAAATCTCATTCTTTTCCTCTGTAAATGCTGCTGCCTTAAATGCGGCTTATGGTGCAGACACATAACATTTAAATGCCCTTTTCTAAACTGCTTCCGCACTACATGTATACTGACAATAGAATTCTGGAGATGTACACACTACACTGGAAAAGAGGTTGCTTTCCTTCTAAAGAGAAGTTATTATCTCAGTTTCATGTTATTCTTGCCTCTCTCCTCAAGAATCCCTCTTGTTTTTTTATGCATATATTAAGGTTTACAAACATAAATGTGCTCTTTATAACCCACATGGCATTTTAAGCTTAAATTTTCATTATTGAAAATGCAACTGTGATACAAGACTTTGTGTAATCATGCATTTCAGTTATACCACTTTTCCTTGCAAAAAACAACTCCATCTTCTGTATTAGAAGACACTAAACTTTTAGCTCACATTAACATATCTGATATCCTATAAAACAGAAAGGAGAGGGGCTGATAGTATGTACAAATATGATGCAGTTAGACGGAGATGCAGTTCTTTTAACTCTGCAAGCATTTCCTTTTCTATTATGCTGACTGCTGACCAATAATATTTCTTTATGCATTTCTGCTAAGCTGGACATACTAAACTAACATTTTACTGCACTATGTATTTTATCTTTATGGTTTACGTGTATGCTGATATATGTGTGTGTGTGTGTGTGCACAAAAATTGGTTTTGGAAGTCTATGCAGCCTTTTATTAGACTGAAAGTTGTAGTAAATGGTGCTACAATGCTATCATGAAGAAAGATGTGCTGCTAATGCTAGCCTTGCCACCAGTCAATGCAGGGCTTCGTCTTACATAACTTATCATTTGGGATGGTACTTTTACAATGGTCTAGTTTGCAATCAGCTCATGTAAAAGCATCATTGTGCTATAGATAATGTCTTGGCTGACAACCACAAAAATTAGGACAGCACTAATGGAAAATACATTGTTAAGGTTAAACTAGTAGGTCAGACTTGCCGTGCAATCTCTAGCGGTACTAGACAGAGCATGACTACTTCTGTAATTATAAGTACATCTGAAATAGCAGCACTATGTGAAATGTTCTTCTGGAAAACTTAAGCCCAGAGCTGTGTTAGAGACAGCCAAGAAAGTCTACTCAAATAAATGCTGATGTGCAGAAGTCAGGTGCCTGTTTAACCTGCAGACAGTACAGTCATAAACACCCAAGGAGCTCAGACCACACAGGTTTACTGAGTGTTCTAGGGGTTAATTGTTTCACCACTGCTACTGTCAAAGAATGGGAAAGCTAACATGCTGGTGTTCTCTTGAAAGAAGGTATATATGACTGAGAAACATGGTGGGTTACTTCATTTTGGTTCATTTATATCATATGGCAGAAATACTTTTCTGTATCTGATATTAATACAGGATACTTCTGGTTTGTGGAGAATGTGAAATGTGACCACCCATTCAGATAGAATTTAGAGTCTGATAATGGCTGGGTTATTTATTGGAAAACATAAGACCATACAAGCTACCTCATCATGATACACCTCAGAAAGACAAAGAGCAGGAAAACTTATTCAGTGGGTGGCTCACAAGTCTTTCTAGATTACAGCACGTGTACGATAAAGTAAGAAATCAGCCCTTTCTTACCAAGAATCTTGATCCAGTCAATCCAGGAAGTTACATTCACAATATGGACACAGGCAGAAGTGAATATTTACGCAAATTCTAAGCATTAATAATTAAACTAGTCTGTTTAAACCATCTTCTATAAGTACAAATTGTGAATTGGTTCAGGGATAACAGGGTTTTCTTATAGGTCTTCAGTCAAATTATTTTAAGTTGTATAATACAGAAAAAAGGTGATTATAAAATGATGAATTAAAGTTTCTAATTCAGATGGGATGAATATTCCATCAGTATACTTCGGGATTTTGTATCTGCAGAGAGGGTTCTCATCACAGACTCAAAGCAGAAGTTCCATGGACTCCTTTGAAATGATGATGCCTCGAGTAACACAGCAGAAAAAAAAACACATACTTGGAAAAGAGATAACTTCAGCACAGATGGAATATGAAAAGACAGCAACAACCTAAACAATTTTTCGTCATCACAGAGTATATTTTATTTATTTATTTATTGACATTTGTTAACAGGGTAGTGTACGAATGGACCAGGAGCCTGATTTCAGCGGAGACCCGGGGAGAAAAGCTCCACAAACTAATGATAAAAGTTATTTTTTTTAAATTCCAGTAAGTAATATAAATAATACAGTACCACCAGTAAATTTAAAAGCATTTGTAACAATTTTGGGATGAAGCTAACAATGGAAGACAGAGAAAAAGTTGAAAGGTCAGGACATGAAAAACCAAATTTAAAGACATACACATTGCTGAATACAGAGATAACTGACCGTTTCACTACTTGAAAAGTCTACCTGTGCTTGCAACCAAAGTTCAAAGAAAAAAAGAGAAAAAAAAGAACTCCATTAAGGAGTCGAAAGGAAAAGAGCTGGATAGTGGGATGAAGAGGTGGGGAGTTAGTAGGAGGGAGGGAGATTAACTTTGAGTTGTGCAAGGGCAGATCCAGCTGATTTTGAGATATTCTTTTATTTGTGTTTTAAAGGTAGAATAGTTGGGGGATACTTGTATGTGTTTGGGGAGGGCATTCCAGGCCTTGGCAATTTTGTTTGAAAAGAGGGAGTCACTATGGTAGTTGTTTGACTGGGTTATTTTTAGCTGTAGTCTGTTTGAAGACCTAAGAGACCTGGTATTGACATGAGTTTGGACCGGGGAGGATAGGGCAGGGCAGTGACTGGGTTTTTCAATGATTTTGTGGGTGAAAGCAAGTTGGTTTAGTGTTATCTAGTTGGGGAGTTTAGCCAGCTTAGTTGTTGGAGAACAGTACAACGATGAGTTTTATGGGGCTGGTTGCAGGTAAATTTTGCTACTTTATTATAGCAGGAATCTAGGTTGTTTAGGTCTGCCTTGCGCAAGTTTGTAAAAATGTGAGAGCAGCAGAGAAGCGTAGTTAGAAGTTGAGATCTAGCTGTAGCTAGTCTGGCTTGGTGTGTTAGGAAGGGTCTAGCCCTGTAAAGAAAGACAAGATTGGCATGGACTTTTTTGAATGTTTGGGAAATAGGAAAATCAAATTTCAGCCTGTCATCTACAGTTACACCTAGGACCTTGATGTGATTTGGAGGGTTAATATTGGTACCATTTGTGGACTGAATATAGAGTGAAGGAGAGTGAGGCTTGGTAGGTTTGCTTGTGAAGTACATTATCTTAGTCTTATTCATGTTTAGGATGAGTTGGTGATCTGATAGATAAGACTCTGTGTCCTGGAATGCTTTTTGAGTCTTACGTTGAAGTTCAAGGGGGGGGGGGCAGAGCAATAAGAGATGCATCGCTTGTATATTGTATAGTTGTTGCCAGTTGGGTAGTAGTATTTAGATTATTGGTAAATATGGTAAAAAGGAGGGGCCCGAGTATGGACCCTTGAGGTACACCAGTGGAGACTGACAACAGAGTAGAGAGAGTATTCTCCCATTTAGTGGCCTGTTTGCAGTTAGATACATAACTGAGAAACCATGTAAGTGCTGATGAGCTCTGATCGTAAGTGGCAAGCTTGTTAAGTAGGAGTTGATGGAAGACGGTGTCAAATGCTTTGGACATGTCAAGGAAAATAGCGGAGACTAATAGACCATTGTTCTTAAGGTGATGAATAGTTTTGGGAAAGGGTATTAAAGCTGTACTGGTATTATGTTTAGGTCTAAAACCGTGTTGGGTGTGGGACAGTTGGTTACTGGAGGAAAGGTGAGTTAAGAGTTGTTAGTGAATGCATTTTTTCAAGTATTTTGGCTATGGGAGGGAGGATGGCAATAGGTCGGTAGTTGGAAATATCAGTAAAGGGGCCGCCCTTGTGGAAGGGAATGATGTGAAAGATCTTCCAGAGGTGAGGTACATATTGTTCAGATTTGTACCTCACTTCTGGAAGATCTCTCACATCATTCCCTTCCACAAGGGCAGCCCCTCTACTGATATTTCCAACTACTGACCTATTGTTCAGATATGGAACGATGTATTAAGACAGAGATGGGATAAGCGATAAATGGAGTCGCTGTTTTTAAGCATTCATTTGGTAGTTGTTCAGCAACTAGGCAGCAGACTTTTAGTTTGGTGAGCAGCTTTTTTATGTATGCAGTTTGGACTGGTTTGAAGAAAAAAAGAGTCAGCAGTTGTAGAGGAGGGGGAAGGGATACTGAGTGGTAGATTTTGATGGTTGACTAAGAGGGAAGTGATAGAGTTAATAAAATGTGCACTGAATTGAGATGCTAAAGGTTCAAAAGAGTTGGATGTGGAGTGGGTGGGGGTAGAGGTTTTGCCAGGGTTTAGGAGGTAGTTAATGGATTGCCAAAACTTTTGTGGGTTGTGCAGGTATTTTTGCTGGGAGGTTTGGAATTAGACCTTTTTGTCATTATGTATTCTTTTTTTTTTTGTTTGTTTGGTTTCTTAGCTCCTGATAGGAGGTAAGGTCATATTTGTGTTTGGTGGCTTGGATTAGTCTCTGTCTCTTTGTTTAATAAGAAGCTTAGTATCATTAGACAGCCAAGGCAACATTTTGGTTTTGGTGCATATTTTTCTGGTGGGGGCAGGCTATTTATTATGTCAAGAAATTTGTTATTGAAAAATTCTACAGAAAGGTCCAGATTTAGGCTTTTTAAAGGTGACCAGTCGCAGTGCTGTAGTAATAGATTAAAACTGTCGGAGGAGAAATGTTTTGTACAGTGGGTGTATTTGAACAAGCTGAATGTTTGGGTTTTAATTTTTTTTTTTTCTCCTGAGTAGAAAGGTTGGGAAATGATTGTTGAGGCTGAATGGAAGACAGACAGTTTGGTAGCCCAGATTGGGTTTGTTAGTTAGTATCCAATCAAGTAAATATTCTTTTTGAGAGTAATTGTCAGTGCAGGTGGGACAGGTAATGAGCTGGGTATAGTTGAAAAAATTGAAACATTTAGTGGGGATGTTAGAGGAGCAGGAGAGCCAGCTGAGATTAAAGTCACCTAAGATGATGGTTTCTTGACTGAAAGTGGAGGCAAACCAAGAAAGAAGAAGTTCAGTGTTGGGGAGATTGTTTTCAGGGGGGAGGTACACGGCTATGATAATCACAGTTTTCTATTGATTAATTTGTAGCTGAGAGGTGAGTATTTCTCTGCTGGGTATGTCTGGAGGAGTGATGTTAACTTTAACCACTTTTAGGGTCTCTTTAAACATTATGGCTATACTACCTCCTCTTTTGTGCATTCTATCTTGCCTTATTGTATTATAAGTGTTGGGAATAATTTCAGTGCCTTTGATGTGTGGTTTTAACCAGGTTTCAGTTAATACTGCTATGTCTGGGAGTACATAGTTAGGATAGAATGAAATTTCGTAATTTTATTTACTAGGCTCCTGAGATTGAAGTTTGTAATAAGTAGGTCAGAATTGGAGGAAATAAGTGGGGAGATATTTATATTTATTACAGAGGCACTTTGGGTTGAGGTATTAGGATTAGTGTTGGGAGGGAGTTGTTGCATTACAGTTAGGTTTCTGCTTGGTCCTGGGTTGGGATAAATATTGTCTTGAAGCTTAATATGTGTTAGGGAGTATAGCAGTAGAATAGAGCAGTTGCCTCCTGAAAAAAAAAATTAAAGGAAAAGAGCGATGTTTGACATTCACTCCTGATTTCTGGTCTTTTTTTCTGTATCTTGGGATTCAGCAATGAGTGTCTTGAGATTTCAATACATAGCCAAATCAGACATGTGACTACTTCCTAATCAAGACAAGTGATTAAACACTGATGAGAAGGGCATGATAATCCCTATATCACTATGAACAAAGGGCATTCAGTCTACCCTAAAGTTACTAGTGGCCTTTAGCACGACAGTCAAAGAGAAGGTGTAATTGAGTGCATGTGATAAGCAAATAATTATCAAATTATAAAACACGTCTTGGCCTGCTGGAAGGAAGCTAGATTAGTAGATTGCACGCTGAGGGAAGTCAGTCATATACCAGTCTTCCAGGGATGTTTTGCATGAACGACTCTGGGGAAATGGACTAGCATACCTCTCAACTTCTTAGTGCAAGAATTCTGGACAAAGCTTAAAATAATGGGTAGACAAAGGCCTACAAATAGGGACAGATTTTATATATTTCTGTTATAAACTTAGAATGTTGCTAGAATAACAGGATTTGTGTTAGCTTTCATTTTCTTTAGGATATGAAGTCTGAAACTCAAATGGATGTCATTATCTAATGACATAGGTTCATAGGTTCATACTAGGCTATCTGCCCTGGGGCAATTATAAGCCTAGCCCGATTCTGTATGGCTTACGCCACCCCTTGATTTGAGTATACTGTGCCCTTTTTAAGGTTTAGTTTACTGTGCCTCTGTCTAATAGTGACACGGGAGTAATCCCTGGGATAAACCTACGATCCCCCATCCACCCATCGAGATTCTTCTTGAAGAGATTCAGTGAGGTGCTCTGCCTCACATGAACTGGAATTCTATTCCAGAGCAAAGGGAGCCTCTGGGTTATGAACCTGTCCCTCCAGCAAGTTCTATTTATTTCTGTGCTGAGGTTCAAGTCCCTCGAGCGTGTGGCTCTAAGGGATTTAGATTTACTGAGGTGGAGCACGTCCATTAATTCTGGATTTGACATAGCTTTGTATGTCAGGCATAGATCGCCTCGAAGTATGTGGTATGCAACTGAGTAGAGCTGGAGTTTTGTTAACCGAGCAGCATATGGCATCTATTTGAGACCCTTGATCCTCTTGGTGAGATACTTTTGGGGTCTTTCTAATTGCTGCAGGTGTCGGGTAAGGTACATCCCAAAAGGGGCATTGTATTCTATGATGGGCCTGATGAGGGATGAATAAAGGGGCACGATTACCTCTCTTGATCTAGATGTGAAACCCTTCGTGATGAGGTGGGCTATGTAGAAGGTCTTTCTAACCACTTTGGCAATGTGGTTTTCAAAGGAGAGATTGCTATCAACTTGGGTCCCCAGGTCCCTAATAACTTTCTCTGTACTTAATGAGTTTCCGCCTATGTGGTAATTTGTGGGCACATTATTTTTGCCAAAGGGTATGACTATACATTTTTTGGCATTTAGCTTTAAACCATGGCGCTGGCACCAGTTATCTGTTTCTATGAGACCTTTCTGAAGGATGTTTGTGTCAGTGATTTGTCAAAAAAACACAAATTTTATGAGGAATAAACCACAAATATGAGGCAAAAATCTGTACAATTGAGAATCAAAGCAAGAACAGAAAGAATTATTAAATTGAAAGGAATAAGATACACTACCCACTGATGTGCTGCAGTTGAACAACTAAGAATGAAGTCTGTAATTTGCATGTAATAGACTGTACGATTTCTGCAAAGTGAAATAAAAGACTTTTCAATTCAACAGGAAGAAAGGTAAGAATACTTACTAAAACCAGAATCATTACTCATAAAAAAGGTTCTAGGCAATTATTTGCGCCTTCACAAGTTCCTGAAAAAAACATTGGCGGTTCCAATAAGAAAGGTATACATTTGTTAACTATTTTATAACACCCTGCAGTGGCAGCCAAGTAATCTGCTATTTCACCTCTAAGAATGAAATGTAACTTTTTTCCCTATACTCTGCTCCTGCCTCTCAAGCCATCCTCCCTTGGACTGTCAGGTTCATATTACCCTTGGGGTCCATTTTAAGCCTAGACAATTTCCCCTTAGTGAGAATAAAACCTTGTACCTCTTGTCTGTGAGATACATCTTAGCCATTATGCCAACCCTTGATCAAACTGATGGGCATTTACCTGGTCCACATGTCACACTATACTCTTCATCCACCTTCTGGGTAAGAAAACAACAAATCACAGGTATATGGAATAACATAAGGTATGCTAAAAATCAGAGCACAGAGTAATTGTTATTAACTTCCTTAAGAAATAAAACATTCCTTCTTTTTCTATTGTCTCAGCTTAAAATCATCACTCATAGCACTGAGTATACACACACAATGAAAGAATGGTGTCTATAAACTGAATGCACTCACTTTGTAGATTGGCTGTGATCTTCAAGGCAAGTTCATTATAAAAATGGCAGTGTCCTAGTCTCTACTGGAAACTAAGTCATCATTCTGGATGCAGTAACATCCTATCTGTAGTCACATCCTAATAGCCTCACCCTGTGCACCCTAAATAATGGCAAACATCCTCACCTTCCCCAGTCATACTGTGGTGGCAAGACCTTCTGATATCTAGGGCACTTCAACCTAATCAATCCATTATGATCTAGGGTCCCTTTTGAACTCAACTGACCAGGACAGTAAAAGGTGGAACAGTACTGCATTGATTCAAAACGGGCATATTTTTATTCTAGGATGCAAGTATCTGACATACTAGAGTGGCACATAATAGTACAATATCTCTACATTAATAAGGGTACTGTTACATTAGTTATACCCTTTGCAATAGAGGTTTATATTCTACAACTGATAAAAGTCTAATTTAGTATCCAGTAGTCTAGGAAGGAAGCTGCATTTTTGTCTCTAGTCTCTGTTGGCTTCAACTGCAAGAATGCAAGTCTGTGATACATCCCACGGGTCATTCAGCTAATAAAATAAAGGATGAAGTCAGATCACTTCAGTCATGCAACTCTTAATGAATTCATTAGCAGACTTGAGCAGACCAAGTGCTGGGCTACTGACTGCAACTGTTCTGTCAGTAGCTCTGCGGTCTGTTAAGCATCATTCTATATCCTGCTCTTTTTTGAGGTGCAAAACACGCACTAGAGAGAGTGAATCCTAAAATGAAACACATGCATGCCTGTTGCTAAGCTATTGCATGTCACTGGCTGAACTAAATCTTTCTTTACCCACCTTCCTCACCAAAAGGATTTACACAGCAAGCTGCAACAGAGATGGCACTGGTATGCTGCCAATGAAGTATGAAGGTAGTTTCCTCAATAGATGTACTCGTTTAGTTGTAGTGCATTTCCAAATATAACAGAAGTAATATCCTCATGTTAAAAATGTTAAGCAAATATTTGGCAGCACAAATCCAAAGGGAAGTATATGCTAGGTAGGAAGGCTAACAATATTTTAATATGGCCTGAAAAGGCTCTTCTGTTCAAATACAGTTTTTCCTAAAATTCTGAAATCATAGAAATGCCACTTCAATACCGAAACAAGCAACAACAAGAAAACAGCAATTCGGTTTCTTTTGACTTATACAAAACTACACACACACACACACACACACTTCGGTTTCTTTTGACTTATACAAAACTACACACACACACACACACACACACACACACACATGAATGCACATGAACAGATGTATATTTACTCATAGTCAGTATTACAAACTCATCCTTCTCACACAATGAATCTTCTCTGACAAAACAGATATGTAAATGTACTGGCAGTATGAATTTGCACCCCTCCCCAAAACACACACACATACAGCAGTAGCTTACAAATTACAAATAAAGCATGTACATCTAATCTGGGTAGGAACAGTAAACTGTGACATGCAGTCAAATGTGCTGTCATTCCTTGCAGATACTAATGCTGTGACAACACCCCAGTGCTTTAGTGTTCAGTGCAGAGCTGGAATTACTGAAAAAACACATCCACTGTGCAAACATAGAAACAGCAGCAAAAAAAAAAAAATCTGTTATACCCTGATCACAACCCTTGAAAACATTAACATTGCAGCTTTGGGTACTAATCATGCACTAAATGGACCATTTGATAGTCCTCTTTAGGACTACAGTTGTGTTACAGGAGCTAAGCTATTCCTAACCTGTTATCCTACACCTGTATATTTGATGAAATAATCTGTCACGTCACCAGCAAAAGCAGTGTATACTGCAAACTGCAGCATATCTGTGCCCTGTCTAATACAACAGAATAACACTGATGCTTTAGATTTTAACATCTGCTACTTGAAGTGCAGACTAGGTGCATATTACATGTCTTCTGTTCAGTAAATGGGACTATCTTGCATTTGTGAAGTATGTTTATATCTGCTTCATCTTACAGTTTTAGAGTTCAGTATATGTGTACCTTAGCATGTGGGTGTATATACATGAGTGTCTATAAGTGTACATAAATATATGTGAAAAAATAGTTAGAACCCTCCCTTGAGGAAGGCACCATGGGAAAAATACAAATTACCACTGAAGGACACTCAAGTGTTATGCACACTGGATTTTGAATGCACAGTGACAAAAAAAGCATTTACTAATACTTTTAGGTAAATAAGTCAGACTACTCCAGCTGTAAACACATTTTGCTTTTACTACATTCATCAGTACAACACAAATGTAGAGTCAATCTACTCTCTGACTTTTTTGGTTTGATGATCACACACAATTATAAATATTTATACACAGAGACATATATATATATATATATATATATATATATATATATGTATATATATATATATATATATATATATATATATATATATATATATATATATATATACACACACACACACACACACACACACACACACACACACACACACACACACACACACACAGACACTTGGGTACAAATACAACTAAATTTGTAAATAATTATTAGAAAACTTAATTAAAGAAAGAAGATTATCATCATCTCCCCAGTGGACTAAAATGTAATTCATTACTGCTTTTTTATTTTTTTTTCATTTGAGCCCTACTATCTTATTTCATAAACAACCTGACTTTATATCTAAATACTACTAGATTAGAAAGGATAAAAGATTAGTCAGTTTGACTAATGAATGAAAACTCTCACCATCTCGGGCAGTGGAAGGTATAGTGATGTAAGTGGTTTTCACCCTGATGAAGTCGCATGTGCAGTAGTGGGCTGAACCCAGGCAAATCACAGATATGAGAGATATGAGTTGGTGCAGGGGAGCAGCTGACTCACAATGGAAGTCACTGCACAGGGCATGTTGTAAAATGCAAATATCTCACTGGTTGTAAAAAACACATAATTCTTGCCCTCAGGTCTGCTACCAGACCTCTTCTATTTGCACCGTTCATCTTAGGCTCAGAAGCCCATGCAGTAAAACTAAGTACTGTAGTGCTGAGGCTAATGACCTTTATGAATGTCACGTGCATAAGCAAAGTATGGCATCACGGTGCCCGCTTACAGAAAACAATGTATGATAAAGCACATCAATAATACCTTTATAAATACCCGTTATACATAAAAACCTTTAAAGCTTAATTTATTTTTAGCAATGTCATTGGCAGAAAATCTTGCATTGTTGGATTTTTCTAGTTCCAGTAGCGTTGACTGATGTAAAATCCGAGATGGGTTGTATTAAGATACCCATCTTCCAATTGCTTTTATGATGCTAGCACTGAGCCCTTCCTAGCAATGTACATGTTGGACAAATGTGAATCACTGTATGCAGCACCAATGGTATCTATGAACAACAGACTGCAGCACACTGTATGGACATGATCAACATCACAGAACAAGCTGGGGGAAAAATATAAATGGCAAAAAATACCATCTGCATACACTGAAGCTCTGTACAAAGCTTTAGACAATGTCCATCGGGAAGCATACATCTAAACAGCGGACTTGCCAATGGATTGCAAAAGTGACACTATGATGCACTTGCTAGCTGTCCATCTAGTGGAATTAAAACAGCTGAAGGTAAGGATACTCTAGAGGGTACAAAATGTGGTAACAAGGCATCTCTGTAACAAAATTGAGATAAATGTTGCCATATTAAAAACACTAGGTATGGCAATTTAGGTGCAGTTAATGAAGGAGTCAAACTGTTGTCCTTCAGCCTGAATAGTCATATGTAGATATATATATATATATATATATATATATATATATATATATGTGTGTGTGTGTGTGTGTGTGTGTGTATATATATATATATATATATATATATATATATATATATATATATATACATATATATATATGGATCCCTATCATATAATAGAAACCTCATTTGACTGAAACCATAAGACTGAAATTTCAAAAGACTGAAAAGTCACTTGACTGAAACCCAGAATACTGAATTTCAACATACTAAATTGTAAACTGGATCATATAAAACCAGACTAGGTGGGGGGGGGGGTTATGCCTCCCCCACCCCCAATGTGGGGGGGGCTGTGCCCCCCCACACTCCCCATAACTATATATACCAACTCCAGGATTGCACTGCAGTGGGGGAAAAGTGCATATACCTTTCACGTACCTTAAGTAGTCTACATGCTGCCACTACTATGCCCTTTTCCCCACTGTAGTGTGATCCTGGAGTTAGTATATATAGTTAGGGGGGAGTGGGGGGCACAGCCCCCCACATGGGTGGTGTAGCCCCCCAAGTCTAGTTTTATATGGTCCAGTTTAAAATTTAGTATGATGAATTTGAGTATTATGGGTTTCAGTCTCATGGGTTTCAGTTAAGTGACTTTTCAGTCTTTTGAAATTTCAGTCTTATGGTCTCAATCAAATGAGTTTCAGTCAAACGAGGTTTCTATCATATGATAGGGATCCATACATACATACATATTATATATATTTATACATATATATATATACAGCCTATGTAGCTAACTAACTGCAATTCCATTAGTAGAGTCTTACTTGCATCTACCTGTCAACAGGTTATTACTTCTGCTAATGTTTGCAGTGATCCAACCTGCTGTGTTTGAATTCTGACTTGAGCAAGTGACTGTCCTGTACTCACAGCTACATGACAGTAGAACATGACAGTGGAGCTGTTATAAATAATCAAGGGGATGTGAGAGGTAAAGCTCATGTGTAAATGCATGTTTGTTGTTTTGCCACAGAAAGGATGTGCAATTTTTTGTTTTTCAATTGCACAGGGATATTCAGAATGATAGAAGGCAAAGTAGATTTTTTTTTCATTCTCTTAAGTAGCTTCTGTAGTAAACGGAACTGGATTAGATGAGTTTCCAGCATTACTATTATATTACTGTGGAGTATGGCTGTGAGTTTTCCAGCATTACTATTATATTACTGTAGAGTACTGCCGTGAGTTTTCCAGCATTAATATTATATTACTGTAGAGTACGGCCATGAGTTTTCCAGCAATACTATTATATTACTGTAGAGTACTGCCGTGAGTTTTCCAGCATTACTATTATATTACTGTAGAGTACTGCCGTGAGTTTTCCAGCATTACTATTATATTACAATAGAGTACGTCTGTGAGTTTTCCAACATTACTATTATATTACTGTAGAGTACGGCCATGAGTTTTCCAGCATTACTATTATATTACTGTAGAGTACGGCTCTGAGTTTTCCAGCATTATTATTATATTACTGTAGAGTACTGCCGCGAGTTTTCCAGCATTACTATTATATTACAATACAGTACGTCTGTGAGTTTTCCAGCATTACTATTATATTACTGTAGAGTACAGCTGTGAGTTTTTCAGCATTACTATCATATTACTGTAGAGTACTGCCGTGAGTTTTCCAGCATTACTATTATATTACAATACAGTACATCTGTGAGTTTTCCAACATTACTATTATACTACTGTAGAGTACGGCCGTGAGTTTTCCAGCATTACTATTATGTTACTGTAGAGTATGGCTGTGAGTTTTCCAGCATTACTATTATATTACTGTAGAGTACGGCTATGAGTTTTGCAGCATTATTATTATATTACAGTAAGCCGTGGTGGTACAGCAGTAACGTTGTTGCCTCACAGCAAGAGGTTCTCCTGTTCGATTCTCGGCTGGAGTGCCTTCTGTGTGGAGTCTGCATGTCCTCCCCGTGGTCGAGTGGCCTCCGAAAGACATGCGTGAATGGGCGTGCCTTCGCTGAAGGTTGGGCATCGGGCTGGCAACTCGGCACCATAAAAATCTACTGCCAATCATTAGTGGACCAGAGTTCTGCTGAGGAGACCCCTAACCGGGAAAAGCCGAAAAGACAAACAACAACAACAACTATTATATTACAGTAGAGTACGTCTGTGAGTTTTCCAGCATTACTATTATATTACTGTAGAGTACGACCGTGAGTTTTCCAGCATTACTATTATATTACTGTAGGGTATTGCTGTGAGTTTTCCAGCTTTACTATTATATTACTGGAGAGTACTGCTGTGAGTTTTGCAGCATTACTATTATATTACTGTGGAGTATGACTGTGAGTTTTGCAGCATTACTATTATATTACTGTAGAGTACGACTGTGAGTTTTTCAACATTACTATTATATGACTATAGAGTACGACCGTGAGTTTTCCAGCATTACTATTATATTACTGTAGAGTACGTCCAGGCTTTCAATTTCAATGCTTGTTAGTGTTATTCATTTAAAGGCTACCATTTCATGCATATATTTATGGTGTCAATTGTTTGGTAGGTGTACTGAAGATTCAGATATGATTTGGGTTAGCTTTTCATGTTGGTATCATGATCACAAACAAAAACCTATTAAGTTTACTTCTGTGACTGACAGTATTGCAATGATTCCGTAGCTCATCAAAAAGTGAAATTGCTGGGTTCTGGTTGACTATTTGAGTGCTGACTATTGTTTAAGTCAACAATGGTTTTCATTATCCAATGAATGCATGTGACGGCAAGATTATAATGTTAGAAAACAATCAGAAATCCACAAGAACATATTTATGAACCTGTATATGCTGTCGGGGACTTTCTGAGAATGTTCCTTCCAAATACTTAGCGGAATGCAAAGGTTTTAAGGGTTTTCAGTTGTGTGCATTAGCATTCTTATACATAAAATGAGGGGGGGAGTACCTTAGTAGTTGGTTTGAAATATGGCAAATGTACAGGCAGCATACCAAATACCTAAGCACTGTACATCTGGATAATGCCAAAAATAATGGAGGATGCAGGCCCAAACTCAGGGACAGATTTTAAATATCGCTGTCATAAATGAAAAATATGAAGTCTGAAACTCAAATGCATGTCATTACTTCATGACGTCAATCCACAGTGATTTGGCAGAAAACTACAAATTTTAAGAGGAACAAAATAGAATTATGAGGGAAATGTCTGGGCAGTTACAGGTAATCCTTCACTCTAGTACAGTACATCTGTTTTGAATGATAATATATCAAACAAAACTCACTTATGGTGAAGGGCATACAGGAGCATTGACTTTAACTGAACTGTTTGACGAAGTGTATGTAATACAGAAGTGCTAGCAATTTTGTAAGATCAAAAGCAGCTTGGATTTAACTTGGCACTGTTTCTTCACTTTTAAATAGTTGGATGTTCTCAAGCAACTCTAAAAGTGCCCTTTAGATGTATTCTGCTGTACTTTACTATAGTTACTGTTTGTCAAGCATTGTCATTAAAGATGTAAATGTCTACCTCCTTTCCTATTCTGACTCACCCTCCAGTCCTGTTATGTGGAATCCCTTCTGCATAACAGTACTTTTACTGTACTGATGGGATGCCCCTGATCTGAAAGCACAAGACAGTTTTTGAATTTGGCATGGGAACAAACACAATCTGCAACAGAATTCACAGGCTGGCTTTCTTTGGGAAGCAAAGCCCCATCACCATAGCAGGGGACTTTAATCCCTAAATCTCTTTTTACTAAAATAAATGACTTTTAAGTTACTTGTACTTCAAGGAAAGGGGGAGTTCCTCTGCAATAACTTTCGTCAAAATTAGAGTATTTCATATCATATGAAAACTGCTAGTCATAAAAACGGACTGTTAAGGTTTTTTTTTTCTAGCATTTCTTTTTTCTTTGCATTGCATAGGCATATATTTTATAATGCTGTTTTTCTAACTGGAAATTTAGAACAATGAGGGAAAATAAAGGGCTGGTAGGGCTGGATAATGGAAACTAAAACTCTGTTGAAAGAAACCAGAAAGTTTTGTCAATGAAAATTTCACAAATGGAAGACCTCACAACTTGAAATGCTTCCCTATACTTGGCACATACTGCACTCTTTCTTACTCACCTGCCTTCCCTGTCTGAAGATAAAGGCAAATGCCCTCCAAGAAACGCATAAATTCAACATTCAGCTGTCAGTTAACTCAGTCAGTGAAAGGACGGTTAAACCTAATGCAAAAACATAATCCTCACTTCCAGAGGAGTGTGCTGCAGTATGGATAGTGTGCTATGAGCAGTAGTTAACCAGAGTTTTGGAAAATTTTTTTTGTAATATTTCTTAGGACTGGGAATACAGAAGGATAACATTGGTATTACTGCTGGAGCTAGGGTGATGGGGGATGCTAGTTTACGCTATAAGGAGGTTGAGAAACTGAAAGATCAGAGAGTAAGGGCCTCTCTATGGCTTACTGGAGATATGTGAGGGGATGTTAGATGGTGCAATGGTGCAGCAGTAGTGTTGTCGCCTCACAGCAAGAGGTTTTCTGGTTCAATTCTCGGCTGGGGTGCCTTCTGTGTGGAGTCTGCATGGCCTGCCTGCGTTTATGTGGGTTTCCTCCCACGTCAAAAAGACATGCACCTGGAGCATTTCTTTCTGGGCCTCCACTGAATATTGGCTTTGTTCCAAGTCGAACTTTCCCAGTAAACAATTGTTAAATACATGTTGTGTCTGACACTGAATTACACTACCTTAAAGAATGTAAAGTCAGAAAGAAACACGTATGCATCTTTTGTGCACGTGTGTGTGTGTGTGTGTGTGTGTGTGTGTGTGTGTGTGTGAGAGAGAGAGAGACACACACACACACACACACACACACACACACAATAAGACACAGACAGACAGACAGACAGACAGATGCATGGACGCATTTGTATCTTTTTACTTGCTGAATTTACCTAACACCAGATCTAAAATTTCATACTGGAAAAATTTTGGCTACATTGCCTGAAATCTTTCTTCGGATAAAGCCAATGATTCTGCCACCATTTAGTAACATTCTGTCAATGTTGTGGCTTAAGGCTAGGATGCATGCACTAAGTTTTTAGTGCTTTACAAAAAAAAAAATTACACAGTGAATTCAGTAACAGCAGCTCCTTCAAAAAAAAAAAAAAGCTTCTAAAGGTAGATCCTATAAAATGGAGAGGCAATCATTTCCAGTAACATTATCAAGCTAACAAAACTATATTTTAAATAATCATTTACCCAGTGATACTGAAATGATATGCATTCTTGTCTTCACAAAACATTCACAATTATTTTCTTATATTTCTGCAGTGTTTCCATTTACCTTATAGATTCAAAATATATTCTGTTAATTTAACAGAGGTTGTAACCCCTGAAACAAATTCTGAAATGAAGATAATACCTTTCTCTAGATACTGGGCATAGAGTTTCAATTATATTCTCCTATTTAGTTTACTTAGGTTCATAGGTAGGTACTAGGCTATCTGCCCGAAGGCATTTATATGCCTAGCCAGAATGTGTTGGCTTTCGCCGTCCCCTTAGATTAGTTCCCTGTACCTCTGTCCAACACAGCCACTGAAGTGATCCCTGGGGTATACTTTCTGTTTCCCATCCACTCGTCAAGGTTTCTCTTGAAGAGGGTTAGCGAGGAGCTCTGTCTAATGTAGATTGGAATCTTGTTCCAGAGCATGGGAAGTCTCTGGGACAGGAATCTATCCCTCCAGCAAGTCCTATTTACTGTTGTGGTGAGGTTTAAGATCCCTGGAGCGTATGGCTCGAGGGGATATGTTTTTTTTTTAGGTGGAGCATATCCATTAATTCTGGGTTGGACATGGCCTTGTATGTCAGGTAGAGATCACCTCTGAGTAGGTGGTATGCAACCGAGTACAGCTGGAGTTTCTTCAGTCGAGCTTCATAGGGCATCTGCTTGAGGCCAGTGATCCTCTTGGTGAGGTACTTCTGTGGTCTTTCCAATTGTTGCAGGTGTGTTGCAAGGTACATCTATGATGGGTCTGATGAGTGATGCATAGAGGGGCCCACTGACCTCTTTCGATCTGGATGTAAACCATTTTGTGATAAGGTGGGCCGCATAGAAGGATTTTCTAAACACTTTGGCAATGTGATTATCAAAGGAGAGGTTACTATCTAATTGGGCTCCCAGATCCCTTATTATGTCTTCCATATTTAGGGGGCTACCACCTATGTGATAGTTTGTGGGTACTTTGTTTTTTCCAAAGGGGATGACTATGCACTTTTTGGCATTTAGCTTGAGGCCATGGTTTTGACACTAGGTACCTGTCTCAGTGAGACCCTTTTGGAGGATGCCTATGTCAGCCGGAGAGTCAATTATAGCCCCTAGTTTGCAGTCGTCTGTGAACTTGGTCAGCCATTGTCCTCCTGTGCTTGTCTGTACCTCTGAGAAGTATATGCCGAACAGGAGGGGTCCTAGAACTGAGCCCTGGGGAATGCCACTTGTAACCGGTTTAGAGTCAGACCTAGCTCCCACAACTCTTACCATGTGGGTTCTGTCCATGAGTCAGTTGGCAACCCATCGCATGACATAGGGGGTTTATGTTCAGGCTAGTGAGCTTGTCTATAATACCTGAGTGAGGAATGGTGTTGAAGCCCTTTGCGAGGTCTAGGTAGGCTGTGTGGACCACCTTTCCCTCATCTATAGCCTTGGTAACTGTCTCAAAGAAGTCCACCAGGTTTAGGAGGCATGATCTGCCCTGAACAAAGCTGAACTGGGTAGGGTCCTGTGTTTGGAGGTTCCTAATGTCTCTGTTAATAAGATCCATGATGATGTGCTCCATAGTTTTACAGACCAAGCTAGTCAGGCTTACAGGGCGATAGTTCCCGGGGTCTGTTGTGGCTCCACCTTTGTGGAGCAGAATAACCGTTGCTGTGCGCCACTCTGTGGGGACATACCCTGTGGAGAGGCTGTTTAAACAGTGTGTTTAGGTGAGGGGTTAGTTCATCTTTGAGCTCGTGTAGGACGCAGCCTGGGACACCGTCCAGTCCCATTGATGCTGTGTTTTTGGCTATGGAGAGGGCTATTCTAACCTGAGTGTCTGTGACTTCAGGGGCACTACATTCTTCTGGTATAGTTATGGGCCCTTTTGGGGGTGAGAGGGGGGTGAAGTTTGCACTGAACCTGTCTGCCAGGATGTTGGCTATATTTGTCGGTTCAGTGTATTTTGTGCCATTCTGCACTAACTCCGAGCAGATCTGAGAATTGCCACTTAGATACTTGACATAGCTAAAGAATGCCTTATGGTTATCTTTGGAGTCCATGGCAATTTTTCTTTCGAAGCTAGCTTTGGATGATTTTATGACTGAATGTAGTTTCTTGCTGATACTGATCAGGGATGTCTTTCCTTCTTGGGATTTTACTCTTTTCTGTATTAGTTTCCTCCTTCTGTTGTATAGGTTGTTTACGGCAGGGGTTCACCACACTGGTTTCCTTTTCTTGGAGGAGTGACTCTTGGTTTTGTTTGGGATAGCACAATCCATGCATTCTTGTAGGTGCCCATAGGGTGCATTAGTAAAGGATTTTGCAGCTTGGACAGCGTTATCCTTTAGCATGGGGGCTTTGAAACTTCCCACCTTGGTCTTAAGCAATGTGAAGTTTGCTTTTGAAAAGTTTTTCACGGTGGTTTCTTTGACCGGGGGTGGTTGCGGAATGTGGATATCCAGAGTGATTAGTTTGTGGTCAGATCTAACCAATGAGGGGTTGACGTCCAGTGTGGAACACCGGTTGCCCATGTTGGTGATGACCAGGTCCAATATGTTGTCACCTCTGGTGGGGGTGTTGACCAGTTGATCCAGGGCGTTTGAGTTTATAAATTCTAGGAAATGTTGGGCAAGGGAGTTTGTACTTGAGTAGTTCTCCCAGTTAATGTTTGGGTAATTGAAATCACCCAATATTAGGGTGTTTTGTAGGACCCTTATGTTTCCCAGTTTTTCCCGGAATGCGGAGTGGGGGTCCTGCGACATGGTGGGTGATCTGTAGCAAGCTATAATTTGAATAGCAGTTCTGCTCGTTGTTAGTTGCACGTGGATGATTTATGAAGCATCGTGCTATGCCACTAACCAGGAGGTGTGGGTATCCTTGATGAATATGGATACTCCCCCGCCTTTTGTATTTCAGTCTGGGTTTTGTGGCCAAAATGTATGATATGAGTTGTAGCCTGGTAGTGCTGGGGTGCTCTCTGGAGCCTTAAACCAGGTTTCTGTTACTGAACATATATCGATTTTCTCCATACTGAGGAGTGCCTGGAGTGGATACATTTTGAGGTTTAGACTTCTGGAATTGAGTAGCATTACCCTCAGTTTTTAGTTACTTGTGCTACTTACGGTGGTGGGTTTGTCTTTTCACCCTTGCCTAAAAAAGGCACTATGTGGATGGCAAGAGCCTTGGCCAGTATTCAAAAGCCTAAGGGTGACAGGTGCAAGCCATCTCTAGTGAAGCAGCCAGGCTTGTCGAGCATGATATCCCAGGCTGACAGACACTGGATCCCCTTTGAATGACACCAGAAGCTTAGCCAATTGTTGAAATTGATAATTTTTTCTATATACCGTGGTATAATTCTTGGTGAGGGCAGGATGCTACTCAGGGTCATACCGGCTTGGGCTACGTGATCAGAGAGCTCCTCCATGTCTCTTTTCATGTAGTCCAGGGAGGTACAGCTCAGGTCATTCACACCAACATGGACAATGGCAGAGTCATATTTGTACTTGTTTTGGAGTGACCTGAGTGCTTGTGTTATGTAGCAGATCCTGGCACCTGACAGGCAGCTAACAGTAACCTTCTCCTTGTTCAGCTTAGTGAGTGGGACGGCAGTGTGCATGACTATAGAGTCACCTATTACTAGTGTGTTGGGTATGTTATTTTGCCTTAAGGGCTGTGATTGCGTGGCACACTGGTTTTGTGAAGTATGTGTTTCATGGTTTGTATTGGGGGGTGGAGGTTGCTTGGATATCTACTTTGGAGGTCTCTGTTGCTTTTGCTAATTTTTATTTAGAGCCTCCAAGTATGTTTTTGTGTATTTATGTGTGTTTTTTGCCGGTGCTGGTTTCATAGATCTATGTGAGACTGGTGGTGTGATGCAAGTAATTCCCTTCTCCTCTTGACTGCCTGGTCCAGTCTTGGGTTGAGAGAGCTTAGCCTCATGTTTGGCTGTATAACTGCATCTCTCGCATGTATTAGTGTTTGGGTGGAAGGAGGACAGGGTTGTCTGTGTACATGAGGCAATTGTAACATTGCCTCAAAATGCCCAGATTCACCAGTTGGACCGGAGAGTACACCTGAAACTGCCCTTTGGACATACCTGGATAGGTACAGTGAACTGTTTTACTGACTGGCTGGTAAGGTCGAACAGAGAGCCTTGTCCTTCTCTACAGTATTGGGGGGTCTAGTGCTAAGGTTTATTAGTGCTTGCTATGAGTTTTGAGCAAGTGCCAGGATGAAAAGTGAATGGTTTGAGTGCTTAAGTTGAAAGTTTGTCTAGTTCCAAGGGAAAAATTGAAGAGTAGACTTTGTGAAACCGGGAATAGTTATACCCTAGCTAACTGGTGCTGTACTGCGGCAAAACTGTGCAAATGCGGATTTTATTGCAGGGAAATGAAAGAGAGAGAAATTAGCCCAAAATGGCCAATAAACTACTGATTTCTGGGCTGAAACCACTCCTCCAGGGACAGATAGGCTGCTCAAAGCTCCATCTCTCACAGTCAATGGAGAAACATCCTTCTATCCAAGTAAGGTATGGGCAAACACAAAACTTGTAACACAGCCCTGAATTCAGCACTAACCTAACAACTGGACTATACTAGCTTAGAAAGATGGGGAAACAAGTATTTTTGTTTTGTTTTTTTCAGAAAATAAAGCAGATACAATAAAAAAAACACTTTAAATGCACAGAAATGGCTATCACACTTGTGTGTGTAGCCTACAACAGTTAAACAGGTAATTTGAGCCCAGAAACGACTTTGTTAAAGTGCAGGCAGTAAAATAAGTACAATATGTAGCTGAAACAAGCTTTTTAAATCACAGAAACTCTAGAAAATAGGCATTTTAGGCAGAATTAGCTAATGGCAGCAAGAAAATGCATAAAAATGATACTTTATCACTCCAAAGTCTCTCTTTTGTCTCTCTGCTGCTGTAAAACTCTGCAGGGCACCAGACAGGAGCTTGCTGAGCTGTATACTAGCGCAATAACCTTGCAAATGCGGGTTTCATAGCAGGGAAATGAAAGAGATCGAAATTAGCCCAAAATGACCAATAAACTACTAATTTCTGGGCTGAAACCACTCCTCCAGGGACAGACAGGCTGCTCAAAGCTCCCTCTCTCACAGTGAACAGAGAAACTTCCTTCAATCCAAGTAAGGTATGGGCAAACACAGAAACTTGTAACACAGCCCTGAATTCAGGACTAACCTGAAAACTGGACTATACTAGATTAGAAAGGTGGGGAAACAAGTATATATTTTTTTTTTTTTTTTTTTGCTTTTTTCAGAAAATAAAGCTGATACAATCAAAAAAACACTTTAAATGCACAGAAATGGCTATCACACGAGTGTGTAGCCTACAACAGTTAAACAGGTAATTTAAACACAAAAACAACTTTGTTAAAGTGCAGGCAGTAAAATACGTAGAATATGTAGCTGAAACAAGCTTTTTAAATCACAGAAACTCTAGAAAATCTGCATTTTAGGCAGAATTAGCTAAAGGCAGCAAGAAAATGCAGAAAAATAATACTTAATCACTCCAAAATCTCTCTTTTGTCTCTCTGCTGCTGTAGAACTCTGCAGGACACCAGGCAGGAGTTTGCTGAGCTGTATACTAGCGCAAAAACCTCACAAATGTGGGTTTTATATCAGGGAAATGAAAGAGATAGAAATTAGCCCAAAATGGCCAAAAAACTACTAATTTCTGTGCTGAATATAGTTTTTTTGTGCCACCTAGTGAGGATTGATTGATTCATATTTCATTACCGGGAAGTCCGAATGGGGAGGCACTCATTTTCAGTGGCTGCCTGGGATGAAAAGTATTGCAATACATTTTAAGAACAATCATTTTACATTCTTCAGTTATAATACAAAACATGTCTACAGTTTAAATAATTACACCAAATTAGACATAATATAAAAGCATTGCTTAAAACCAGAACATCCTCAAAAGAAAGAAAGCGTGCAGGAAAAAAGTGGTAGAAATAAAAGATCAACCAAGCTAGAATACTGGTTGGCTAAGAATGGAGTTGCAATAACAAAGAACAGGGCAACAGATGCTCTCTACCAGTTTCTGGAAAGTGACTCACTAGGTGGCACAAAGAAACTATATCAAGTTGCAAGGCAAAGACACAAAGATAAAGAAGTTAGTCAGGCAACCTTCATAAGGGATGCCACCAGCAACCTGCACAGCAGTTCACAGGACATCAAAGGCAGATGGAAGGATTACTTCGGAATGACGAAAACCTCACAGAAGCTGTACTGCCCCAGACACAGCCTATGATGAGAGAAGAAGAGGAGCCCACCCTAGAAGAAGTAAGAACAGCACTAAGGAAAATGAAGTCAGGGAAAGCAGCAGGCTCAGATAAGGCCACAGTAGCTATGATAAAGATGCTGGGTGAAACAAGGGAGAAATGGCTCCTGAGGGTACTCACAGCAGTGTGATGAGAAAGACATATCCCAGATGACTGGTGTATAAGCATACTCATGCCAGTCTACAAGAACAAAGGGGACATGCACAACTTTAGGTAGCAGAGAGTCATCAAGCCCCTATCACATTGCCTGAAAGTTCTGGAGATGGTGAATGATAGACAGATACACAGAGTAGTACAAATTAAGATTGGAAATGAGCAGTTTGGATTCAGATCAGGATGCAGCACAACTGAACCAATGTTTGCAGTGGGACAGACAGGTTCATAGAAGGTTATTAGGCTAGCAGCCCTAGAGCCCTTATCAACCTAGCCATGTTGATCCTTAGTTGCCTCAATTGTCCTTGGTTAGATGGATGTAATTTGCAGAGTGAGTCTATGATAAACACCAACTACCCCTATCCATGAGGGACATAGGTGCCACCCCTGGGGTGAATTTGCAGTCTCCCATCCATTTGTCCAGGTTGCGCTTGAATAGGTTCAGTGAGGAGCTCTGCTTCACATGAATTGGAAGTTTATTGCAGAGGAGCAGCAATCTATGGGAGATATATATATCTATCTCTCCAGAAAGTTCTGTTAATGTCACAGGCTAGGTTTAAGATCCCTAGAGTGAGTGGCTCTTGTGCCATTTGACTTGTGGTTGTGCAGCATATCCATCAGGGCAGATTCTGAGGCTGCCTTGTAGGTCAGGTACAAGTCACCTTTCAGCAGCCTATACCATACAAACTACAGCAACAGGGCTTTCAGTTTATCCACGCAAGTCATGGTTGGAGGCCCTGTATTTTCTTGGTGAGAAGCCTCTGTGGTCTTTCCAGCTGCTGCAAGTGTCTGGTGAGGTACATGCAGAAGGGAGAATTGTACTCTATTAATGGTCTGATGAGGGTCGAATGCAGTGAAGTTATAACATCCTTAGACCTGGATGAGATGCCCTTACTTATGAGTTGCACAATGTAGAAGACTTTCACTACCGCTGTGGAAACTTGGTGGTCAAAGTTCAGACTGCTATCTACCTGTGTTCCCAGATCTCATACCACTGGGTTTGAACTTAGGGGGATGCTGCCAATATTGTAATTAGCAGGGAATTTCACTTTGTCAAAGGAGATAATAATGCACTTTTTTGTATTTAGTTTTACACTGTGACTTTGGTACCAGTAATTTGTCTCTGTAAGCCCCTCCTATAATACGTCAACATCATTGGGAGACTCAGTGATTGCACCCAATTTGCAATCATCAGCAAATCTAGTAAGCCAAAGGCTGTCTACCTTAGCTTGAACTTCCGAGAAATAGATTCCAAACAGTAATGGGCCTAGCACAGATCCTTGTGGTATGCCACTGCTGATGGGTCTACTGGCAGAGGTGGAGTCGCCAACTTTGACAGTATGTGTTCTGTCAGTGAGTCAATTGGCTATCCAGCTGGGGGAGTTTCTCAATGATACCTGAGTGGGGGATTGTGTCAAAAGCCTTGGTTAGGTCAAGATAGGCAGTATATGCTGTCTTACCATCATCCAGGGCTTTGGTGTCTTTCTTGAAGAAGTCTACTTGGTGTAATAAGCATGATCTACCCTTAGCGAAGCCAGACTGGGTTTCTAAAGTTTGAGTGTCGTCTATGCCCTTGTTGATAAGGTCCATGATGATTCTTTCCATGGCCTTGCAGATGACGGTGGTTAGACTTATTGGTGTATAGTTCCCAGGGTCAGTTGATGGCCCCCCTTTGTACAACGGGATTACTGTTGCTGTTATTCACACTCCTGGAACAAAGCCAGTTCTTAGGCTACGGTTAAAGAGAACACAAAGTGGGTCCATTAGGTCCTGTTTTAGATTGCTTAATAAGCAGCCTGGAGTGTTATCTGGTCTCACTGAGGCCGTGTTTTTGGTCTTGGAGAGCACAGATATGACCTGAGCTCTAGAGATACTAGTTAGAGAACTGGTGTCAGGTATGCTTTGAGGTATGGCTGGAGGGGATGGGGGTGAAGTTTGCGCTAAATCTGTCAGCTCGTAGGTTGGCAATTTCCTCTGGTATAGTATGAGTGGTACAATCTACTATTCGTTCGGCACAAAGCCGGGCATTCCCTTTTAGATTCTGGATGTAGTTAAAGAATGCCTTATGATTATCTTTAGCTAGGGATGCTATTTACCTTCCTAATTAACTTTAGAGGACTTTACAAGATTTCTGATTTGCTTGTTCAAGCTGTGGAAGGAACTCTTCCTCTTCTGAATGAGTTACCTCTTGCTCTTGGAGATCACTTTCTTACTTTTGTTATATAACCTGTTTATACTTGAGGTCCACCAGGGTGCCTTGCTTTTTTAGGAGGACCTAGTTTTAATCAAGTCAGGCACAGATGAGTTTATACATTTGTTTAAGTGGCTATACAGGGCATTTGTGTATATCTCTGCATAGGAGTCATTGTTGTCTGTGATTGTGGGGGGGGGGTATAAAACATTTTATACCATCACTTAGTAGGCTGTAGTTTGCTTTGGAAAAGTTTTTAGTTTTTTTGCTCCTGTGGTGGTGACAGGTTCAATAGTTACTTTGAACAAGACTAATTTATGGTCCAACATTACTAGGGAAGGCATCACACAGGGGGGATTGCAGTGACCCCTCCCCCATGTTGGTGAGTAATATGTCTAGGACATTTGAGCCCCTAGTGGGGGTGTGGACTATCTCTTCCACAGAATTTGTATTGACAAAGTCCAGGAACCTCTGGGTGAGCATGTTCATTTGCATGTATATCATCCAGTCAATGGAAGAACAGTTGAAATCTCCTATGACTAAGGTGTTGGGCTGTATGGCGAGTGACTCTAGTAAGGCCCAGTAGGAGGTGCGCTTTTCTTAGTTCATGGTGGGGGACCTACAGCTAGCAATGATGTGGTATGGCAGTTTGCCTATAGTTAATTGGACATGGAGAAGTTTGAGGGAGTTGTACTGTTTGACCAGTCTCAAGGTATACTTGGTTTTAATGAAGATTGATACACTTCTACCATTAGTTCTTTCATGCTCATTTTGAGGTCTGAACGTATGGAAGGCATTGTAACCTTGCACAGCTGGGGTGCTCTCTGCAGCCCTGAACCATGTCTCAGTGACTGCACACATGTCAGCATATTCCAAGGTGAGGGGTGCTTCCAGCGAGTGCAGTTTCATGTTTAGACTCCTAGCATTAAGCAGAAGAACCTTGAGTTTCTCTTGAGTGGAGTTTGTTACATCGGAAATTTTATGGTTTTGACATTGCTTAAAAAGGCACTACAGGGGAGGCAAGTGCCTTTTCCAGTATCTGAAAACCTAGAGGAGACAGGTGCTGACCATCTCCGGCAAAGCAGCATGGCCTATCGACCATGTCTTCTCAGGCTGACAGATACTGGATCCCCATGGACAGACACCACAAGCTAAGTCAATTGTTGAAGTCGATCATTTTTTGTTTATATTGTGGCATCATCTTGGGTGAAGGTAGAATCCTGCTTAGAGCTAGGATCATACCTGCCTGGGATACATAACCTGAGAGTTTAGTCATGTCTCTCTTCATGTAGTCCAGAGAGGTATATCTCATATCATTCACCTCAACATGGACTATGGCACAGTCATAACAGTACTTGCTGAGTGAGGTGAGTGCATGTGTGATTTGATGGATCCTGGCACCTGACAATCAGCTGACTGTGACCTTCTCCTAGTCTAGCCTGGTGAGGGGGACATCTATGTGTCTCACTATGGCATCGCCTATGACCATGACCAAGACATTAGGTTTTGAGGTGTTTTGCCTTACAAGCTAGTTAAGAAGAAGCTAGAGATGAGGAAAGAGTCCAACTGGGCATTCCTAGACTTGGAGAAAGCATACAACAAGGTCCCAAGAAAGCTGGTCTGGGCAGTACTGCTGTGGTTCAAAGTCCCAGAAACATTAGTAGAGTTAGTGCAGGCTATGTACAAGGACCCAATGACTCAAATGCAAACAGTGTTTGATCTCATACAGGGGTTCCCAGAGGGAGTGGGTGTGCATTGGAATTTAGCTCTGAGCTCACTGCTGTTCATATAAGTGATGGACTTCATTAGCAAACAGGTCAGAGGAGCTAGATCAACAAACCTGATGTGTACAGATTATCTGGCATTACAGGCAGACTCTGAGCAAGACTTTCAACACAGGATAGGGGAATGGAATGCAAAGCTGAAGGCACATGTGATGAAATTAAGCAGAGATAAGACATCGGTAATGGCAGTAAATTGGGGAAATTAAAAGAACCTTAGCACTGAGATAGAAGGGAAGACAGTGGGTCAGGTTAATAGCTTCAAGTTTCTGGGAGGGGTGGTTGAGGAAAAGGGGAGTCTGAATGAAGAGTTCAAAGCTAGAATCAGAAGGGTTGCAGCCAACTGGCATAGAGTCTCAGGTGTAGTCTATGACAGAAGAATGCCAAAGAAGCTGAAAAGTAAGGTGTACAAGAGAGTGGTGTGAACAGTACTACTGTATGGTACAGACACCTGGGCAGTAAAGGCAGAGCAGATGAGGAAGCTAGAAGTGATGGAAATGAAGTGCCTGAGAAGGGTGGGATGATGCACACTGTGGGACAGACAAAGAAACAAAGACATCAGAGCAGAAGCCAAGGTAGCTCCAATTGCAGAAAAGATCAAAAAGAACAGATTACTGTGGTTTGGACACGTGCAGAGAAGCAAAAGACAATCTGGTGAAGAAGACTTGGGGCAGATCGGAAGAAGGTAAGAGGAAACATGGAGATCTAGCAAAGAGGTGGATGAATTGTGTGACATAAGATCTGCAACAGTCAGGGCTGAGTTTCGAAGAAGGCAGGAGTGTGGCAATGAATCACAAGAGATGGTAACAGTTAACATGACACCCCAAACCCTGACAGAAAATAGGAAAAAGGGGGATGATGATGATGCTTAAGAATAGATACAAGTTATATGATGGTGATTTAATACTTAGAGAAATTATAGCCAGTTTACAGAGAAATGAAAGGTAAGTTATGATAATACAAACAGGAACTGCAATATGAAGTGAGAGGAAAGCAGGCTTGTGGTAAATTTAGAGAAATGAAAGGTAAGTTATGATAATACAAACAGGAACTGCAATATGAAGTGAGAGGAAAGCAGGCTTATGGTAAATTTAGAGAAGAAGGTGGGGGGAGAGAAACTGACAGTAAGGAAATGAGTGAAGAAGGGAGAGTAAAGAGGTGCAAAGTATTTATAGGCACTTGTTCACATTTAGGGATGTAGTTTTTCCTGGTGTTGAGCAAGAACAGTGCCAGCTTTTGGCTAGACAGTCTTCCAGAATAGTCTTGATGGATGGGAGGGAGGGTATTGGCCTGACTGATACAGGTAACAAATTCTAGGCCTTAGCAAAATGGTATGGGTGTAAAAAATGCCCAGCAGATTTGACAGGTATCTGGACAGACAGGTGTTTTGGTCACTGGATCAGAATGACCAACTGGGAACACTGTTGTAGAGAATGTTATTTAGTGTTGGACAAGCAGGTGGATACTGGATAATTTTATAGGTGGTAAGAAGCTGTGTATGTTAGTTAATGAGATAGTTCTAATAACATTTTTTTTTCATGGTATACAGCAGTGAATTCTGAAAGGGGTATTTGCTGCAAATTTATCAACCTTGTTATAGCACTGTTCAGCTTTTGATTTTTGTGATGCCTACAGGTTAGTAAGGGTAGCAGCACTATAAAGAAATGTGTGGAGGAGATATGTAGTGGGAAGTGTAGTTTTAGGTGCATTGGTGAGAAAGTTTTTGGCTCTGTGACACACCCCTAAATTTTATGACTTTTTCTTATGCAATTTTGTATATGTACGTTGAATTTAAGATCATCATCCACTAGCTTCCTAAATAATTTGCTATGAGAGGTGACTTCATTGGTTGTATTATCAAAAATTTTGTTTTTTTTTCCATGAGAGAGATTTGGGGAAAAAGTACTATTTTTTTTGGGGGGGGGGGGGTGTTGAGCATGTGTTGTGAGTTGTGAATTACAAAGCTGTGTTTCAGTGGATGTTAAAGCTTCCTGAGTAATTTTTTGGAGATGTGCCATGTTGTCAGATGTGCAAATGAGTGTGGAGTCATCTACGTACTATATTAGGGGGCCTAATGTGTGGAGGGTGTTGGTGAGGATGCTAAAGTGGGGTCCAAGAATAAAACCTTGTGGTATACCAGTGGTCACTGGGAGGTATGAAGAGAAGGTGGAGAGACATTTTACTAATACCTACTGGACAGGTAGATTTTGAACCAAAGAAGGGTAGACTGAGAAAGACCTAACAAGGACATCTGAAGTAGAAGTTTGTTGTGAAAACTGTGCCAAAAGCTTTAGACAAGTCTAGAAATAAGGAGACAAGTTTGATGTTCTTTCTAGCTTTATTGACAGTATCTACATAGGTTAGAAGGGCAGTGCTAGTACTTCGGGAAGGATGCAAGCCATGCTGTGTTGGGTAGGAGTTCTACCTGCAGGAGATAGTTTAGCAATTGTTTTTGAATACATTTGTCAATTATTTTGGAGAGGGGATTAAGAGTTCTATAGCTCTCAAGTTATTAATGTCTACTGAATTTTCTCTTTTGTGCAGAGGTATAACGTGTAATGTTTTCTAGAGAGGGAGAATGTGGTATTCCTGGACTAGCATATTTATAAGGAAGGAGACAGGATAGGCAATGATACTGGCTGCTATTTTAAGGTACTCACTTGGAAAGTCATCAGCAGAAGGAGTGCATGGCTTGAGTTTAAGAGTAGTTTTATAAATGATGTGGGCACAGGTTTGAAGGTGCAAGCAGATGTGATATGTGGTCAATGAGCAGAGTTAGGATTAGATGTTGGGGAATCCTAGTTAGAGATTCTATATTATCTATAAAATAAGAGTTGAATTATATTGTGGTTTTAAGTGGTGAGTTATTGGGAGAGGGGTTAAGGTTGAATTTTTGGCTAGGATACAGGATTTCTTTAATGGCTGTCCAGAATTATTTTAGAGTTGTGCTTACTATTATTCTGAATGCTATCACAGTATAGCTGTTTGTCTTCATTTATTTGCTTTTTAGTATGATTGTGAGGCATTCTGAAGTTTTCAAGATATTGTGGTGTTCTCAATTTTTGCCATTCTTTCCATGCCTTTTCTCTATCCTGCATTAGCATGGTACTCTACATATTTTGACAGAAACAGCTTTTTACTGAAATAACTTTTTATATTAATTACATATTACATTTTAGCAGTGTGCTCCCACTGGGCTGATTCAATTTATTAAAAACCTTGGGAAGACCTCCATCAAAAACAAATGCAGAAAAGAGGAAAACACCAGTGAGGACCACCAAATGACAATGTAAACAATTCTAGTAAAAATAAATATACATAAGTAAAACAATTTGGGAAGAAAAATTCTTGAGTTAATTCAGCTTTTGGACAAAGAGGGGTAAATGCGGCATTATATAATACATCTACAAATGTTGTAAGCATTAGGAAATCTGGCAGTTTGCTCAGAGAATGAATGAGATGAACTATTAATAAGCTGCTTTCTGCAGTCCAGCATCTGAATCCCTTAATCACAACTTGTCAATTGTGTAATTCTAAGCATTTCACTTAACCTGACAATGTTCTGAGGCAACTTATAAATTGGGCTAGGTTCCTTAAAGGTCTATTGGCCATCCATTTGTTTTTTTCACTCCCCTTTGGTTGCCAGGGATGAGAGTTGGATTGACCACAGATGGATTTTATGCCCTAATTCCTCTACACCAGTTCCAGACTCTCTATGGGCATTAAGCCAGTGAGTGAAATGATCTTTAACCCCATCATGGTGATGTGCCAGTCTGGGGCACCACCATCAAAGAACATGCACTGGGACACTATGAGGCCATGTTTTTCCTCAGTGGTCCCACCCCGTTTGAACTGGCATGCAGTCTGCTTTGTTCCTCAGTAACACCACAAATACACCAGCCATCCCTGTTTCTGGCACACAGTCCTTACCTCACCCCCAGAGAGAGACAGAAACAAGTGAGTGGGTGCAGCTACTTCATTCCTGTCCCTCCCCTCGTCAGCTCTTCTTCTGCTGGGAACACTAATCAAACACCAGTCATCTGGGTAGTAGGAAGGGCTCCTTCCATCTCTACCATGGAAATAAGTTGTAACTTGTTATCATCACTACATACAGCAGTAGTATGGGAATTTAAACACTAGTTTTCCTAACATCAACAAATAATAATATGACACAGAATAAAATTAACATCACCCACAGAGCACATTCTTGATGCCATCTCAGAAAATGATTTCCTAAAAGATAAAAGTTAGTATACTACATAAACTATATCAGAAAGCAACATGTACCTTTCATTACGCAGAAGTAACACACACATGCCCTGAGTCATTCATGTAAGAGATTAATTTAGTGGGAACATATCTGTTTTGCAGACAGAAAGGAAAATAATAAAGGAAAAAAAATGGGTTGGATAAGGGTCAATGCTCCAAATGGAAAAAAGTTATCCGAAAAGTCTGCAATGTACAAACTCCTGAGTCACATTACATCACATCTAATCACACTAGCTAATGAGATACTGTGTGAAAATTCTGTTTGACTTGTATGGTCATCTCATGTTTTCATTTCTTCTGGTTGAAATATCACAGAAATAATGGTATATAACTAAAATTGCTCTGGGAATGGTCGTTTATGAGTGGAAATTAGCTGTGCTTTTCAAAGTAAGACATTTTAGATCACAATGCATTAAAAATGTTATATAAACCTTGCCGTTTTCAAGGAACTGTGTGTATCATTCTAATAACTTGAAATATAACTTTTCTGAAGTCATATTGCTTTTGAGATACTGGCTAAAAAATTTAAGATTTAAGATAGGGATTCTCTAAAATTATGTAAATATCTATGAGAATATTCTGCTGCTTTGGCAGTACACCTGGAAAATGTAGGCTGAAAAATCACAGGATTCCTGTTTTCATAAAGTACATTTCTGTTTCAGGTACTCTGCATATATTGTTTTGGCTAGGATATTCAGAGTACTAGGGAAATCACTTAAAAAAACACAAGAAATATACTATGATTTAGTGAAAGTATTTACTAAAAGGTCATATATTTATCACAACAGTAGCACAAGCTACTATCTTTGTTTTAGTGTAATTTTTGTTTTGGAAGCTAAAAACAGTGGGTGCCATATTTAATCTCAGTATATATATATATATATATATATATATATATATATATATATATATATATATATATACACACACACACACACACACACACACACACACACACACACACACACACACAGATATGGAATCACTACTAAATCTCAAAATTCCACAATCCCGAGACTCTGAATCCCGAGGACTGGAATCTTGAAGATAAAAAGACAACATTTTCTAATGTATATGCAGTGGGGCAAACCCCCCTGCACCCCCCACACCCCCTGCAACTTAAATATACAAACTCCAAGATCGCACTACAGTGGGGTGAACAGCAAAATAGTGCCATGTAGAACGGAACGGAAACGTTGCCATTCACTCCACTGTAGTGCAATCTTGGAGTTGGTATATTTAAGTTGCAGGGTGTGTGGAGGTGCAAGGGGGCTTGCCCCCCTGCATATACATTAGACAATGTTGTTTTTTTTTTATCTTCGAGATTCTGGTCAGAGTCTCGGGACTGTGGAATTTTGAGATTTACTACTGATCCCATACATACATACACATATATATAAATATATATATATAAATATAAATAAATATATATATATATGTGTGTGTGTGTGTGTGTGTATATATATATATATATATATATATATATATATATATATATATATATATATATATATATATATTTGGGTCCACTTTGTAATTTTGAAATTGCACAATTCTGAAGCTCTAAACATCGACTCTCAGAACTTCAAAGTTGTGGAATCTCGAAATGAAAAAAAAAAAAAGTAAAACAAGAAAACATCACAAATCGGATTTTTGTAGGGGGTCATGCCCCTCTGCACCCCCAACACTCCCTGCAACTTAAATATACCAACTCCAAGATCGCACTACAGTGAAAATAAAAGTACTGTTCCCATTCCACACTGTACAGCAATTTCCAGTGACATATTTCAAGATTCCACAACTTCAAAGTTCTAAGCATTGGTATTTACAGCTTTGGAATTGTGGAATTTCGAAATGACAAAGTGGACCTATATATATATATATATATATATATATATATATATATATATATATATATACACACACACACACACACACACACACACACACACACACACACATATACACACACACATATATATATATATATATATATATATATATATATATATATATTCACACACACACATATGCACACACACATACTGAAAAATAACATTTTAATGAATTTTGCTGGTCCACATCAAAGTGCCATCTTTTTGAATCTCCAAAATATACAGTGCAGACCTCAGAAATCGTGGCACAGCAATGTTCGGTGTAAAAATGGTTTCATCAGAAATGACAACAGCTATCCAAATTTGACGCATTTACAAGAACTGTTTGTTCTTTATTGACATGTCACGTCCATTTCACACAGAACACACTTTGCAATGTGACATTCCAATATTAAGTACAATGGTGGCAGTCCCACATAAATAACATCTGTATGCAAGCAGTAAAAATGTTTTAGTGCCGTTAGTTTTATTCACAGGTCAGACATATTTTTATCAAACAGAGAAGTTGTGGACAATAATTAATACAGAGTTGAAGGATTTTACTTGGCAGGGGTGGTGGGCAATAGTCAAGTGGGATAAGATGATGCTTCCAATAGAACAAGGAAGTTCAGTAATACCTGATTTGAAGGTATATTTCAAGAGCTATACAGTTAAGGCACTTACATATAATACAAGCAGACAACTATAATTTGAAGTGGAAATGGATGATTATGAAAATGAAGCAGGGGTGTAATTCAAGAAATAAGGAAGGAGTGAGATTTTGGATGCAGGTCCTGAAGAAGAATAACAACAGGCATACAGAATATTTTACTCATAAAGTAGCAGAAAGTCTACTATGAGCTAATCCAACAAGGTAATGGAGAAAGGAGATTCTGCTGATAAGGATGACTGTAATTAGGGGTACAGAAAATAATCAGGAGTGGTCTACAATTTACTGGAGGAAACTGGCAAAGGAACCAAGGTATTGACTACAAATAAATAGATCGGGAAGGGTAACAGAATGGGAAGAGGCCAGGAAGAGATGAGGACTTCAGGTTAGACATTGCTTCCCTATCAGGGACTGACATCAGAGTACAGGCAAAGAGAAAGGGTTATGGAAATCCTAAGTGAAAGACCTGCAGTGTTTTTAGTTGAATATAGAGCAGAAACTGCTGTTAAAAAGGGGTAATTAGTAGGGCATAGAAAATATTGCAAATTAACTATAAGAATTAATCAGAGGACGTCAGAAATATTGGGAAGAGAGATTAGAAAAACAATTCACAAATGTCATATGACATGTGTCTGGCTCCCAAATATGCAAGAACATCTAGAAGGTTTAGTAGTTTTGCCTGGAAGTGTTTGTATAGGTACTTTTATACCCCAAGCAGACTCCAAAGAAATTTTCCTCAAGTAGACAGCAAATGTAGGATGTGTAATGGGGAAGAAATATGAAACTGGGAACACATGTTTTAGAAGTGCAATCAGCTGGCAAGAATTTAAAACTTCCCTACAGAGTACTTTGTTAGGAATACAGGTGAGCAAATGAGTGTAACTAAGGAAATGTTTTTTGAGCTGGGTTACAGGATCTGAATTGCCTAGACATAGTAAGGCCTTGTTAAGTTTAATTCTGGTGGTTGTTAAAAAAAGCAATTACTAGAAAATGGAAATCAAAATCTACATCAACCATAACTGCAGTAGTGAATACTGTAACAGATATAAACGAACAGGAAAATAAAATCTTTAGAAAAGGGTAGCAGTAAATTACATAGAAAAAAATGGAAATTGTGGGAACAATACATCCAGAAACGATTTTTGGAGGAGGAATGAACTTTAAGAGATGTAGGAATTTAACAATTTTTATAATGTTGGATTGATTACATTGTATAGGAGAATGTAAGTGATGCATAATATTTGTAAGTGTGAACATGTTTATATGGTTTTATTACTTTTATATAAATGTAAGTTTGCCTATATCACAAGTGCTTTTAAAATAAATTGTGCTGTGATGCGGCACAGTGAGACATAGTGCTAGAAAACATCTTTGTCTATTTCCAAGAAGATTCTCTTTAAGCATGAGCTTCTTTTTTGGCTGCTCACAGGTCCATGCCTCTCAACTTCTTACAGCAAGAAATATGGACAAAGCCATAAATAATGGGGGGCAAAGGCCCAGAAATGGAGACAATTTTTAAATACTGGTCTTACAGGTTCATAAGTAGTACTAGGCTATCTGCACGAGGGTATTTATAAGCCTAGCCAAAGTGTATCGGCTTTCGCCGCCCCATTGATTAATTAACTGATCCTCTGTCAAAGGGTGTATTTTCTATTATCCATCCTCTTGTCAAGGTTTCTCTTGAAGAGTGTTAGTGAGGGGCTCTGCCTGATGTAGCTTGGAATTTTGTTCCAAAGCATTGGGAGTCTCAGTGACAGGAATCTATCCCTACAGCATGTTCTATTTATTGTTGTGGCGAGGTTTAGCTCACTAGAGCGCGTGGCTCACAGTGACTTGGATTTCTTTAGGTGGAGCATGCCCATCAATTCTGAGCTGGACATGACTTTGTAAGTCAGGCAGAGATCACCTCTGAGTAAGCAATATGCCACTGAGTACAGCCAGAGTTTTTTCAGTCGGGCTGCATAGGACATATGTTTGAGGCCAGTAATCCTATTGGTGAGGTGCTTTTGTGGTCTTTCCAGCTGTTGGAAGTGTCTTGTGAGGTACATCCCAAATGGGGCATTGTACTCTATGATGGGTCTAATGAGTGATGAGTAGAGGGGCACTATAATCTCTTTATTTCTAGATGCAAACCCTTTAGTAATTAGATGGGCCACATAGAAGGATTTCCTAACTACTTTGGCAATATGATTGTTAAAGGAGAGATTACTATCTACCTGGGTCCCCAGATCTCTTATTATCTCTACTGTATTAAGGGAGCTGCCACCTATGTGGTAATTCATGGGTGTTTTGTTTTTCCCAAACGGGATGACTATGCATTTTTTGGCATTTGGCTTGAGGCCATGACTTTGACACCAGATGTCCATCTCAGTAAGGCCCTTTTGGAGGATGTCCGTGTCAGCCGGAGAGTCAATTATGGCTCCCAGTTTGCAGTCATCGGCGAACTTGGTTAGCCATAGTCCTCCTGTGTTGGCCTGTACTTCTGAGAAGTATATGCTGAACAGTAGCGGTCCCAGGACCGAGCCTTGCAGTACACCAGTTGTGACTGATTTAGAGTCGGACCTGGAGCCCATTATTCTTACCGTGTGAGTTCTGTCTGCAAGCCAGCTGGCAACCCATCTCTTGACGTAGGGGATTATGTTCAGGCTGGTGAGTTTTTCTGTAATACCCAAGTGGGGAATGGTGTCGAAAGCCTTGGAGAGGTCAAGGTAGGCTGTGTGAACCACCTTTCCCTCGTCTATGGCCTTGGTGACTGTCTCGAAGAAGTCAACCAGGTTTAGTAGGCATGATCTGCCCTTAACAAAGCCGAACTGGGTCAGGTCAAGTGTTTGGAGGTTCCCAATGTTTTTGTTAATGAGTTCCATGATACTTACAGACTTAAAAGTTGATAGAATAACAGGTTTTGCACTAACATGAATTTTTTGAAGGGTATAAAGTCTGAAATTCAAATACCTGTCATTAATTTCTGAATTCAATCCTCAATGATGTGCCAATAATTTGCTAGAAAATTTTATTTTTTATGAGGAACAGACCAAAAATCTGGACATTCTGCAAAAATCTGGACAGTTGCGAGGTATGCAGGTCACCAGTGGCTGCAATCGAGGATTCCCCTTATTTACCAAGTCTAGTGGGTACTCATTTTCCTCACCCAAAGTAACTCTGATCCATGCTTGGAGCTGGTGAGGAGATCAAGGCATCTGGAACAGAATCGTGTTGCTGAGGAGTGTTTCTTCCATGCCCAAATCCCCTCTTCTGAATGTGCAATGTTTTGTGTTAGTGTACTTACTGTCCAGTCTCTGTGGCAACTCAGCCAGTGCCTCCACCATCTTAAGGACAAATTGTCACTGACTGTCTGCAGTTCCTGCTAGGGATCAACTGCAAGGCATGGATGAGTGCACGCTCTCCCACAAGGTTCTGCAGAACAATCCTCCCGTTGCCAGCACATCAGACGCCCAGGTCACAACTGAAGTTACACTGCTTGGAGCACAGTTGCAGCTTTAACTGCTGTACACTATAGCAATGGCGAGCCAAAGAAGTTTGCTGTTTTTGTAGCCCTGTGGTTTTAATGTGCCCTTTTTGCCTCAAGTCATATAACAATATGCTGACTACATTCTCATAAAGCAGTGAAGTTTTTTTTTTTTAATGATTTGTTAGTGCATGTGATTCATTTTAAAGCATCAACAACATTGTAATAAACCAATATTAGTACTCCTATCTTATAATCAAAAGAATGTAAGTGAACATGCGTTAGGGTTACTTTCTACACTCTATACCACTCCCATAATTATCAAGTGAAATATCCTATTCCTATAAAAACAAACTGCTACAAAATTCCTAATCTAGTGTTACATGGCATGCTGGCTGCTCCCAGCTAGGCTTCACTCGCATAGATTTGTTTAAAGGGGATGTTGTTAAATGCAGTGTACTGTTGCAACAGCAGTACTGTGGCACATTAGTTTGTGTGAAAGGTACAGTGTATCAATGGATGGTGGTTGGATTTAAAGAAGTGGCTTTTTAAGAAAATTTAATTTCTATAAAATGCTGTGAAATGATCCAAAATGCAAATACATGTGGCACAGAGGTGCAGTGGCTACAGCTGCTGCCTCAGAGAGTCTAGTTCTTTTAATTCACTTTCTGCATGAGATGCTTTTGATGAATGTCCAGCTACCATCAGCATAGCTTATAGCTTGGGTCCTTGTTTCCCTACATACCAAAGGGTTCCTTATTGAAATTGTGAGTGTTCTGTGATCGCCCATTTAAAGTGCGATCACAACTATCAACTACTGTCTTTTGGCTTTTCCCGGTTAGGTGCTGCCACAGCAGAACTCTGGTCCGCTAATGACTGGCAGTGGATTTTTATGGTGCTGAGGTGCCAGCCCGACGCCCAACCTGCAAAGAAGGCACACCCACTCATGCACACACCTACCTGCATGTCTTTAACGTCACTCGACCATCAACTACTGTAAGAAAGTCATTTAAAAACCATTGTTACAGGGAGGCAAGCTACCCTGCAATCACCAACGTGGGGTGGGGATCTCCATCACCCATATCCCTACTAGTGTTTGCAAATTTATGTGTCAATTGCTAGTGTCGAGCACAAGTCTGACCCCATCCCAAAGGCTTGTTGATAAAAGTGAATTAGAGACCAATTTGATTGACTGTGTGCGTGTGGACGAGAAAAATGTGTGCTGGAAAATAAATGCACACATGAGTAAATGAAATATGCATTAAAATCACACTTTGTACATTTAGAAAGTTTTTCTTTTTTTTTTTTTGGAATAATAAAAATATTTATCAAGATAAAATCACATATTTATTATCTGATTCAGGATATCAGCTATAACCACATAAAACTATCAGACAGTACCAACCAGACATTATAACAAGCAATATGGGCTGTACATATACTTTTCCCTAAAAAAAAATCACAATACTATTCTAAAAGATGCACATAGGATTACACTTGAGACTTAATCCTGAAAATTCCTTTAAAGTAAGCTTTTTATTATAAATGCTGCATTAAATTTTCTAAACAAGAGCCATTTTCCTTAAATGTTTAACATTAAGAAAATAAGAAAGTGGATTTTTCTTAATAACAGCAATACAATAAACCCTTAAAATGACTGTTTCACAGCAGGGGTTATGAAAATAATGTTCCCAGTGACTGATCTACACAGGCTGTCTGTGTTATATTTACACAACGGAGACACTTAAGCACTCAGGATGGCTCTTCCATGAATAGCTAATTTGGAGGCAGTGATGTAAATTGTGGTGATGAATGACAAGATTAGGAAATCTGATGCGTACACATCACCAAACAGAAGCAGAACACACATCTGTCAGCAAGGAACTGCAAAACCCACTGTCGCTTCTGCTAAAAGGTGTTTCTATGTTACTCGTACACCTATTCTCAAGAGCCCTAACTTGGCTGTGGATTAAAGTCTGAGCGGAAAACAATTGTACTAAAAAGCAGGAGATGGAAAAGATGCACAAACATTTCATACTACAAAAGAAGCAATGTAATGACAACCTGAAAACTTTTCACATGATAATTAACAGCGTAGGTGAAATTTTTTATAACTAAAGTTCTTTTGTTAACTAAAGAAAACACTTATTTGTTTCATGAACTTATTTAGTCACAAAATCATTAATTTGTTGACAAAACGTCTTTCAGATAGCTAGTCTGTTTTAAAAGGGACTATTTTACTGTATTTTTACTGCAGAGGAAATTGGAAACCATTTTTTTCATCTGAGAACTTTACGCACACCATTAAAATTGTGTACTCCGCTTAAATGCCTTCCTTGTTGATTATAGCAATAACCCACGCCTGGGTGTGGGTAATGCTAAATTTACCCACGGTTGGCGTGGTTTGGTCCCGAGGCGGCCCGAGGACCAAACAAAGCCAACCGTGGGTAAATTTAGCATTACCCACACCCAGAAGTGGTTATTGCTATTATATGACATTATTTAAGAAAAGAAACTATTACTTTTCTTAAATAATGGCATAGTATAATGCCTGTTTACTGCCCTTCCGCAGATGTCTGGCATCCGCAGCAGTTCTGATGTACTGCGCGCCTGCGCAGTACATCAGAGCTGTGGGAAGCAACGGAGAAAGCAAGATCTCCGTTGCTTTTTATGTTTTGCTATGTTAAATGAGTTTAACATAGCGAGACAGTTTTAAAATAAGCAACGGACATCTCCGTTGCTTATTTTAAAACTGTCTCGCTATGTTAAACTCATTTAACATAGCGAAACACTAAAAAAAAGCAATGGAGATCTTGCTTTCTCCGATGATTTTTTTTAAAACACTGTCTCGCTATGTTAAATGGGTTTAACATAGCGAGACAGCTTTAAAATAAGCAACGGAGACTCCGTTGCTTATTTTAAAGCTGTCTTGCTATGTTAAACCCATTTAACATAGCGAGGCAGTGTTTTAAAAAACCGAGTTATACTAATGGAAAAAAGTCCGGGCGACCAGACCTTTTTCCATTAGTATAACTCGATTTACAACGGGCACGCTGGCCAATCAGCGTGCACGTTTTGGGGGGATCATGGTATAATATCTGTTTTAGCACTCTATGTTTCATGCTTGAAAGTGTCAACATTTTACATGTGGAGATCTGGCTGCAGCTTTGTACTTCTTTCCACAAAATATGTAATTTCATATGTACCAAGGGGACACAACAAAGTTTTAGGTAAACAAGCAAAAAAAATCACACTTGAATTATAGACCAGAAGAGAAAATATGCACTTATCAATGAAAACTGACTGCTAGCTATGAACACTAGTAACTGTATGGAATATTAGCAAAATAACTGAATTGCATCACAGCAGTGAATGTGACAGATTTCTCAATAGCCACTACTTTGGAGGAGCATCCCTGTTTTCACGCCTAATTTAAGATGTCCCTATTTTTGGAGGTATGTCCCTATTTTCATTCTTGATTTACCTCTCCATACAATTTTCTGAATCCCCCTCATTAAATGTGATTTTTTGAAGCTGTCTAGTAAACAGAAAACCACAATAAATGACCAACATACCAGAGGCAACAGTTTAGAGAGGACACACATCTTACAATTTCCTTTTTCTGAAGCAAAAATAAATGACTTTGTCTGGTAGAATTTTGCAATGCAGTTCATTAGTCTGTATTACAAAATTCTGCCACACTTCTCACGTTGATAACATGCTTACATTATTCCAACATTTTGTCACAAACTGTTTTTTAAACAATTTTCTAAGTAGTATCTCACATTCATAGTGGAAGTGGGAAGATTTATGTGCTAGTTGATATTCCTATTTTATGCTAATTAGATGTCTGGAAATTTTAGCTTGATGTTTCTGTTTTTCAAGGGTCTTTTAGGTTCATACATGTGTACTAGGCTACTGGCCCTGGAGCTTTACAAACCTAGCCAATAGGATTATCCTGACATCATGCCACCCGACCTTAGTTCCCAGTGCCTCTGTCGAGTAGAGCCACTGGAGTGCTCCCCGGGGTGAATTTTCTATTTCCCATTCACTCATCAAGGTTTTTCTTAAAGAGGGCCAGTGAGGCTCTCTGCTTGACATGTATGGGAAGTCTATTCCATAGCAAGGGCAGTCTCTGGGTTATGAACCTGTCCCTCCAGCACGTTCTGTTGATTGTGGTAATGAGGTTGAGGTCACTGCAGCGTGTGGTGCAGAGTGATTGTGATTTCTTTAGATGCAGCATTTCTAACAGAGCTGGATCAGACATGGCTTTGTATGTCAAGCAGAAATCGCCTCTAAGTAGGCTATATGAGATAGAGAATAACTGGAGTTTTTTTAGTCTGTCCATATAGGACAATTGTTTAAGGTCTAGGATCCTCTTTGTGAGGTACTTTTGCGGACTCTGCAGTTGTTGCAGATGTCTAGTGAGACATCCCAAATGGAGCATTGTACTCGATGATTGGCCTAATGACGGAAGAGTACAGGGAGACAATGACCTCTTTCTTCCTGGATGCAAAACCCTTAGTAATGAGATTTGCCACATAGAAGGACTTTCTGACCACAGCGGCAATGTGGTGGTCAAAAGAGAGGCTGCTGTCAACCTGTGTTCCCAGATCTCTTCTAACACCTTCTGTGTTCGGTGGACTACCACCAATGTGGTAATTCATGGGAACTGGGTTTTTCCCAAAGGGGATGATTTGGCATTGGGCTTAAGGCCATGGTTCTGACACCAGTCATTGGTCTCAGTGAGGCCTTTCTGTAGGATGTTAACATCACTTGTGGAGTTAAAAACGGCTCCCAACTTGCAATCGTCTGTGAACTCTGTCAGCAAGAGACCCTTTGTGTTGGCCTGGGCTTCAGAGAAGTAGATACCAAACAGGAGAGGACCCAGGACTGAACCCTGTGGGATTCCACTCATGACTGGTCAGCAGTCCGACTTGGAGTCTGCTACTTTCACACTATGGATTCTATCTGTGAGCCAGTTTGCAACCAACCTAGTGATATAGGGGTTGATGCCTAGCTTAGTGAGTTTTTCTACTATTCCTGAATGGGGAATGGTATCAAACGCCTTGGCCAGATCACGGTAGGCTGTATGAACCACCTTGCCTTCATCCACAGCTCTGGTAACTGACTCAAAGATGTCGACCAAGTTGAGCAAGCATGATCTACCCTTCACAAAACCAAACTGTGTGGGATCCAGAGTTTGGATTCCCTACATCCTTGTTTATTAGGTCCATGATGATGCATTCCATAGCTTTGCATATCAGACTCATCAGGCTAATGGGGTGATAGTTCCCAGGGTCTGTAGTCGCTCCTCCTTTGTGGAGAGGGATGACTGTAGCAGTGCCCCATTCGGTAGGGACAAAGCCTGAGGTGAGGCTGTAATTGAACAGGGCACACAGGTGAGGTGCCAATTCACTCTATAGTTCATGTAGAACACAGCCAGGGATATTGTCAGGTCCTATGGAAGCTGTATTCATGGCCTTGGACATTGCTGTTTTAACCTGTGCAGCGGTAATACTGGGTCCCTGGCAATCTACTGGTATTGTGATTGGTCCTATGGGGGGGAGAGGGGTAAAGTTGGCACTAAATCTGTCGGCCACTATATTGGCAAAATCTGTTGGCTAGGAGGTACCATGCTGCAGTAGCTCAGAGCAAATCTGGGTATTGCCATGGAGATTTTTTACATAACTATAGAAGGTCTTGTGGTTGTCTTTACTATCTGCTGCAATTCTGTTTTCATAGCTAGCTTTAGAGGATTTGATAAGAGATCTCAACTTTTTGTTGAGGCTGATCAGGGAGTTTTTCCAGTCTTGGGACTCCTTCTGTTGTAGAGTTTGTTTACGGTAGGGGACCACCAGATTGCCTTCCTTTTTTTAGAGGAGAGTGTCTTGGTTCTATTGGGTATGGCGAGATCCATGCATTTGTGTACGTGTTTGTACAGTGCATTGGTGCATGATATGGCGGTCATGCAACTATTCTCCATTTGCATGGATGTCATGAAGTTAGTCACCTCTGTTTTTAGGAGCCTAAAGTTAGCTTTGGAGAAGTTTTCATGGTGGTTACCTTTGTGGGCGGTGGGGGGGTGGGGGGGTGGGAGGGATGTGGATTCCCAAGGTGATTAGTTTGTGGTCAAATCTAACCAGGGAGGAGTTAACTATTGGTGTAGAGTACCGGTCACCCATGTTAGTAATGACCAGGTCAAGGATGTTGCTACCTCTAGAGGGGGTAAGAACATGCTGGTCCAGGACACTTGAATAAATGAATTCCAAGAAACGTTGGGCAAGTGTATTGGTACATGAGTAGTTTTCCCAGTTAATGGAGGGGTAGTTGAAGTCACCAAGTATGAGAGTGTTAGGTTGGACCCTAATATTCTCCAGTGTGCTTAGGAACGTGGGGTATGCGTCTTGGGACATTGTTGGTGACCTATAGCAGGCTATGACCTGAATCGCTTTCTTACCCAATGTTAGCTGCACCTGAAGTATCTCTGATACATTATGCTTGGCTACCAGTCTGGAGGTGTGCGCATCCTTTATGAATATGGAAACACCACCGCCTTTGGAGCTTCGGTCCAAGTTCTGGGGCCGAAAGGTGTGGAATGAGTTACAGCCTGGTAGTGCAGGGGTGCTTTCTGCTGCCTTGAACCAGGTCTCTGTTAGAGCACAACTGTCGATGTTCTCCATTTTAAGGAGTGCTTCGAGCGAGTGCATTTTCAGATTTAGACTTCTAGGGTTGAGCAGCATGACCCTCAGATTGCATTTGTTTGTAGCTGTTATGGTGGTAATTTGGTCTTTGGAAAACTGCCTAAAAAAGGCACTATAGGGGTGGCAAGAGCCTTGGCCAGTATCTGGAAGCCCAGGGGTGACAGATGCAGGCCATCTCTGGCAAAGCATCGAGGTCTGTTAATCATGTCATCCCAGGCAGACAGATACTGGATCCCCTTAGAATGACACCACAAACTTAGCCAATTGTTAAAATCGATCATTTTCTGCTTGTACTGTGGTATCATTTTGGGTGATGGTAGGATGCTGCTCAGGTCTAGGGTCATACCCGCCTGGGCTACATATTCCAAGAGCTCCTCCATGTCTCTTTTCATGTAGTCCTGGGAGGTACGTCTCAGGTCATTCACACCCACATGTACAACGACAGAGTCATATTTGTACCTGTTGTTGAGGGACCTGAGTGCGTGCATTATGTGGTGGATACTGGCACCTGACAGGCATCTGACTGTTACTTTCACCTTATTCAACCTAGTGAGTGGGACATCAGTGTGCCTCACTATCGAGTCACCTATGACTAGTAGGTTGGGCATGTTGTTCTGCCTTAGGGGCTTTGGTTGAGTGGCACACTGTTTAGCAGAGTTATGTGTCTCGTAATTAGTGTTGTGTTGTGGTGGTCGAGTGCATTTCTGCCTTGGAGGTCTCTGTTGTTTGGGTAGATTTTTATTGAGAGCCTTCACAAAAATAAATGACTTTGTTCCTATTTTCAATGTGTGCAGGTTGATACCAAAGTTATGCTATAAATGTACTACTCTTCTCTGATATGTCCCATTTTATTACTTTTGGGGAATATGGGGTACCTCATCCCATAACAACAGACCATCAACGTAAGAGAGATTTCAGTGATAGCCACCACAAATTCCCATCCTCATTTCATTTGTGCAAAATAGTTAACATGGGGGATGTTCTACAGTGAAAATCAAGTAGAGTCCCTTGTCACTTATGGTTTCAAATGATGTAGTAAAAGAAAAAATAATGACATAAAAATTAAAGGTTACCCCCCCCCCCCCCCCACAGTGAATGGTTACAGCTGACTACAGGCTGACCTCCATGTACTGCTCAGCCACCTCCATGTTAATGTGCATAAACTGCCCACCCATGTCCATGTTAGTGATCGTGTACTACTGCCCAGTCATCTATATGTTAGGATGCCTCAGTTATCTGAATTCTGACAGATGTACTTTACTCCTATGTTGCTTTTTTATACTAACTACTACTTTTAAAAATGCTGTGGCTGTAATCTAGCTGGTTTGACATTTTTCTACATATAAAATATTTTTATGATGACGAAATGTAATCTGTATACTCTCAAAAATGCTCTTGTAATCTGCTAGCTGATTGCCTTATTCCACTTATATAATATCTGTAATAATGACTAAATGTGATATGTATTTACTGGAGCTTTTCTCCCTGGGCCTCTGCTGAAAAAGGGCTTTGGCTCAGTCAGACAGTCCTGGTCAACAAATGTAAAATAAATAAATAAAATAATCACTTTTAATGATACTGACCGCTCTAGATAACCTGATGCATAAGAAACAACAGCAGCAACAACATCTGAGTAAAAAGCACCTCCTCAAAGGGTCTTGGTTTAGAGTAAGGCAGAAGTGACAGCAGGAAGATCTGGTAACTAATTCATCACTCTGACCAGGATAAATAAAAGCACATCTGTTTCTCTCCATTCTGAAAAGGCAGTCTGTTTCTGGTTTCCAACACAGTCACAACTAATACTATATGTAAAAACAGCTGTCTCCAACATCTTACTACTTTAAGCCATTACACTGTACAAAACGTTCAAAATTAAAAAATAAATAAATACATCTTTTGGTCTGCTGATTTAATCACTCTCTACCAGGGGCATGTTCTACATACCGTTGTCTATTGATACAATACTGTAGTTAATTTTATTCTTGGTCTTATCTAATATTTGGCTAGGAATGGTAGAACTGGAGATGGATTCTCCTACTGGAGCTGTTCAGCAGTCTTATTCTAATATCGTTTACATCTGATCAGTGATTTTAATTTGCTTTATAATTTGAACTCAGCAGTGACTGAAGCAGGTCCTACCTACATATACAAGACACAGATCACAGTTTGTTTCTTAATACTCTATGTAACCTTACTTTCAGCCATGGGATCTGCATGTAAAGATATTTGAATGTCTGCTCCATATACCATGGATTTAATTTTTAGTATTTTCTTCTTCTTTTTGGAAAAAAAATACTTGCACTTGAATAAAGCACTGAGTTCTCAATCTAAATGTTCACATTAGAAACAAACACTGCCCTCTAGTGATGTCTAAGGCAACAACAAACAGAATACTGTCCTCTCCAATAAAAGTCCACTGAAAATAAAAGGTAAATCTTGGTTCCAGTATGATTAGTCCAACCACAAAACCAAAAGCCACTGCTCCAGCAATATAAGCACACCAGAAATCACAGGTTCCCATTTATTGTATATTATTAGTATACAATGAATTTGCATACTGCATCTATTGGTTCATAGGTGGTTACTAGGCTACTGACCTGAATAATCCTAGCCATGTTTACCCAATATAACACTAGAGAACCCAATATAAAGGATCATGCCTAAACTTGAGATCTTAGTTAGCAACAACTGCCCATATCAAGGAGGGTCAAAGGAGAAATCCTCGGGAAGAATTTACATTTTCCCATCCAGTTATCCAGGCTATGCTTCAACAGGGTCACAAAGGGTCTCTGTTTGATGTGAACTAGTAGCCTACTCCAGAGCAGTGGCAACCTCTGAGAGATATATCTGTCTCTCAGGCAGGCCTTATTTATGTCACAGGCTGGGTTAAGGTCCATGCAGCGGGTGACCTTTGCCCCATTTGATTTTTGCAGATGTGCTGCTAACAGCAAATTATACTGCGGTGGTGGTGCTGCGGTAGTGTTGTCGCCTCACAGTTAGACGTTGCCCGTTCGATTCTCAGTTAGAGCGTCTTCTGTGTAGCGACATGCATGAATGGGCGTTCCTTCGTTGAAGGTTGTGCGTTAGGCCCGGCAAGCCAGTACGTAAAAATCTACTGCCAATCATTAGCGGACCGGAGTTCCGCTGTGGTGACCCCTAACCGGGAAAAGCCAAAAGACACAAACAAACTGCTAACAGCAAATTATTGCCTTCTATGTATGAACTAGGCTAGTGCAGTTACTCACAAATCTGATGTGAAAACCTGCTGCTAAGTTACACAATTTAACTTCATAACAAGTGTGTAAGGTGTGCTACAACATACTTGGAATTGCAACTTCTGTAAATTTTCAGCTTGATGCTCCAGTTGTGGGTTGCATGAATCACTTATAGTGAGCAGTATATTTCAAGCATGTTTCAAAAAAGAAGCTTATCTAACAGTATTTTGACACGTGACATTTCTGAATGAAAAGTGAGTATTACAGATTAGGAAATTAATTTAAAAAAGGTTTGCAGACAATAATAAATACTGTGTAGGAAAAGAGAAACCAGTGAAGAATTCTATCAATTATTGGAAACTAATGGCATCTGGGGAAGAAATTTACTTTTATTTTGGGAAGGCATTCTTTCCCATTTTTACCATTTGTACTCCCACCACCTACTGACCTATTCATTACCCTCATCTGGATTGGCCATTGCTTGCTGTGACTGGGGATGACAGCTGAACAATAGTGGGTCATCATCCTTGGTGGCATAGATTTTTCTTGTATATACCTAACTCCTCTGTGTACTGGACAACCAGTATGCAATATACCCTGGCATGTGCTTGCCGCAGATGCACACCCCAGATGTGGCTGGACCAAGAAAATCCCCTTCCCTTGATACAGAAGGGCACTGATGTCACTCATTCCTGTTCCTCCTTGGCTGCCCACTCCAGTGCTGAAGAAACTAAGACTTCTCTGTACATCTGAGTGGCATTTGGAAGAAATGATTAAGGTGTTTGTGAAATATTTAAAATGTGTGAATTAAGAAGCACTTTATGATACACATATATGTAAGCCATACAGATCAATTATATTTTTTTCAGATAGGCATTCGCTTTCAATAACAAGGACAACAGTACAGATGATGCATATGAAAAGATTACTAGCAACTAAAAGGAAGACAGGTGAAACAGAATGGTTTTAGTTTAAGTTACTGGACATACAATTATACAAGTATCAATGCTGAAGACTGCTGTGTTATTTGCTGTTATTTTTGGCATACAGATATCAGAACTTACATGATTTTGATTTCTTCTGCTTCTGTAGAACTTTTCTTTTCTTAAAATGCTGTTTTGCAGCATTTTAGCTTACTGAAAATACTACATTTTAATATTGTAATAATGCCTTTTTTTTCCTTCACTTCCATTTTAAAACCCATCAGGATAACTGACAACACCAACAATTACAGAAGGTAATTCTGTATAACATACCCCTGGGATTCAATAAACTCAGTGTAGGCTCTGCATGTAGCCCACACAAAATTTGCATTGGTGCATAGCAAGTGGCAACGAGCACCACAGTGCAATGTATATTAATGCCGTGAGCCATGTCTAAGCGAAGTTTCATGGCTGGCAAAAGTATTGGAGGCCAGGAAACTGTGTAATCAAACAAGGATAGCAATTCTGTTTAAAGCAGAGCACCTACGGTCTGTGAATTTGCACGGAATGCCACAATGATCCCCAGGGCTTCACAGATAGCTGCCAATCTCTTAATGTGACACATCTGCACAAAGGCCAACATAATGTGGTGACAGTTAACCAGAAATAGGGCTCTATTTGACATAGATGTTGCACAGAAATGTGGTAGAATGAAATCAAACGTACCTCCCAACAGAGCAAGAAATCTGGACAAAGCCATAAATAATGGGGGGAAAAAGGCCCAAAATATGGACAGATTCTAATATTGATATTCCAAACTTAGAAATTTGATAGAATAATAGGTTGTACAGTAGCATGGATTTTCTGAAGAACATGAAGTCTGAAAGTCAAATGTCTGTCAACCGTTTCTGACTTCAATCTGCAATGACATGCCAATGAATTGCCAGAAAACCAAAATGTTATCAGGAAAAGATCAAAAATATGAGACAAAAACTGAACATTCTGCACATATCAGGACGGTTGAGAGGTATGATCTCAAATGTATGTAATATTGACTCACATCAGTCCTGAGGTCATGCCAGAGATATGGCAGAATGCCACAAATTTGATAAGGAACATATCTGGACATCCTGGGAATATCTGGCAGTTGAGAGATATGAATGTGAAGTATATGTTCCAAACACAATACAGAACAGTGTCTCTATAGTGCAGAGTATTGTGATATAACATGCCTGGCTTTCTGTACTGAAGCTGTGTAAACGATCTGTAATGGGACATGAACTGCCATGTAAAATGAACACTCAGGGGAAGTGTGTGTCCCGAATAGGGACACACAGATGAATTGCAGGAATGAGCACAAGAAAACAGGGCAGGTGAAGCAACCTAATGTACAGCACAGGAGGGCATGTCAATGGAAGATGGTTGCAGCAGCAACACCAATCGCATATCTATATGGTGCATTACACAGTGAAAATGTGTTTTATATGACTGTCACACAAGGTGACATAACAATGGGGAGGATGTATGTGTGAGATAAGCATCCATACATAAATAATACCAAGGACTTCTATCAGGGATCTGACATACAATTGGAGCAGGGTGCATATTGTGAAGCTGTGCCTGAATATCAGTGTACTTTCAGCAGAGGTCTCCAGCAAGGTGGGCACAAGTAAAGGCTCATGAAAAACATTACATGGACAATATGAGTGAGAATAATACCACCAGTTATCCCATGCCTGTGACATAACATATGTGATTTAGAGTGATAAGAGATGAGTCTGCACACGCACACACACACACATGAACGACTATTATGACACATCCACACTCTATGAGGATAGCCACATACACTGTCCTGGCACTGTAACATCTGTATGTGACAGTATGGGCAATACAGGCTAGTTGACTTGTGTGGATGGCACACACACACACACATATATATATATATATATATATATATATATATATATGTGTGTGTGTGTGTGTGTGTGTGTGTGTGTGGCACAATCCACGCTGTAATTGCAATCAGTCATGAGGAACTTGGGCACCCAGGTTGATAGCAAACTGACTTTTGACCACCATATTGCCTCAGATGTATGAAAAGCTTTCTACATGGCCCACCTCATTATCAAGGGTATCTCATCCAGGACAAGGTGGTCATAACATTCCTGTATTCTTCCCTTGTAAGAACATTACTAAGTACAATGCCCCTTTTGGCATGTAACGCACAAAACACATGCAGCAGCTGGACAGACCACAGTGGTTCCACACCTGGACAATCCAAGACCTCAAACATCTACCCTACACAGGCTAAAAGCCCTGTCCCTCTACTCAGACTCCTACAGACTCCTTAGAGGTGACCTCTGTCTGGCATACAAAGCAATCTCAGACCCCTCCCTGATGGGACTGCTGCATATCTGCAAGTCAAGCTCCACTCGAGTAACCCGCACGCGTGACCTCAACCTGGTCTGTGACATCAATAGGACTTGTTGGCAGGACATAATTGTGTCCCAGAGACTCCTCCTTTTGTGGAAAAGACTCCCAATCCACGTAAAGCAGAGTACCTCATTAAACCTTTTAAGCACAACTGGGATAACTGGATGGGGAACAGAAAATACACCCATGGATTCCACCTGTGTCTCTGCTTGACAATGGCATAGAGTGCTGACGTGTTAGAACATGGGCTGAATTCTTGGCTAGGCTTGTAAAGGCCTCAGGCCCAGTAGCCTAGTAACTTCCTATGATTCTATGATCCTGTCATGAATGATATACATGACATTAATTTTGTCAAAGACATATGTATGTATGTAGTGTGTGCATAAGCAGAACAGGTAGTATGCATGCATCTGGTGCAACAACTTCATTGGTGTTCTGCACCATCAAACAGTCATGTATATTTCACAGAAAGAATACCTGGATATGGCCAATAAGCTGTGTGAGAGCTCACTGTGACAAAGCTGGTACACTTCAGTTACACATCACTGGAAGATGTGCAGATAGGTATGTGAAGAAGGGTGCACTGCATGCAGTTATTGGTGTGATAAAGGCTGGTAACCATGAAGGTATTATGGCCTCAGTGTAGATGTGCTTCACATACCCAGTACTTGTTTTACTTTCAAGAGAGCAGTCAGCACTGTGACCACATGCTGGTGGATGGACCACTTACCATCTACCCCATAGCACAGGTCACATGCCTATTGGCATGATTATAAAGTGTGATGTCCACATTATACTTGGGCAGTGTGTTTGTTTTCTGACTTAACAAATCTCACCATGTTTCTTGTCAATGCAGGTGTTGTCATGGCTGTGGCAGCATTTTTGGTATGTGCTGATACTGTCTTGTATTATACTAATTTCACAGTTGGAGTCAATGATTGCCCATAATCTGTAGTCCTTCAAGCAGCTGTTTGGACACAGGATGTGTATGTCATCTGTGATGTCCATCACTTAAATAATGGACAGGAACGGCCCTAGCAGACAGGCTTGCTGTACAGACCTAATCACTGGACCTGAGATACACATCACATACCACATTTCAACATAGTGAGAAGCAACGTATGTGATACACTGGTATACCTATTTGGTGATATAGCTGTTTATGGAGACATATGACAGTATTAATTAAATACCTCATTGTGCATTTGTGTCAAATGGCTTGACCTGGTCAATTTCCACAAGATGATACTGTTGTCATCGTGCATGCCCTTGATGACCTCCTTGAGGATATCTATTAGATGTAACAGTTATGATGTAGCATTAACAACTCACACAGGTCTGTTGCACACAGCGGGAATATTACTAGTGTACATGTTGAAGAGGTCCATGATGACATGTTGGTCTACCTCACAGTCAAGGAGTCAGGATGTTTCTACACATGCATGCATCAGGTGCTGTCCCCCCAACACAGATGGATGCATGTTGATGTACACCCTTGTATGGGAACATAGCCTTTGTGCAGGGTGTACTGAAGTGTGTATTCAACTGTATCAGGAAGGTGTATGTGCTGAGTCATGCCACAGGTGATCTGTGATGTTGTCACAGCCCATTGATTCCATGTGATAGGACTAGATGAAGGTAAGGCAGTGCATACTGCCTATTGTGATCTGGCCTAGGGGTTTGACACAATCCTTATTGCAAGTATCATTGAGAAACCCTCCCAGCATGGGATTAAACCTTATGTCAGTAGATGGGTAACCAACTGTCTCACCAACAGAACACATAATGTAAACAGTGGTGAAACAACCTATACAGTAGAGCTGTTACCATTGACAAACCCCAGGGATCTGTCCTTGGCCTTCACTATTTGGCCTGTATTTCTGGACAGTTCAGTCTAAAGTATATGGCCTTTGGCTTACCAAGTTTGCTGATTCTTGCATATCGGGTGCAATCACTGACTCCACCAAAGATGATAACATAGTATAGGTAGAGCTAACACAGACAAATGAATGGTGACAAAGGCACACGATCTACATATAAATGCAGAAATGTGTATTTTTTATGTTGTCTCTCTGAAAAGTGTAATTCCATGTTAATCACAACACTGACAACAATCCTGCTATGCTGAAGCCCAGTGATGCAAGCAGTGGAAACACATATAGATAGCAATCTGAACATCAACCACCAAGTATTCACACTGGTATTGAAAGCCTATGTTGTACACATCATAAGTCACACCATCATATTCAGATCTTAAGATTGTATGGCAGCACTGCAGTCAAGCCTCATCAGAACACTAATACAATATAATACTCCCTTTTGCATGTACCTTATCAGACACATGCAGTTTTCTCAGCAAGTTAACACAGGGCTTACAAGCCATGCCATGATGTATGTGTACAGATTAAAAGCCATGCCACTGTAATCTTTCTTGTATAAGATGAGGTGACTTCTGCCTGGCCTCCAGGCCAGTGTCTGACTCTGCCCTGGTGGGAGTACTGAATATCTAAAAATCTGATATAGCTGATGATATCAGCAGTGTCTGTTGAGCAGAATATGCTAAGAACAGTGTCCCACATGCTGGTGTAAAATGCTCTCTGCAATGTCAAGCAAGAGCTCTCTCTCTCTCACACACACACACACACACACACACACACACACACACAAAAGCACGCACACACACACACACACACACACACACACACACACACACACACACACACACACACACACACACATATAGACACACTTGACTGCAGTGAGAATAAAACCCCTACCTAAGTACACAGACTACAGAACACAGTACTTTATGCAAGCACCACAGCACAAGTTTGACTTGGAGTGTCTCAGACAACACTTTATGGCTGATTATAACAAAAATGTCTGTTGAGGAGAATACAACAGTGTCCCACATGATGGTATACAATGCTCTTTGTAATGTCAAGCAAGAGCTCACACACACACACACACACACACACACACACACAGTTGACTGCAGTGAGAACATAACCAATACCTATTGCCATGGCACACGTCTTGACTTTTACAAGAGTATAGGTCAACTTAAAGTAGATTACATCAGCAGGCCATGTGGGAGACAAGATGCTGGGTGGGTTGCATTAAATGGATGTGTTGGCATCTACAATAACCAAAACACTGACAATGCATGACATTGGAGCAGTAACTGTGGGATACAAACTTCTGCTCTTCTGTCTAGACACACACACACACACACACACACACACACACACTCACACACACACAGCTGACTGCAGTGAGAACAGAACCCCTACCTCTCTAAGTACACAGACTACAGAACAAAGTATTTTATGTAAGTGCCACAATACAAGTCTGACTTTTACAAGAGTGCAGGTCAACTTATACTAGATGACATCAACAGTGCATGTGGGAGAGAATATGCTGGGAGGCCTGCATAGGTTCATAGGAGCCTACTAGCCTAATTGCCCTAGGGTGTTTAGACATCTAGCTGTGTAAAAACACAAGTATCCTTATTGAGTACACTTAGATGGTCATTGTTACCAGAGCAATTTTGTGTGTGGCACCAATTGGACCTGTCCATGAGGAACATAGTGCTACCCCAGAGGTGACTTTATAATCATCCAACCAGTACTCAAGGTTGGCTTTAACAGGGTCATTGAACAGCACTGCTTCACATACTGTGGGAGTCAATTACAGAGGAGTGCGAATCCATGGGTGGTATATGTCTCTCCCGCATGTTCTGTTTCTGTCACAGGCTAGGTTGACAAAACTGGAGCAAGTTATCCTTGTCCCATTTGACTTGCAGATGTTCAGGATTTCCATTTGGGTGTGGTATGAAACTGCTTTGTAGGCCAAGCATAAGTCACCTCTCAGCAGCTTGCATGATACTGAGTACAGTGACAGGTCTTTCACTCTTTCCATGTCATTTATGGAGGCCCTGGATTCTCTCAGGCAAAACCTGTGTTTTTCTCCAATTGCTGCAGGTGTCTGGTGAGGTTCAGACAGTAAGAAGTACTGTTTCAGTTAGTGATCTGATAAGGGTAAAGCACAACAGAGGTAAGATCACTCTGGTTGTGCATGTGATGTCCATATGTATGAGGTGTACAATGCAGAATGTGTGTGTCACCACTATGGATACAGTGATAAAAGTGTAGATTGCTATCAACACGTGTTCCCAAGTCTCACAACACTATTTGAGCTTAGAGGGGTGCTGTTGCTATATATATATATATATATATATATATATATATATATATATATATATATATATATATCATAATTAGCAGGAGTCCTTTATTGACAAAAGGGGCAATGAAGCATTGTGTGTTTTAATGTTCAGTCTGGGAGTCTAGCACCAATCATTTGTGCATGTCAGCCCCTTCTGTCATATGTTACCATCATTGAGGGACTCTATATGAGTGCATCCAGTTAACAGTCATCTGCAATCTTGGTAATCTACAGGCCATCTACCATTGCCTGTGATTTAGGGAAGTAGTTTGCAAACAGTTGAGGAACCAGTAAAGATCTTTGTGGTATTCCAATGGTAAGCGACTAGTGGTGGAGGTGCAGTCCCCACATTTGACAGTGTGTGCTCTGTCGTTGAGTCAGTTGGCTATCCATCTACTACTGTATGACTTAAATCCTATGTGGGAGATCTTCACTATGAGACATGAATGAGGGATAGTGTCAAAGGCCTTGCAACTCCACATAGGTGGTATATCCTGTTATCCCTCATCCAGGTCTTTGGGGTCAGTATCAAAGAAGTCCACAAGGTTTAATAACAAGACCTACCCTTGACAAAAAGAAAATGGGTTGGGTCAAGTGTGTTGAAGTTCTGCTATGACGTTGTGTATAAGGTCCATGCTGGCTCCTTCCCTATCCTTGCAGATAAGGATTTTTAGATGTGTGGGTCAAGAGTTGTACTTCTGCATGTTACTAGATTGATGTGTATTGCATATCACACAATATTTGATGTTAAATTTTGTAGTGTAGGTGATACAGGTGTGGAAAAAGTACTGAGACACCAGGGTTGCAGTGCTTGGGGGTGGCAACACATAGATGTAATGTAAATATGTGACATATTGTTAAATTGGGCCCCAGTTTGTAATATTTCCACATGTAATTTCATGTCACAGACAAAAAAATGGAAAGTAAACAGCAGTAATACAGACTATCAACATTTCCATAGTGTGGCGAGCAGCAGGTTTGCACAACTGTTGGAAAAGTGTACACTCATGTGAGATATACATGTTTGCATGCAGCTAAGTAGTGCTCAGACATGAGCTGCATTGCTAAAATCTGCAGTTAGTATTAAGACTATGAAACACACCTGCTGCTTAACTAACTCTGCTGCAGCATGTGTTAATGCACGGATACATTCCGTTTGGGGCCAGATGGTACTGGGTTCAAATCTAGGCGACTCTAATACTTTTAAACACTTTACATCACAGAGTCATAATGCAATGACATGAATTCTTTATAGTACTTGTGTTGCTGTGTATTGGCATTGTGCAGCAGTACTAAGCGGCACTGTGCAGACATAACCACAGCCACTTGTCACTGCTCACCATTGCTACACATTGGTGAGCGATGTACACCTCCACACAAACATGGAGCCCAAAAAAGTGAAGGGTTCCAGTGCTTTTCAAGCAATGTGCGTGTGCTGTCTGTGATTCTATTTTTTGATCAGATTAAGGTGGTGAAATGGGGTAGAGAGGAAAGTAGTGAAATGGGAAGCAAGCAGGGGGAAGAACAATGGGAAAGCAGGACAGAAATATGCAGGAGGGAGGTGGGAAAGAACCACAGCTATCCATTTCTTTACTAGTGTAAACTGAACATATGTGCAAAATATTAACGGAATTTGGAATGTCATCTCCAGAAAGAGGGGTGACCACAACACAATCATGTTGTATAGCCAAATGGACCAAACCGAGTGTGTCAAGAAAACATGTGTGAAATGGACATATATATATGGGATGATTTTTTTTTTTTTTTTGTGGAACAGGTGCTCATTTAATTTTTATTTCAGAGAGAGAGGAATTTTGGGGAAGGGACGTAGGCATGTCAGGTCAGGTAAGTTGGGTAGGCAACGAAGCAATTCCAGACAAGACAAGAGACAGGGGCGATACTGGACACAAAGTTGGGGGACACCATGACTGGGGTGAGGGTGGGGACATCCCAATCCCATGGTCATCAAACTGTGAGATAGTGAGAATCAAGTCATCACCAACTGGACTGTCATCACTGCCACCTCACTCTGCTGGTGGCTGTAGTGTTTGACATTTCCTCCTCTTCCTGCTCCTAGAATTACTCAAAATGACGGACAGCAGCCTCAACAGGCACCGTAGGTTTGAACCAACAGTGTGGCGCACCACCCTATGCACCATCTTTGGCAATCTGCTTCAGGTAATGAAATCACTGCCTCCACCAGTGTTCCTGGAGGGTACATCTGGACCAGCCTCTAGGGCAGGACTACCTGAGGGTGCAGGTAGTGCAGGGGCAGCAGAGGCAGTACTGCCAAGTTGGCTCTCAGATGTGTTGGAAATTGGTACTGCAGCCTGTGGAGAGGGGGCAGGCTGATCTAATGGGGCTGGCCTACCTCTCTGTGCTGTGGAGTATTTAGTCATGTGGTACACATAGATGACATGGACACATTTTGATGACACATAATAAAAAAAAGAATAAAAACATTAAATAACATAAAAATAACATTAAAAATAAAATAAAATACAAATAAAATAAAAATGTATAAAATTAAAAAAACAGTAATAAAATAAAAAATATTAAAAAAAATAAAATAAAAATAATGAAAATCAGAAAAGAGAGAGAAGGGTTGGGATGAGAAAAAAACAAGACATAAGATTAGTACCTTCATACGTGACATACAATGTATTAATGCAATTATACAACTCTACTTTATCTTAACTTTTACATTTAAGTCTACCACCTCATAAGAGATGCACAGTATACTACAGACTGCAGCAAGTAATCCTTGAAATGTGCATATACTGCACATGTGTGTATTCCAGTTATAAAGATAACAGTTTACAGCAGGGCATTTCTGCCACTGCAACATAGATTTCAATTTAAACAAACTATTATTGAAGAAATAACAGTATTACATAGTCGTGAATTGTGGTATTTGAACCCACAACTTCAGACTAAAGTCTAATATTGGAGTCTTACGACTGGTTTCTGCTACAGACTAATGTATGCATACCTTGCTTTTACAGTTGGGATATGCATGCTCAATCTGATAAAACTCTATAAAATACCAAAAAAATCCATCTTTAACTTTAATGCTACAGTAGCACTACTCTTCTGCTGCATACATACCACTTGCTTCCCTCAGTCTAATCAATCTAGCCCCTTAGGTTCGGACATTGCACTTCCAATCACTGGCAGCTGGGGAAAAACAGAACAGAAGACCTTTATGCATACCAGTCTTGCCTATATTCAGCTTTCTAAGTCTTACCAGTACTCTCTTGAGTTGGTACTTACACAGATGTGGGATGTCCTCAGTCCTAAATTCCTCAATCTAAAGGGCAAGTGTATCCCTCTTCCTCCTCTGTTGGTCACTGAAATGATTCCTACATTGCTCTCCAGTGCACAGGATACCAGTGGGACTGGATACAGCATGGGCTAAACTATCCCAAGCCTCAGACTTGCACTAGGAGCCAGAATAGTCCCCCTGCAGAAGCCTGTGGATGTGGTGCTTTACTGGGAGCCCAGTGAATATCCTGGACTCCTGGACAACCCACCTCTGTGCCCTAAACCTTTCACCTTCCCCGCTATTGCTTGCCATGTCTTTCTTCCAGCAGATCAAGAGCAATGGAGACAGATACTTTCCCACCAATTCCAGGTATTGCTTTTACTGGAGTGCGCACAACCACACTATGGGTTTGTGCGACGGTGCGTGGAGAGCAGTAGTGCCAAGCAGTGATGAATGAGAAAATTGATTTTTACATTGTGGGATTCAAACCTAGGCATAAGGTTCAAATTATTTACTTCTACATCATTGATTTTTGTTGATTTTCCATCTTTGCCACATAATAAGTGGTGTTCAGATGTAGTCAGGCATCATACATAAATGCAGGTGACAGTATGAGCTGCTACACATGTATGTGTGTGACCTGATAAGGTTATTGGATATTGGAAACAGAGGTAGTTGTATAAGTGTCTTAGGCAAATGTGAAGGTCATGCAAGTCCAAATAGCAGAATTATACTTACAGAAATATAGTACACTGTACACCCTCAGTCATACATCTGATAATAAATCTGGTAATATATAACTAAATGTATAAATAAAAAACACAATAATAGTGTGTCATTTCTCATACATAAAATTAATATCAGCTCCGCTATCCAAAATGTTATAACTGAAATTAAATATAATGGGAAGTGGAATAACAGTAAAAGTATATAGAATACCCTGTATTAGAACCCAGGACCATGTGTATGGCAGTCCTACACTTATACCTGTTGCCACAAAACAGTTGAAATAACACTTGCTCATGTCTCAGTTCATTGTTATAAACTGCAATGTCACAACAGTAAAAAAAAAAAAAAAAAAAATGTTGCATACCCTGTACTAGAACACAGAACCATCTGTACTCCAGACTTACACTTACAGCTGCTGCCACAGGAATAGTTACATGACATTCCCTAATTTACTAATCATTCTTAAGGTCTCTGTGTTAACTGCCATGCAATGCCACTTAGTGGGTTAGCACACTGCCCAGCAGAATTAACTGAATGTATCTAGTTTCTATTTTTGGCTGTCTGGGTCCTCTCTGCAGGTGTTTGATGGCTGCAGCTACTGGGACACTGCTGTGCAATGCCACTTAGTGGGTTTGTGTAGTGCTCAACATAATTAATTGAATGTATCCGGTTTGTATTTTTGGCTGTCTAGGTCCTGTCTGCTTCTTTGGTGGTCCAGTTGTCCAGTTTGTGTACTGCAAGGCTTTGCGCAAGTTGGATAAGCACCTGCCAAACCTGCCATTTATTTCCTCAATTCCCATAATTGCGTCAAGTGCTGTATCTCACAAACAATGGCCCCATTAAATAAATAAAAGGGACAAGTAGTTGAAAAGAGGCAAACTCAATCTATGACATACACACTAGAAAATTAAGGTTCACATGAGATATGTCTACATAGATCTGGATTTGAACTCTCATGTCAACGAACCTTCAGAATACAGGATGGGTGCCTTATCCCTCTTTGCCACATGACAACTCTGAAACAAGGAACTGAAATCAATTTGCACACAACCAACTGCAACATCATTTACAGTAATATGAAACCATACAACTGTTATTACTACATTTATTATTTTTAAATGTGGTGCACTTTGTGATCGCTCAACCCGTTAAGATTATTGCTTGAAAATATACAGCACTGTCTTGCCTTTCTGTGTTTGTTGGTCATTCTTCAGTTATCTGATCAATAATCTGAGACATTCAGTCTGTAAGCCATTCTATATCATTGGCCTTAAAATGTGTGAGGATATTAAATGGAAATAATAACATATGCAGTTGCTAACAAATGACTGGCAGGTTGGATGTTAAGGTATATTACCTGTCTATTGTGTGCTGCTTACTTACATTTCCAACCTTACATCTAATACTTTGCAGTTCTAACCTACCACACCTACTGGATGTAAGGCAACCTGTATTTCTGTTGTGTTTTCCTTCTCCCAACCAGTAATCATTCACAGTTGCAATCCATTGACACCAAACACTAAGGGAGTGCCAGCACTATGTTTGCATCTCCTACACTGATCCAAGTATTAGGATTCAGCAATTCTAATCAGTTCACACCTCATTTGCATCTTCACTACTCTAATAGCCCTGAATCTACACCACATAAAAAGGCAACTGTGTAGCTTCTCAGACTGATGATAAGGAAACTTGTTTATGTGGAGAGGACTGAACACAAACATTTCTTCAGGATATATCTGCATAGGGGATTACTGAACTTCAGATGGTATGCTTGCATTTTGTCAGCTACACACTGCATACCCTGGAATGTATTTAAGAAAAATCTCAGCAAGGCTTTTACACTTTTATCTGTATGCATTAGTTAGAAGTGTATTGATGCCATGGGCATGTTTGTCAAGCCATTTCAGAGGTATACATGATTGTCGATTCTTGATAATGGAATATTCTGTGACAAATATGTATAAATGTTTCAGGGACAGTTCCTTTGATAGCACATTTAGCATTTCAAAGATGGTTTGCTAGCAAAATGTGTCAATTGCCTATTCTTTTTGGGGGGATCAAGGCTGCGTTACTGTTATGGCATAAATAAGGATATCTTGCTACTGTTACTCTCCTTTGTTGCAGCCTGCCTGTTGTTCGTATGTCACATCTCTAGACTGTTTTATGTTTCTCCAGTGGTTAATACTGAGTGGATACATGTTCTGTTTTATCTGGGAACAGTTATTTTGTAGTTATGTGATACTTATGTGTATTATCCTTCTGTTGTCTTTTAGGACACCGAGGACTATGCCACCCAGGTGCGTCAATCCTCGGAGACCCCCCTTTACCAATTCTGACAATCAGGTCATAGTAGATGCCTTCAGGCAAGATGGTGTCTTCCTCCTTAAAAGGGGATGGGGAGATATGGCATGCAGAATGCAAATCTGGCGCCAGACTGTGGATGATGTAAATACTGTAGGCCCTCCTCCAGTGACCATCTGATCATGGCCCACTTGCTCTCCTCCAAGCAGATGCGATCATATCAGTGGTCCTGTGGTGCACCTGCTATGGAGCCACCACTAACACTGAATGAAGAGTTCCTGGCCAATATCAGGAATGCAGACAGCTCACAGAAAAGTGCAGTACAACATGGCCTGGATGTCAATGCAACAGCTTCAGGGACAGCCAGCATATCCTAGGAGGAGCTTCCAGGCAGGCTTTGGTATCTCAACAGTTGAATACTGTTGTATAGTAAAACAACTGAAATCAATACGTTACTTCTGTGTCACATGAATTCTTTTGAGGAGGGAGACTGAAGATTGCTACAGTTATTAGCTTAGGCTGGAGTTGTCAGCCATGTTCTTGTTGAAAGTATAATTGATGGACATATAAAGGGGTAAAAGTATTACCCCCTGTGTTATTGTTAATTGTGATGATGTTGATCTCACCTTTTGCTTAACTTCTTCCAGGACCATCTGGATTGCAGCGGAGAATCTTACCTGCAGATGGTAAGCCAAGCATTTTTATGTCAGTACTGCTGAGCAATTTAAGAAATTATTTTAGTGTGTGCTGTTGATGTCATGTTGTTACATGTATTGCCTACTGTCTATGCTAGTGGCACCACTGTTAGTTTGTTAGCATATACTGAACTACAGTAGTGTAGGCATTATTTTTTTCCTGTGTTTGTTGCTTTTTATCACAGGTGATCATAGCAGTGGAAGTGTGGGCCCTCTGCTACCTGATGTCAGTGTATCAGCAGACTCTGATGATGATGGTGGCCAAACTCAGGCACAGTCATGGGGTGCAGAGGGTGAATCTGACAATGAGACTGAAATACAGCCAACCCCTGCAATTATCTCAGACACGACTAGTAAGCCTACACCTACCCATTCCAGTGACCCCACAGATACAGACATTGGACAGGTGGAGGGCAAAGCCATTCATCAGGGAAGTGTGGTTACTGTGGCTTCAGTGACTGCTGAGTATGGCCAAAGTGTAGGTGAGGTGCCAAGCAGGAGGGTTAATAGGGGTGCTCAAAGGAGGCATGCTGTCCCTCCTCCACCTGGTCCAGGTGTCTCTTCTCATACCACTCAGCATATGTTTAGGGCCATTATGGAGGCAAAGGCATGTTCCCATAGGTGCTCCAGACAAATGCTCAAGGTTGGAGATGTGGCACAAGCTGACATGCATGACTGCCTCCACTGTGTTGCCGATTCAATGGATCAGATGAATGATACACTGGAACGAGAGGTGTCTGTCACAGAATGAGCATTGTCTGTGATGGAATATCTGCTAGGAGGGGAACAGCATCCTCATGGGCATAGGTCAGCCACATCATCTGCTGTTAGCCAATGTGGCATTGCCCAATCATGCTCCAATAGTGGCAATACCTCCATTGCTCCATCAGTGAGTGTTTTGTCCACAACCAGATGTGGCAGCACATGGAGTTGTGGTCCTGGGCTTCCCCATGAAAGGCTCTCATTCAGCAGACATCAGTCACATTCAGGGAGCAGCAGTGCATCTGACTGTGGGTGTGGACATGCCAGTGCAACTCCTGGTAGAGCCAGTTCTCATTTTCAGGGATGACAACGATGAACTGCCAGCTGTACCATGCATAGCTCACGCCTGTCCAACATAGATGTTGAGCCAGCACAGAGCTTGGCTGTGCTCATGCAGACACTCACATACCAATTTCACCTGTGGGACTCCTAAACACACACACAACAGTTACATAGTTCAACCATGCACCTGACAGCTCACTTTGTCTTATTGGCCATTCGTTGGTTTATCTGAATGTTTGCCTGCTTCTCTTTCTTACTTACACACACTCACTGAACTTTTGTGTCAGCATAGGCTTCCTGCCCCCAACACAACACCCTGTGCAAGTGATGATAACTGCCTTATCCTTGTTTTTAATCTTTTGGATTCAGGGATACATTAGCTTTGTGTCTGATGCTCAGAGTGCCTAGCTGACTTAGTGCTTAGTATATCTGAATTTGTGGTGTTAAACTGGTAATTTTATGTTTGACTTATATTGGCCTTGGAAAGTTAGACAGATGACAGCATCAAAATTTCCCAACTTTACTATGGATGATCGTGTGAGGGTTGTGAAGTCAGAAACGGCAATGTGTATCCTTACATTATAACATCTCTCTTTATTTATTTTCCAGTGCAAATGTATGGTGCTAAACTGAGGGCATGCAGTGATCATTGGTACTTTTGAGCAGTATGACTGTGTGAATCTTTGATGTCTGAGGCCTATTACTTAATAATGAACACATACATGTCACATACGTATCTGCTGTTATATGTTAATATAATTTCTGTAACACACTCCCATCTTTTACTTGCTTACAGTTTCAATTAGTGAAATATGAGGATATGCCACTCATTGAAATTATTACACAATACACTCTAGGTTCAAGACTAAATGGGCGTGCCTTTGTTGAAGGTTGGGCGTCGAGCTGGCACCTCGGCGTTTCGTAAAAATCTACTGCCAATCATTAGCGGATCGGAGTTCCGCTGTGGCGACCCCTTACCGGGAAAAAGCCGAAAGACAAACAACAACACTCTAGGTTCAAGACTTACCTTGTAAATGCAGCAGTTGACATGGTTTAAGTTCAGGGCTGTCTCTGTCTGATACAAGCAGTAGACAGCCAATACATGGGGAGGTACAGGTTGTGTGAGTTGCCCGGCATAAATGTTACTATATGTACAGTGGATATAAAAAGTTTACACACCCCAGCTAAAATGCCAGGTTTCTGCGATATATAAAAATGAGACCACAATAAATAATTTCAAAACTTTTCCCACCTTTAATGTGATCTATAACCTGTACAATTCAATTTAAAAAGAAACAAATCTGTTAGAGGGAAAAATATAAAAAATAAAAAAAGTACAATAAGCTGGTTGCATAAGTGTGCACACCCTTAAACTAATACTTTGTTGAAGCATCTTTTGACTCTTCCTGAATGCTGGTGTTTAGCTTTGTAGGAGAATTATTAATGGGCTGGTGACACCTCGATATCTTCCGTCTCTGATCATCACCACTGTGCAGGACATGTCCAAAGCTCAGAATGTGTTTGATATTCTGATGACTGACTCTGATCATCATCATTGTGTAGGACATTTCCTTATCCCAGTCTGTAACTGATACTCTAATGACCTACTCTGAACATCATCGGATACCCTTAGCCAGGCGGTAAAAAATACACTGATGAATGAAGCACTTAAGTACTTCTTGATTATTCCTATTCCCTTAGAAACTGCTGTGTAATTTTCTTTATTTGTCTGTGATTAACAAAGATTTGGGAGAATTTCAGATAAGAAAAATTAAAATAAGCTTGCAAATGTATTTCCTGCTTTATTAGAGACAATGTTTCCACATGAACGAATACAACAGTTTTCAATTAATGTTTGCGTGCACCTTCAGGCTGTATGGTGCGTCTCACATCAAACAGACAATCTTAATGTTTCTTAGGAAATGTCACATGGATATTGAATTTGGCAGGTCTTCTTATACATGTCCAGAAATCTAAACACCAAAGAAATACAAAATCTACTACTGCAAAAAGAACCTCTGTCCAGCAGTTTGTCCATTTTAAGTTACTTCCTGTTACTTAAAAGTTACTGACTAAATAAAATGTCGCCAGTTTGTGCCACCGGATTTTAGTAAGAATCGGCATACCTGCACTTTCAGATGCTCAAAACTCTTTTCTCAGGGCTTCCAATGTAAAAGGGTCATTTTTGACTCAGAAAAACTTTCCTGGTAAACAAATGTCAATGAATAAATAATCTAGTGCTGCAGCTGACCATTGAATGCAGCTCACTTCAACATTTGTGAACAATGAGCATTAGCCTTGATTTAGTTGACATATCTATTTAAGTACTTATCCTTCACTTAACAAAAGGAATCTAGCTATTTCAGCCTTTCAAAAGTAAACACCTTATTCTTGCTGATCCGAAGTTTACCACTGGTGTAATGATGATTACCTCCAAAAGCCACTCTTTGCTTAGCTGCAGTACTTTCTCCTTTTATAAATTTCTAATTTTCCACTCCCTGTCCATTCCTTCTTAACTCTGCAGCCTAACTCATCCATGAATTCCACATATTCTATTAACCAGCTATCAAAAACATATCCCTTTCTTTTTACCTCTCACTTTTAATTAAACTTCCCCACAACCATGCTTACTTACCGTTGTCAAACTTGTCTCTGCATATTATACTGTTACACAAAAATAACGTTGTGGATAATGTACACTAACACTGCAATACTGCCCCCTGTTCTATGCGTTGCATTATCCAGTCACTTCCTACATATTTAGATCTGCAAAGTGAAAAAAAATCATTGCTCTTTTTCTCTCTGAAATAATTAACAACTTAACTTTGTTGTTCAACTTCATCCTTCTTAGCCTCTATGTGTAGTTTTTTTCAGTGTTATCATAAATTTAGGTCTGCAGTTTATCCCACTGAAAATATGGATAATTTTACTGCATAAATACCACTGATACAAAGGCTGTTTTCTTGGATGACCCAAAAGTTTAACTCCACCATCTATGTGAACCATGTCAGTACATAATCTTAAGACTCAACCAGCAATGCTGCATAACATGTAATAGAGTTTTCTACAAAGTATTACAGGACAGATGGAATAAATATATTCTGGTTAGAGAAAATCCTTGCATGAAGCTTCCACTTTCTGAATCAAATTACCTACTTTTTCCTTAATTATGGAGCATGTATTTCTTGTTGTTCATGACAAATATAATTTTTTAGACCATCTGTAACAATGAGATTCATAACTGTCACTAAGGAAGCTAACACAAATCTTCAAAAATCCTTTACAACATCCAAGATTCAGATTAGAACTCAGAAAATAATGTCGGAACTTTTGACACTGTGACCTTGTAAATTGTATAGACATTATGCAAAACTTGTAAGATGAACACACTATTAAGTGTACTGCACATGCAGGACATATGATAAAAAGATAAATGACAGCTAGGACAGTAGTGGAGGTAGGAATGAGTTTATAAATTATTTATCTATAGTAAGAGACCATGAAGAAATGTGCATAACTATGAAAAGCATTCTTTGTATTACTGGTCTGGCTATGTGATAGTTCTTCACGTTTTGCTCATGGGCATTTTTCTAGGTTTCCTTCCTGGTGGTCTCTGGAACCTTTTTTGTGGAACCATATTTCGTAAGACTTTCCTTACTAGATGTTGAATTATGCCCTCCAGTCTCATCTAAAAACATTTTGGAACCCTGAGAACTATAACATATTATGCTTGCATTATTTGATTGATATATATATATATATATATATATATATATATATAAGAAAGACACCTGCTTCCAAATATATATATATATATATATATATATATATATATATATATATATATAAGAAAGATACCTGCTTCCAAATGAACTATCACAAGGTAGCATTGTCTATCCTGATTAAGCTTACATAACTTTAACAGTTTCAAAGTCAAATCAAATACATGCAGTTCTGAAACTAATTTACAGATTTTCATCTTACACTCTTGTGAACTAAGATAACTCACTGAGTAACTCTAGTTTCTTGTGCATAACTCTTACCTTCTTTGCTGAAGAATTCTTAACAAAGCTAAAACTAGTAGGAAGCCAAAGGTCCAAAACTAGCAAAATTTTTTTTAAGTATTACTCTATTTCACTTAGCCGAGGTGGTGCAGCGGTTAGTGTTGTCGCTTCACAGCAAGAGGTTCTCTTGTTCGATTCTTGGCTGGAGCGCCTTCTGTGTCGAGTCTGCATGTCCTCCCCGTGGTCGAGTGACGTTAAAGACATGCAGGTAGGTGCAAGCGTGAATGGGCGTGCCTTCTTTGAAGGCTGGGTGTTGGGCTGGCAACTCGGCACCGTAAAAATCTACTGCCAATCATGAGTGGACTGAATTTTCGCTGTGGTGAACTCTAACCGGGAAAAGCCGAAAGTCTTTTTACTCTATTTCACTTAAAAAGTTGACAGAGAAATAGATTTTGCAATGATCTGCATTTTCTAAATAATAAGTAAAATGACACTCAAATGTCTAGTATTATTGACAGTCCTCAGTGATTTACCAGAAAATTAAAAAAAAAAAAAAAAAAAATTAAGAAGGACAGGGCAAAACATATGAGGCAAAATCAGGGACCATTAAGAGGAGTGTCCTAGAAAACATTACAGGGTAACCCATCCACAAATATTTCTTCTCTCCTGCTGTGAAAAGTCTATTGCTTCTATTTTCTATACTGAGTTAGGCTGGTCTTGCATTGTTATGACCTTATTATCTTCTTTGGGATGTTTTCTTTGGTATCCTTTCTATTTGTTTGCACAGAAAGTGTTCCACCTTCTAACTTAAGTAGGTTTAGTAAGTGGGTCTAACATTCACACTCTTCCACAGAGTGGTTGTTTAGGTGAAAAAGTTGGTCTACAACGTTAAGATTCATTGCTCTTTTTTTAGAAATTTAATGTTGGCATGTACATTTTATTTCAAAGATTAGAACTCAAGAGTTAGAATTTAACTCAAAAGAAGGAATTATTTAACAATTTTCAGCTTAACATAAAAGATAATGTCTTATTCTGTAAGTCAGGAAGTAGAAACAGTAAAACATTATAAAATATAAAACTATTATGATAGAAAAGTTTACTTCTTCAGTTTCTATAGAACACATTAAAGACATAATTATATCTTTTCTGGATAAATAAGCCTCAGACCCCAGCTCACTTACCATGGAATTTCACATTTTATCAAACACCTTAGTCATAAATTGCTTGACTTAATATTAGACCTTTCTTTTCTCTGTGTTTACCAGATCAGCATTTTCTTATGCTAAACTTATTTTGGCTAAAAACTAGGTACAGGAGGTTATAGTCCATCTTATTATCATCTCATAGCTTACAAAATTATAACCATTCTGTGCAATATGATTTTACTACTAAAAATTATTCCCATCCACATTCAGATCAATTTGGATTTATTCCATGAAAAAAAGTCAACAATTAATCAAATGCTACAAGCAATTCAACTTTTTGACAAATACAAAAGCAATAATCATTTTAGAGATGGTGATTTTTGTTCTTTGGATGCAAAAAAAGTATTTATTTCTGTTAATAGATGATGTTTATTTTAAATATTATAAAATTTAAAATGTCCCTCAAATTTATTCAGTTTGATAAACAAGTTGTTTCCAAATTAAATAATTTAATCTTATAAATGACACTGATTTGAAAATGTTATTTCAAGATTCAAGTGTCTGCGAATGTTGTCCACTTTTCCTCACTCTTTTTCTATTAGCTATTAATCATATTCTCTTGGCCATTAATCACTAAAACTTTAGTTATAAAAGATATCAATATTAAGTTATTAGCTTACGTAGATGACTTTTTAATTTTAAATCTGACTAATACTACACCTCGTTTATATTATTTAATTTCTTTTTTAATACTTTCAGTAAGTTTATGGGTTATTTTAGCAATCTTAAAATATCAAAGTGATTTCTTATGTCTTCCCAAGTGTTGGCTGTTTGCTATTTATTATACTTTCTCCATTTAAATTTTCAGGTTGGATTCATTCAAATAAACATCAATATTTAGGTGAAGAATACACAAAACATGTATATGTTAAAATGGGTGATATCACTAACGTTTAAAATGAAGCCAATTTATTTTTTTTTTTTAGAAAGAGTTAATCAATTAAATTTTAAAATATATCCACAATGGTCTTTTTTACTGTAAAATATGTTAACACTGTCTACCAAAGAATATTATCAGAAAGTTAAAATACTCTGAATACATTATTGGAGAGGTGACTCAAAAAATCATTTTTGGCTATAATGTTAAAGATTCAGAACTGGAAGATCTTCTGAAGGTATAGAGTGATGTCATGGAGATCACATAAGTCTAATATCCCTTATTTTAGGCATTATACAGTAAAAATGTCTTTTTTGTGAGGGGATACTTATATCCCACAAAAATGGGGTGAGGAGGTTTAGGAAAGCATTGTTGACATGGCTTTGGTCTTTTAGAGATTTGGTACCATATGTGGTGGTTCTGTCCCAGGTTTCATGTTTGGTGGGAATATACTTGTGAAATGCCAAGTATAACTGTGATAAAATGTGAAGGCTGCCAGCCTAGCCAGATAGAATTTTGTAAATAATTATATGTCAATATAAATAATATGATCCACAGGCTGGTTTCACAAATGTAAGAAAACTATGTTATGTGCTGAGCTTCAAAAATGCAACCACAGTGCACCCTGCTGGAAGAAAGCAGAAATGTGTATAAACTCTATGCCTATGTAATGTATGATTTTATGATTGAAAACTGGAACATACAGAGTTAACTTGCAAACTCTAAGAAAATAAGCTGATAAATAAGGAATTTTTATGAATGTGTGTGTGATCTCAAGCTAAGAGACAGGATGTCTAGGCTAGGGGCTTCTTTCTATTGTCTTAAGACAGAGATAATTACTAGGTTTCACATGTAAAAGTGTCTTTTATTGCTGTAATTCCTGGCAGTTGCAGAGCATAAATAAATGTTAAATTTTAAGTTCTGAGCTTGGGAACTTAAGTAGAGGTGACAAGAATGATGTGATCTGGAATGAGTCAGCAGTAATGTGTACTATCAATTTAAGTACTATCTCTCAGAGAAAGAGAGTGCATTTTGTATTTGTCTTCAGACATGTTAAGAACTCACCAGCACTTCTCATCTATATTTGTTTGCTCTGTAAAAGTAAGATATTTAGGTACAGTGATTTTTCTTAGACATAGATAGAAACAGTAAGATTAGTCTAGCTGTTTTCTATATTTATGTCAGACTGTCCTACAATGTTGTTTTTAAGTATTTCCTGTGATTTCTGAACTCTCCATTGTCACTGTGTTAAATCAATGAGTATTGTCTCATGTTTTTATTATTTATTATTAAATATTTGTAAACCTTTTAACTGTGGCTGTTTTGTGTAGAGATATTAAGCTCTTACAATTGCATGTATTTGTTGATACTGTACGAGCTACTCCAATAGCCTTGCTGTTCGTCACACTTACTATTTGGATAACAGTAACATTGCACAGTAGAATTGGTCTGGGCAGAAGGGGGCATAGCTGGAGAACCTGTGTCAGCCTTTCCTAGGAGTGTCTGTGTATTGTATATAAACCAAATCTCAAAGTGTGTGTGTGTGTGTGTGTGTGTGTGTGTGTTTGTGTGTGTGTGTGTGTGTGTGTGTGTGACAGCTACTTGGGCAGGGACATGAAGCACTGGTTGGACAGAGAAGGTACTGGAGGTTTTGGCTTGACTACTCGGCTGAGATCTGAACCCTATAGCTGTGCAAGTGGGCAGTGTTATTCGGGATCTGGAGAGACAGGGAGAAACCAGCCCCAGACTGACTGTGATCTGTGTGTGCTCTTAAGGGAAATTGTACTTTACTCTGTGTGTACTTGTTAACCTCCCAATGTAGACACCCCTCACTGGTGTTAGTGGTGAGGATCAAGACTCCTTGATTACTGGGCCAGTGCATGGGCATCACAATAGCATCTAAGAAATCTATCCAGTATGATTTTTCACTATGGATTTTAAGGTGTAATGACTGTTCTGACCAGAAGACATTTAGGTTGATTTTAGATGTTTGAAACCATTCAATGATATCTAGCATTAGGGAAATAGTGGTTTACGCTTAATCAATATATTAACTTTGAAGATAAAGAGGAATAATTAACAGTCTATTTATCTTTTTTTTTCTTTCCCAGCATGAAGGTGGGGGGGGTCTATATTATCTTGCTGAAAGCTGTTTACAACGAATATGGCAACACCGAACTATAAACTGCGAAATCCCACTAACATGAACATGCAGGTCACCGATTTTTTTTCCTAGGGAAAAAATCAGTGTACCAACCAAACACAACAGACCACCTAAATCATTACAAACTGGGGGCTTTACCCCTCCACCCCCTAACTAAATATACCAACTCTGAGATCGCACTACAGTGGGGTAAAGGGCAATTTCCTGGCAACGGCCAAGCGATTTTTTTCCCTAGAAAAAAAAATCAGTGACCTGCCCGTTCGTGTTACTGGGATTTCACGGTTTATTGTTTGATGTTGCCATATCGCTGTAAACAGCTTTTGGCAAGATAATATAGACCGGAAGATGGGATAATAGAGAAAAATGGACAATTCTTCCCCATTCATTTATCTCCCTATCTTGTGATAAGACACTTAAAAACAAAAAAAAGTAAAAAAGGCGGAAAAGTAGGTCAAACTTTCTGTGCAGAACGGGCATGTTTACAAACTTCAAAGGAGTCATAATATAGTAAACTAATAAAGACAAAAACAGTAAGTACAGTGAGGGACAAACAGAAAGATTAACCTGTAACTTCCAGAAAATCAGTGAAACAAACTAACCTAAATACAATTAATAAAACATAACAGCAAAAAGGCAAAATAAGTATACTGATACATCATTTGGGAATGGTCTTCAGGAAAGTGAACAGTAAATCAAATACTGTCACTCAAAGGTAACAACTTTAGCAGTGAAAGAACTGAGGGTGGTGTGGCCCAATGATAATTTTATGTCAGGCTTGTACCAGCTAATATTAGGCGAGAGACTTGTATTAGAAGGGGGTAGAAGTTTTTGGAAAAACTTACTGCAAACGTAGGTAAACAAAATGAATAAATCCATACTTTATTAGTTTACATACAGCCAACTCTCCGAACAGAATGCAGTACAGTTACCATTCTGAGAAAAGGAATTACAAGAAGGACTGTAGTATCACATTGTTTGCACACAGGAACTACTCTCCCTTTAAAATCAAGAAGGCAGCAACCTTTCAGATTTGTAAAATAAACTAAAAATCATATGCTCTGCATGAGCTAATGGTGCTAAAAGGGTACTGTTAACCACAAAGTCAAAGCCTTCAGATTTGGATTCAAACACTGAGTTTTAAATAACTTCCTGTCTGGATAATTATTTCTTCAAACATTGTTGCAGTGAATATGTCTTGTGGAAAACACTGCAACATCTTGCACCATTTATAATGATGCCATAAAGAAATAACATGCATCTTGTCCTACTGCACTCTTTTCACACATAAACAGCTGTAGACCACAGCAATGGTGAGATTTGCTGGGGATCAAGTCTGGCAGGTTTACTTGTTAGTGTGAGGCCTAATGCTGTTATACCCTGGTGGTGGTATATGGTAAATTGCTATATATTTCACAATTTGCCATTTATTTCATCGGTACTTCTGCCACCCCACACCAATATCCATTTATCATTTATGCAGTTTTCATATATTATTCTGTAGTATTAGTTACCCATCCTGACATCCTTTTCTTTGGTGTTTAATTTTTAAGGCCATTGTGTTGCATAACAAATAATTACTTCTAGCACTCTTTTATCTCTACTATTATTGCAAGCAGTTATAACCTGTTTCTTGGCCTATGTTAGTACTGTAGAAAATGAAATTTGCATTTTTAAGATGATATAAAATATGTCAATAATAATGAAAGATTTTGAAGGCTTCCACTTTTAACAATATGCATTATCCAATTTCTTAAGAATGGTGTTTTGAATCAACCTAAACAGAAAAATGAAAAATGTGTAACATTCACTACTTAATCATATATAAGCAAAAGTTCTCTGCAAGTCAATTTTCAAAGACCATCTCTTTTTAGTAATAAATAAGATCACGTCAAAGAGCTTTAGTTGTTGTGCTGTTTTAACTTCCCCTTTTGCATGAGAAAATCTTTATTATTTCTCATCAATAAGAAAGGGTACTGTTTTGAAGTTTTTTTTTTCAGCTTACTGCTTTTCAACTATTGTCAGGTCTAATGCACTAGCTGCAGTTTGAATTATGATTTGTATCGAACTGAAATCCCAATTTATTGGTTGTGATGTCAATAACCTGTACATACTTGGTTTTACCTTCTGGTTGAAGTACATACTCTTTAATTGTAAGATGCAGTGTTATTTGAAAAGTTGTTGGTTGTTCAGTGACTTCAGGTATGACCACAATTACAACAACTGAGAACACAAACCGCTAATCTGTTAACAGATACATTTTCTTTGAGATTCTGGCTTAAAACAGATCCAGAAATGGATACTCAGTGATATGTACAAACTAAGTTACCAGTATGTTTCCACAATACAGATAAAAGAAGATATTAGCACCATGTCTTCGATTAATGTGCCATCAGTTTTTATAGATAAGCATACACCGACTGAATATAAATATACTCTCTGTCACAAAAACTGTGTTTTTTTTTTTTATAGTAGTACAAACTTAATATTAACAGTAGTACTGCTTGAGACTTTAGGCGGCCATTTTCCCTGAAAAGGCAAGAGAATTGCCACATACTAGAAAGGCTACAATTTTTGGTGCATTTATAAAAGGAAACATTTATTTTATATGTATGAATGCTCATAAAAGGAAAAAGTGATGAGAATTTCTTTGGAATGCTCACAGATGGAAAATGGAATGGAATTGCATAATTTACGGGAGGAAAACATCAGTGCTGAATATACATTTTATGTGACAGTCACAAAAGATGGAACCAGTGAATACCACAATAGTATGAAAAGCTGTCGAATGAAGGAGGATGAACGCAAGTCTAGTTATCAAATTTTTGAACTGGATGGAAGTGGTATCCTGGCTTTTATTTTTTTCATTCCATTTGGAATACAATCGCATGAAATGCATATTCTGACTGACAGCTAGGGAGGTACATTGTATTACAATTGATTAGGAATGATTCTGAGAAATAAACAACTTATTTTTATGAGAACTTGACATCAGATTATTGGCTAGACAGTAGATGACAAGGCACCCTTTGTTTTGCGTTACTTCTTACTTAAAGTTCAATTCCACAGCAAACAACACAAGATAAAAGAAATGCATGCCACTGCCGACTGAAATTAAAGTTTAGATGCTGGTTCCATAGTACAGACAGATGGAACTCTGACCGAGATTACTTGTTTTCAATGTCCGGCCTGACGGGCTGGGGGAAGGAACGATGAGGAATATCCGATTAACCCTTCTGGGGGAGAATGTGGGCTTGTGTTGAGGCTCCCCAAAAACATGACTTTGGTAGCAAAACCTGAGCTATGGCAAGGGAAAATGATAACTTGATGAGTGAGTGGGAGCAAGTGTGTCGACACACAGGTAAGGATGGCTCCTCATAATGCCATTGCAAGCTGTCCTTCATGATGTGACCTAGCACATCAGGGGTTCTACAGGGATCAAAGTCCTCTCACCCACAGAACATATGACACTGCAGTCAGATCTACTCCGTGCCTCTGACAAAGGAGTTCTATCCCCATCCCATTAAGTCACTGTGGTGACTGGTGGCCCATAATCTGGGGCTACACTGGACATGGCTGAACAGGAAGAATACTAAGCCATGAAAAGAGATACAAACAAAAAAAGAGACTACGATTTACAATGCAGTATATTCTGAAGGATGACCTAAAAAGTACCTGAGATATTGGTAATATGGAAAAGCCCTCTAAATTTTGACAAACAAATCTGAAGCAAAAATCATGGTCTTCAGATGCAAATTCACACCCATTTAGTAACTCAGGGATGTCATACATGTGAAAGAATTTTATTAAAACATACCACATATTTGGGTTTAATTTTGTAGATATTAGCTATCTGTGAATTATGCAAGTATTTTTTTAAGATAGTTGGAAGCAGCTAATGTAATCTTATAAGGTAAATGGAATATACAGAAGAACAGTTCCTTGGACTCTCATTGCAAAGCCTCCTTCAAACCACAGAAAAGTATTCCCAAGTACTTAATAAACCTGAGCTATACAACGTTAGCCTGTGTCCTCACACACACACACACACACACACACACACACACACACACCTGAAATAACCGCTATTTGGTTGCACATCCTAAACTTCTACTACTGATTTAAAATCAAATACAAACTTTCACTGACTCTCATCTTTCCACATGTATCCCGATCCCATTTAAAAATAATATAGTTGACATTTTAAGCACACATTTTCTAGTCAGCATTGGATTCTCTGGAAACATGTTCACAGCTTATTTCAAGGGAGGGTGGTGTCACTATTTAAGAAATGCTGATCTAGAGGGATTCTTCAGTACCGAGCTCTCTAAACGTTATTTCCATCAAAATGAAACACGATTCATTGCAACAAGGGATGTACTTTTTACAAGGGAGATACAAATCCCCAGTATGGTTGCTAAGAATGGTGCATATCTAGAAGACTTTAGATCTACTATCATTTACTGCACATTTTTAACAGCATGCTTGACCCCCACAAAGAAAACTTGCATGTACATTCTGGCTGTTTCATTAAATATAACCAAGTAGTCCTTTGCATTCAGTACAGGAAATTCATCTCCTCCATCCCTAGAACAGATGTAAGAAACAAACAAAAAATATTTCCAGTAAAAATGCATTCATTCAGCTATTCTTGAACCCTTGAATTCAAAGTAACTGATGTGCTTCAGTGCAATTTCTTCCTTTTTATTGTACAAAATGGTAACAGCATCCATGACTACTGATTTGCTTCCTTCTGCGTCAAATGAGGGCTCTCTCACTCTCATATCTAGGGTAGCAATTCTTCTTTGTCAGATTTCCCTAATTCAGCTCTGCCCTTGCACTGCACTGCAAGCCTGTGACATGGCCATTTAACAAGTAGTGATTGGTCATAACAAAACTGATTGTTGCTACTGCCACAGCATGCAAACAGCAACGGTCAGTGCTGTAAATCATTTCCAAGTAAATGTTAATCCTTACACAGGAGCTCAGCTGCTCCTACTAAAAACAAAATTACTTGTGCTATATATATATATATATATATATATATATATATATATATATATATATATATATATACACACACACACACACATACTGTTATCCGTGAACTGAATGACTAATTTCCTCTCGCTGTCCCCAGCACAGACTTATCCAAATATGTGCCACAATTTTCTAATGTTTATGATTTTTACTTGTGCTGTTACATAGCTCTACAATAGTTATTATTAAGTTGGGTCAGCCTACTATTGTAACAGTGAGGGTTAGGTCTCTGAGCTGTTAACTCATTCTGCAGTTACAGGTTCTAAGCCCACAGTCTTTACTTCCATGCTGTGCAACATTCTGCAAATCATTAAAACAGGCTAGTGCTCCTGGGTTACTCCCCGAGAAAAGCTACACTTGTGCCTACAGATTCTTACATGGTTGTATGAATAAAATAAAAAAAGGCTGAAGCAGATTTCCTAATGTACGACTGGAGACTACACTTGTGAAGAAGACAAGTGCATATGTTAACTTCTGGCATTATTCAAGATACAAAACAATATAGTTCATACATATGTCTGCAAAGTGCTGGGTACACATTTAGACAAAGCTTTTAATGGTATTCCCTTGTCAGTAGTTTTTTTTTTGTTTGTTTGTTTTTTACCCAAAATAAGCCTTTACAGAAAGGCTTTTTTTTTTAAATGGCACCAGGGTGAAAATTTCATCTGCTTCAAAATTTTCATCCCACTTCAACTGGCATGTAAAATTAATATCAATATGGTATGTATTGAGATCTCTAATTTCAGAGCTAGACTTTAACATAGAAATCTAATTGTGCAAAACTTAGAACCAATTTAGACAAATCAAGTAAAAAAAAAATAGATGAAAACAATCACCTGACTAACATACTTGGCTAAACTAAAACAGAACTATTGCTAGTGATGCCTCAACATTTATTTTGATAAAAAAGAGGCAATTACTTCTGTTTCTGCTTTTTATTTCTTTAGGTGCATCCAAAAGGGATATCCCAAAATCAACAGGCTGAAAAAAGATACATTATTGTGACTATTAAGCAGGAATAAGTTCATTAAGCATCTCAAATTATTCCTCTGTGACACTAATAAAGCACATACCTGGGTGGACTGTCAATCAATGTCACTCTTTTTGGAATCTGAACTTAGATTTGTGAGCTATGTATGACAACACCTGCTGTAAATAAAATAAAAATATTCAATTTAATTTGCAATATGTGAGTTTTCTGTTCCAAATATGTGGGAACCTGTGACCTTTTTATGTCAATGTTCAAAAGAAAATATACAGAATTTCAAATCTTGAAAAAGAACATTTAATGTTATAGAGATCCTTAGTGATGTGAACTGCATAGCAGACTGTAGAATTGGAGAATATTACTGGCCTTGCATGAAAATTATTACATATGCTGAATTTAATCTGTTTTGCCTGTTTTTTTTCCCATTTTAATCACTGTTTTACTGCTGCTATACACAGACGTCAGCTGAGACCTCCTGTTTTCTTGAAAGATTTGGGAGAATATGGTTCTCTACCCAAGTCTGAGAAGCTGGAAACTGATCATTTGCTATACTTGTTATACAAAAAAAAACCTTGGGAAGTTCTTCTTTGTATATTTTTCTATCTGCAGTTAAAGATGTTTTGCAACTATTTAGTGAATTTATTTTGTTTCACCTGTTTTTCCCATTTGATCCGCGGTGGTGGTGCTGCGGTAGCGTTGTTGCCTCTCAGTTACAGCGTCTTCTGCGTGGAGACATGTGTGAATGGGCGTACCTTCGTTGAAGGTTGTGCGTCAGGGCTGGCAACTCGGTACGTAAAAATCAACTGCCAATCATTAACGGACCGGAGTTCCGCTGTGGCGACCCCTGGTTTAAAAGGGGATTGTATATGTCTCAGGATGAAATTTAAATCCCATGGAGGAAAAGGATCTTTGTAACAGAGCTTTAATAAGACTGTTCCTTTCAAAAAGACTTTACAGAACCTGTGTGAAATTAAGGAAGAGATATCTTCCTCCAAGGTGGAAATTAGATATGGCTGCCAGTTGGACTCTCATAGTAGTGGCAGCTACCCCTTCACTGAATAATTGTGCTACGATGTCTAGGATTGAATGGATAGGGACAGTGAATGGATCCATGTTATGAGATTTAGCCCAAATAGCAAATTATTTTCCACATTTATGCAACTCGCGGGTGGAAGGTTTATGAGAAGATAATAAAATGTAACGGACTGGGGAAGAGAGTAGTGGTTGCCTGGCTATTACTGGAATTGGTGAAGCCAAGCTGTCAGCTTGAGGTTGTTCATGTTGGGATGAATCATTCCTTTTGGGTGAAACAACAGGTGCAGAACTGGATCCAGAATCCAAGGTTTTTCCAGAAGATGAGGCCAGAGGAAGGGAATCCAGATGTGTTGAGGCCAAAAGGGGGCAATCAGTATTCCTATTCTCTTCAACTTGTTGGCTTTCTGTGGAAATTTGGGGGTCAAGATAGTGGGAGGAAAGGTGTAAAGGAGGCCCGGGGGTCAATAGTAAAGAAAACCATCCTTCGTGAATTCTCCCTGTGGGAGGATGAGGGCAAAGCTGCTGCTGCATTTGCTGTTAACGGGAGAGGCAAAAGGATCACAGCATGGCTGGCCCCATTTTCAGAAAATCATCTAGGCCACATTCTGATTGAGGAAACACTTGTGATGCATCAGAATAGACCTGGTCAATTTGTCTGCTATCATGTTAGACTTCCGCAAGATGTTCATTGCTATCAGAACGCAGTTGGATTAGATCACCCATTGTCAAACCCCGAGCACTTCTTGACAAAGGGGGTATGATCTGTTTCCTCTTTTCTTGTTGATGTACCAAACCACAAACATAGTGTCTGACTGGATAGCAATTGTTCTCAGAGGGACAGCATCCTGAAAAACCTGCATTGCTAAAAGCACCACTCTCATCTCTAGTACATTTACATGCAGAATGGCCTCAATGGAAGACCGGGTGCCTTGAATTGTCTTTCCCAGAACCCTCCCCCCAACCTATCTGAGAAGCATCCATAGTCACAGTGGTCTTGGGCTGAGGGTGAATGAAAGGATGGTCTTGGGTTACTTGATCAGACTGAATTCACCACCAGAAATCTCTTTTGCATACATCTGTGAGTCCAATTTGATAAGACATTGGGAGATCTAGAATGGATCATTGCTTCAGTAGGAGCCACTGCAAAATTCTCATGTGAAAGCATGCTAATGGAACTAAAAAGATGGCTGCCACCATAAAGACTAGAGTTTGTAACACCAGGAAAGCAGCTACACACATTCTTTGAAGCAAAGTCAGGACCTGACTGCAAATGGCATTGACTCTCGTGGTTGGAAGTTTGGCTACAATTAGTGCTGTGTCTAGATTGGCTCCTATAAATTCTAGATATTGAGACGGTTTCAAATGTGTGTTTTTGTAGTTTATTGAGATGCCTAGTTTGGCACAGATTTGTATGATGTAGTCCCTTGCTTGTATCAGTAGATGCCTGGTGAGGAGGGAAATGAGCCAGTCATCCAGATACAGAAACATGAGCCGCCACTACTGCATGCATTTGGTGAACACTCAGGGGGCTGTAATGAGATCAAAGGGCACAGCTTGGAACTGGAAATGACTGGTTACCAGTTGGAAATGTAAGTGCCTTTTAGACTATCTGTCCATCTTGATGTGGTAGTATCCACCCTGAAGATATATAGAGCACATCTAATTGTCATTTTCCAAAAACAGAAGAGTAGACTGCACCATGACCATCCAAAACTTGCTCTTTTGTACTGATTTGTTTAGTTTGCTGAGATCCAGAATCAGTCTCCAGTCCCCTGTTTTCTTTGGTTCTAAGAAGAATCCTCTCTGGTCTGCGGGAACTTTTTGGATTACTCTTTTGTCTAGCAACCTTTGAACTTGGATGGTTGCTTGTTCCCTTTGACTAGGTGGTACATCTGGGATTTTTTAGTTTTAAGGGGTGGGGTAGGAAAAAGGAATGAAGTAGCCTCTGGATATTATCTTTTGTACCCAGGTATTGTTTGTTATGTCTAGCTAGGCTTTTAGGTACAGGGGCAGATGGGCCTCCTTTCAGGAGTGCTGAAAGGGTTTGCCAAAAAAAGTTTCTCTGGAACCTTACTTTTGCAGGCCTCTTCTGCCACAAAGGCAGCATCTTACATTGTTGTTCCCTCTCTACCTCTGGTGGAACATTTTCCATGTGTGCCAATGTATGACCCTTGCAATTTTCTGAACCACATCTTCCCTCTGCCTCTCTGATCTTTAGGATAAGGTCTTTGAGGGGTGGAAAAACATATGCCCACAGCAGAAAGAGTCTTACCTTCTTGTTCACACCTGGACAGTATTTCTTTAATCTTAGGGCCAAAGAGGGATATGCTGTTAAGCGGGGCATTGACAAATGAAGACTTGAAAGGCTCCACAAGGTCACAAAGGCACATCCAGGTGTGCCTCCTCATAGAGGAGCCTGAACCCACTGCTCTGCTCATTCTTTCTGCTACATATGAAATGAGCCGCATGGAACAGTTGGCTACTAAATGCAGGGTAGCGAGCTGAGAGAAAACTTTATCCCATACCGCTTCAGCTAAAGCTCCTTGATCAGATCCCTCTGCAATCTGATGAAATGGGATACGTAATTCAGTAACCATAAGGCAAAGGTCACTGATGAGAAGACATGCTTCCCACATTTATCCATCATTCTAGAATCCTTCTTAGGCAGATGGATAGTAGAATTCTCCTCAGAAAGTTCTTTCTTGGTCACCGCTGCCATGACCATGGGATCTACTGTAATGCTTTCAGTCCATATTTTTTGTTTTCAAGAGCCATGACAAATTTGTTTGGTCTCCATGGGGATGGTTTGATGGAGTCTGGGATCTCCCATGTCCGCTGCAAAATTAGTTCAATAAGTTCAATGTTGGGCGGGGTCAACCAAGAAGTAGTAGGGTGAGATTCAAAGGCCTTCAGGTACACCGACTCCTCAGGAGAAGCATTTCTGGACTGCCAGCCACCTCTCTGTTTCAAAATTTTTAGGATGTCCCTGAAGGAAACATTGTCTGGAGGTGACCATGGGGATCCCTCTCCCTCATCGAGGTTGGTGTCAGAAGTGGTGGACTCCTCTGGGGAGTCTAAATGCTTCCTCTTGCAAGACCTTTTCCTAGAACCTCCTTGGTGGGATACTCTAGGGAGGTGTCAGAAGAGGGAGGGGTACCCCTAGGGGTATCCTGAAAATTAGAGACTCACTGTCCTTGTGGATGGCTTGGTTTAGAAGGGGGCACACAGGCTCTAATATGAGTGTCTCAAGATCCAAAGGAGGAGGGTACACTCTGTGTGGCTGAACCAACCATAGCCTTCTGCAGAGCCTCAAAGGCTGACTGGCCCTGTGAAGAGAGGGACCCTGAATCCTGTGCAAAGGCTCCAAGAATCAGGGATGGCTCTGATTTATTTAGAGCTGAAACCTGGTCCTTAGACCCCAGCAGTCTGCTACAGCTCTCCAGCCCCAAAAAGACTGAAGAGCTCAAAGTGCAAGTCTGATCCGAGGAGGAGGAAGCCCTCTGATCTGACTCAGAATATACCTGCACATTCGGATCTATTGGGTCTGAGACATGAAGGCAAGTCGGAGGAGGAACAAAGGTGGGAGATGTAATGTCAGTCAGATCCTTGGCTCTGGGGCTAGGATCCGATAAGAATTTTTGCAGAGCTGGTGTGCAAGAGCCTTTGAATCATCCGGTCAACATCATTGTCGAAAAGGGTCTTGGTTGAATGTGATGTAGAGGCTGGAGACCTTGACCTGGAGAATATGGGTGAAGGTACCCTCGAGGTAACCCACTCTATAGATGGGGGGGGGGGTACCTAGTCCCTTCAATGGAGATCGGACTATGCCTCTGATCTGATTCTGATGGAGCTGACAGACTTCTCCGCTCTACAGAAGACTTTGAAATACCAGTCTTTGCAATTCTTCGATCCGGAGTTTCTATCGGATCCAACAATTTAGATTTCTTTTGCGTCGGCTCTGAGAAATCCTTAGGAACTGACAGATGTCTTTTATTATGTTTTTCATGTCTGGATGAAGATGAAGAAGCCGGGCTGGAAAGAGCCACCTTCGATGAGTTTGTTTCTCGGGTCCAGCAATACCCTCAGGAAAAGGAGAGATAAGCATTCCTTTTATCATTAGTTTGTTCTTGCATTCAACTAGCGCCCTACGGTTGAATGCATGACAAATCGAACAGTCCTCCGGAAGGTGGAGAGGGCCTAAACAGTATACACATAGACTATGTGCATCACTCACTGGCATTTTCTTGCCACATTTTGTACATTCTTTAAAACCTAATGGCTTTTTGGTTTTGTCTGACATGATGACACACCTATCCACACACACACTCAGACAACCACAGAATAATAAAAATGGAAAAGGATACATATACGATAGAAAATAGCAACAGAGAGAAAGTTTTTTTTTTTTGTTAACAGAAACAGGATGGGGAATGGAACTATTAAGAATGGTAGGTAGAAAGGGGAGGAAGACTACCAACTTTGATAGAAAGAAACTACCTGTAGGTAAGAAAGTTGAAAGAAATACAGTATAGATACCCTGAAGTGAAACAAAAACACAAGAAAATTTAAGTAAAATGTAAAGAATTTAACTGCTAAACACTTAACTGCCCAGAGATGTACGGTTAACCATATATTTGTGAAAGCAGGAAACGAGATATGAGGTAATGGGGGAAGGTGCATTATGGTAAAGGGGAAGTGCCCAAGAGCTTTGCTGGTTGCCACAAGCTTTTGCAACAAGCGAGTTAGATCCGAAAGCTCGAATCCAAACCCACCAGTGAGGATAAACTAAAAACTGACAATATCAGATCATCACTTTATACTAGGCAATTCAGAATTTCAACTTGCGTCTTGTTATTGATCCCCTTCTATGGCCCCATAGGATTATGAAAACTTCCTGGCATTCCTTGACACTATACTTATAAGACAGGGCACCTTAATCCCTGGTGAATTCAACTACTCCTCCACAGAATAGAGTGTTTACACTTCTAACACTGGGATAAAAAAATTCCCTGGATCAAACTGTCCAAAATCCCACCATGGGTGGGAATATCCTAGACCTAGTTCTCACAAACTCATCCGCAACATGTTCCCTGCCTCTGGTTGACCCCTCTTTGTTAATTCAGACCATAAATTGATTATCTTTACCATTAGAACATCTTCTCCAAAGTAACCAACAATACCTTCTTTACAGATTTAGCAAACTTTTTACAATTGTACATTGATATCTCTAAATTTACTCAAGTCAGCCCTATGGTGGACTCGACATACTGTATGCAGCTACCTATGTCAACGATCTTTATGCTCATTTAGATAAATGCATTGTCAGAGCAGTCCTTACAAAACCAAATAAAGTGGCAAATTCACCAACAAATTACTCTGGTGGTCAGTAGATATTAACATACTATACAACACAAGGAAGAAACTACTTAGTTTGCCTTGTTAGGCCAGAACCTCCAATCACAAAGATACTATAAAATGCCTCACCATGAAAATGAGGGCTACTATAAACAACTGCAAATCATCCCATGAATGTAGGCTAGCTGTTGAGGCTATGGACAGTTATACATCCTTCTTTAAGTACATTAGAAAACTACCGAATAATTCACATCACTGCTCCAGACCTTTCTATAATGGCAACTCCCATTCAAATATTAAGAACATCAGCAGCATAGCAGCAAATATATTTTCTACAAATTTCTGCCACTAAAGCTATCAACCCCACTCCAAACATCTCTAAGTCACTCTCACCCCAACATCTCCAAGGATCATATCTTTAAAACACTTTGAAGACCAAAAACACTTTTTAATGGGTCCTGACAATATAATGGGTTGCCTGGTAATTAATTTCTACCAGGTTCTTGCTGATCCTCTCCTTAAATTATTCCTCCTAGGCCTTGCCACATGATATACTTCTGAGTCATGGTGCACTATGGTGATGATGCTTCTCCATAAAGGTGGCCCTACAACTGTAAAGCTTTGGAACACATCACTGACCCCATAAACCATGATATTAAAAATCTGATCAAGCCCGTCATCCAATAATTTGGATTTGTTAAGGGTAAATCATCCTTGCTAAATCCTGTGTGCTTCTTTGAAAAGGTCACACACGTGGTAGGCAATGGCCTGCTTACTTGGGTATGGCAAATGTGTCTGACACCATACTACATAATGGAATTGTTAATAGCTAATAGCCTTTAGTATTGATTCCTATGTGGTAGGATGGATTGCAAAAGTACAATTGTGTACACTTACCTTAAATGTAGATGTTTGAATGTATTCACTGTTGCAGTCATCACATTTGGGTTATCTGCCTGCAGGTAGCCCTCAGCCAGCCTGAATACCAGAGTCTTGGATTCCTGTGTCGGATGCTGTCTCTTATTCCATGATGTCAGGTTGTCAGGGGTATAAAACATGCAGCCGATGCCATTACATCAGTTTTTCTTGCCCCATATGTCAGGTGCCCCCACAATGGGAAGCAATTATATGTTATGGTATACCTCTATCAAAGAGCAAATACACCAGAAAACTTAAATACACTAAACAAGAAAGAAAGGTAGAGCCAAGAGAAGTCAGGGCACTGGCGGGAGGGTAACCAGGACTGCAACAGTGAATACACTTGAACATCTACATTTATGGTAAGTGTACACAACTGTACTATGTTCTTCGTGTTTCACTGTTGCAGTCATCATATTTGGTTTGATTCCCAAAGCTAAGGAAGGGAGGAGGAAGTTAGAGAGCATTAAGGCCAGCTATTAATCCCTGCAAGACTATAGTGGCAAAACCAGCTCTGGATTTAGAAGAAATAGGCATGTGGTAATGCTTGGTGAAGGTAAGTACAGAGCTCCAGGTAGCAGCTTCTAGGATGTCCCTGGTAGGGACTACTCTGAGAAAGGCTGAAAAGGTAGATGCAAGCCTGGTGGAATGTGATCTTATCCCCTGTGTGGTAGGTTTTCCATGGTGCTTGTAGCAGAAATGAATGCAATGGGCTATCCATTTAGAAATGGACTGCTTTGAAATGGCCTTCCCCTTCTGCCCCTGAAGCAAAGCCAGCTAGCAGCTGTTCAGATTTTCTGAGAGGCTTAGTCCTGTCCAAATAAAATCTAAGTTGTCTGTGCACGTCCAAAGAGTGCAGTACTCGTTCTCCTTTGTTTTGTGGATTAGGGAAGAAGTTAGGCAAATGAATGGACTGATTTAGGGCCACACTAGACACCACCTAGGGCATAAAGAAAGGACTGGTCCTGAGGGAAACCCTGTCTGCATGGAAGATAATGAAGGGTTCCACTGTCATGAGGGGCTGTAATTCAGACACTCTTCTTGCTGAAGTGATGACTAGAAGGAAGTCTGTTTTCCAAGAAAGGAATTTCAACTCTGCCGTTGCAGCTGGCTCAAAGGGAGGCAGAGTAAGCTTTTCAAATACAAAGTTAAGGTCCCAGGCTGAAGTAGGGGCTCTCCTGGGGGGTCTTAAGTTTTTGGCCCCTCTAAGGAATTGCTTTAGCAGGGGGTGAGAGAAGAGGGTTGGCTCAGTATTATAAAGCGCTGAAATGGCAGAGGCATGAATTTGAATTGACGAGAAGGATAGGCCCTTGTGGAGCATTTCTGTTAAGTACTGAAGAATATGAGGTAAGCTGGGCACCGTTGTGCCCATCCCCTGAGTCTGGCTCCAGGAACAGTAGCTTTTCCACTTTTCAGCATAGGATTTTCTAGTACTAGGCCTCCTTGCCTCCAGAATGACATCTAGCACCTGCTTACTGAGGGATGCTATTGGAGAGAGCTCAAGGAATTAGCCAGGCTGCAAGGTTCAGGGTTTGAGGCTGAGGGTGCAGAATCTGGCCCGCCTGCTGGGACAGCAGGGAAGGGGTCTGAGGCAGGTGCCATGGTTCCAGCAGTGTCATACTGTGCAAGAGGGGATACCAGTGCTGGCGTGGCCAGTCTGGTGCAATCACTATTGTCCTTGGCTTGTCCTGTTTGATCTTTAGCAGAACCTTCGAGAGGAGAGGCAGAGGGGGAAAGGCATAAACCGAGAGACTTTCCCAGGTAACGGACAGGGCATCCACTTTCCAAGCTTGACTGTGGGAAGTCCTTCTGCAGAATTTGTCCAATTGGTAGTTCTGAGGGAAGGCAAATAGGTCTACCTCTGAAGTCCCCCATTTGTTTCTCAAGAGACTGAATATTTTTGGTTTAAGTTTCCATTTGTGTGGGTCCATGAGATTTCTGCTTAGGTCGTCTGCCAGTGAATTTAGCTTGCCTGTCAGGAATTGAGCTTGTAGGTGCACTTGGTAGCTCAAGGCTGTGTTCCACAGACCCATGGCTAGCCTGCAGAGAGGGTACGAGTGGGTTCCCCCCTGCTTGTTGATGTACCACATAACTGTGGTGTTGTCTGTCTTTACCAATAATTGTCCTGGAAGGATGCGGTCTTTAAAAGCTGTCAGCAATTTCTGCACAGCTAACACTTCTTTTTGGTTGATATGCAGGTGCATCTGTCTCGGGTACCATTTGCCCTGAATGCACTGCCCTGCCAAGTGAGCCCCCCATGCATAGTCTGATGCATCTGTTGTTAGGGTTTGGGTGGCATGGGGTAGAGTGAAAGAGAGCCCCTTGTTGTGATAGCAGACCTCTGTCCACCAAAAGAACTTTTGTCTTTATACAAGGAATGATAGGAATCATTGATTCCAGATCCTGAGAATGCTGACTCCATAGGCTTTTTAGTTACCATTGTAGTTTTTTCATATGCAGTCTTGCATATGTAATTAGTAGCGAACAAACCAATGTAGACCACCACAATCCTTCGCTGAAACACTAATTTAATATGACAAGGCAAAATTCAACAAGCAGTTTTTAACACAGATGAGCGCTTTCGGGCTCTGCCCTTCTTCAGATGAAATAAAAACAATCTTAGTCACATTTAAATACCTAATTCAAAACAGTTTCCAACCAATCAAAATTTATACTGCACCCTCCTATCTTTGAGGGCGGGTTTAATAGGAACAAATTCATTTAGTCCTGGTGTCCTATGGGCTACAAGCTCAATCATCCACTTTGCTTCTTCTCTCAGTGGCATCTACTAAGCTACCCTTTCTTGTACTAGGAAATACATTTGCAATAGCTCTAAATCTAAACTGATGGTCATTATTTACTTCTATATGTTTATAAAGTGCATTGTGCATATTTCTGGTTCTTATGCATGAAAGATGTTGTAGGGCGGCCACGGTGGTGCAGTGGTTAGCATTGCTGCCTCACAGCAAGAGGTTCTCCGGTTCAATCCTCGGCTGGGGTGCCTTCTGTGCGGAGTCTGCATGTCCTCCCTGTGGTCGCGTGGGTTTCCTCCCGTTTCCTCCCACATCCCAAAGACATGCTGCAGGTGGATTGGACACTCTAAATTGGCCCTAGGTGTGCGTGTGAGTGTGCCTTCTGTGGAAGGTTGGGCGCCGGGCTGGCAACTCGACACAGTAAAACTCCACTGCCATTCAATGTGCGGACAAGGTGATCCACTGTGGCGACCCCTAACCGGGAAAAAGCCGAAAGAAGAAGAAGAAGAAGATGCATGAAAGATGTTGCAAAATTCTAACTTTTAACATATTATTTTTTTCCCACGTAAAATGCTTTGCATTGCTGACACTCAGCTAAATAAATTATATTCTTTGTTCTACAACTGGCTTTTGCTTTAAAATAAAATAATTTCCCTGTTACTGGATGCTTAAAAACAATCTCTTTATTAATACAGTGACATGCCTTGCATAGCCCATATGGTTTTGTACCTACTTGACAAATGGAACTTTTCTTGTGGTTACTCTTTTCTTGTGTTAAAATGTCTTTCAGATTTTTATTTCTTCTAAATCCAAATTTGGGTTCTATCCCTACTATTTCTTTTATTTTATCATCAGATAAAAGTATATGCCAATTTTTCTTGATAATGTCACATACACCATGTATATTACTACTATACGTGAATGTCATTCTATTAAATGCAAATTTATGGCCATGTTGCTCTTCTGATGAAATTGTCTTAAATGAAGATACAGATTTTCTCTGTATATTACCCTGACTTAATTCACTTAATATTAACCTCTCATTGTAACCTCTATTTTTAAAAATATGTTCCATATTCATCAATTCTTCCTCAAAATCACTATCTTTAGTACAAAGCCTTGAGGCTCTACTTACCTGACCCCTTATTATATTTTTATATGTATGTCTGGGGTGCATACTATCATAAGTAAGTAAATTATTTTTCCAGCATTCTTTTCGAAACAAGGAAGTAACAAAGCCAGATCTTTCTTTTTTAATTCTGACATCCAGAAAATCTATAGCTTCATCTGAGCATCTGAGAGAAAATTTGAAAAAAGTTGTGGTATGTTCCAAATATTCTATAAAAAGTACTAGTTCTCTCTTTTCCCCTTCCCATAAAATAAAAACATCGTCCACAAAACGTCTATAAAGAAATAGATGCTTTTTCCATCTGTTTTGGCCCCTTAGCACAAAACATCTCTCCCAAAATGACAAAACCAAATTTGCATATGTATTAGCACAGGGGGTGCCCATGGCTACCCCCTGTGTTTGTCTATATACATTGTCATTGCATATGAATACATTGTTAGATAAAACCAAATTCAAGCATTTTCTTATTGTAAATAATTTCCTATCATCTGATTCACCCATTTCTTTGCATAGTTCACAAACAGCATTCATGCCATATTCATGTTCTATCACTGTAAACAAATTTACAACATCTAAGGTGACCATTAATACTTCTTTTCCACATATATCAACGTTTTTTATGGCTTCCAAAAATTGTTGTGTATCTTTCAAAATTTCTGTTATTCTTGTTGTATATGGTTTTAAAGTATATTCTAACCAAATAGATAAATTTTCAGTTACCCATTTTCTACCTGAGACTATCGGTCTCAGTGGGGGATCTTTATAATTTTTATGTAACTTGGGTAGTGCTTTGAAAATAGGTGTTACCGGATATTCTATTAATAGAAATTCACTAAGATCTTGGTCTATAGTATTGTTATCCAACATACATTTAATACTGTTATGAACTCCTATTATGATGTTGTTGAGTTCTAATGGACTAATTTTCAAGTAGACCTTCTGTTAATAAATTATTTAATTTAAAATAATAATCATCCTTATTTAATATAACAACCACTCCACCTTTATCTGCCTGTTTTATTATGATATTATCATTGTTCTGTAAATTTATTAATGCTTGTTTTTGTGTATTTGTTAAATTAAAATATTTCTGATTTTTACCTTCTTCCAAATATTTATATAAATCAGCTTCACATACTTTAAGAAACATTTGCATGGTAGAATTGAGTGGTGGCATGAATGTACAAGGTTGTCTCAACATATGCTGTCTATTTTGTTGGTTAAATAAACTTTGCAACATTACTTTTCTACCATAAAACATCATATCCATGACTATTTCATTAAAACAGCCTTCTCTACTTGGTACGAAGGACATACCTTTGTTTAAAACAAATAATTCATCATTAAGAACATAGTTAGATAAATTATAAACAATATTATCACCAGTCAATTTGATGTCCTTCTCTTTTTTGACCCTCTGCCTTCGCTGCTGGCTCTCTTCCATTCTCCTTTTTTCTTCATTGGAGCTGGCAGTTGTTCATAGGAACAAATTCATTTAGTCCTGGTGTCCTATGGGCTAAAAGCTCAATTATCCACTTTGCTTCTTCTCTCTCAGTGGCATCTACTAAGCTACCCACGTGGGAAAAACAAATAATATGTTTAAAGTTAGAATTCTGCAACATCTTTCATGCATAAGAACCAGAAATATGCACAATGCACTTTATAAACATATAGAAGTAAATAATGACCATCAGTTTAGATTTAGAGCTATTGCAAATGTATTTCCTAGTATAAGAAAGGGTAGCTTAGTAGATGCCACTGAGAGAGAAGAAGCAAAGTGGATAATTGAGCTTTTAGCCCATAGGACACCAGGACTAAATGAATTTGTTCCTATGAAACCCGCCCTCAAAGATAGGAGGGTGCAGTATAAATTTTGATTGGTTGGAAACTGTTTTGAATTAGGTATTTAAATGTGACTAAGATTGTTTTTATTTCATCTGAAGAAGGGCAGAGCCCGAAAGCGCTTATCTGTGTTAAAAACTGCTTGTTGAATTTTGCCTTGTCATATTAAATTAGTGTTTTATCGAAGGATTGTGGTGGTCTACATTAGTTTGTTCGCTAAAGATTTTTTTGTACTCTGTGGACCTTCAGTCAGTTTTCTCAATTTGTTTTCTTTTCTTTGCATATGTAATTAGTAGAATGCAAGAGGCCATGAACCCTAGGGCTTGCAGAATTTTCCTTGCAGTTAGTTGGGGCTTTGTGGCCAAAAGTTTGAAGTAGGTTGTCAAATAAACTTGTTTCTCTGGAGTGAGGAAAGCCATCTGGGAAGTTGTGTTCAAGCTTGCTCCCAGGAATACAATCTGTTGGCAGGGTACAAGGTGAGATTTCTTTTCATTTGTGGTGTACCCCAGTGAGGTTAGAAGTTTCTTTATGAATGCCAGATGTTTTAATAGCAAGTCCTGGCTTTCTGCCTGAATCAGACAATCGTCCAAGTATGGGTATATTTGAATATTTCTCTGCCTGCAAAATGCAATGGCTGGAGCTAGACACTTTGTGAATACCCTGGGCACAGTAGATAAGCCAAAGGGAAGTGCAGAGAACTGATAGTGCATGGAGCCTGCCCTGAAGCATAGGTATTTCCTGCAAGCTTCCCTTATTGGAATGTGCAGGTAAGCTTCCTTTAAGTCTAAGGTTGCCAACCAGGCATCTTTGCCTAGCATAGGAAGCAGCTGTTGAAGTGTTAGCATTTTGAATTTTGGGCTTACCAGGAAGGTGTTTAGAATAAAGAAGTCCAGGACAGGATGCCAGGAGCTGTCTTTTCTGGGTACCAGGAAAAGTCTTGAATAAAACCCTTTTCCCCTTTATTCTGCTGGGACAGGTTGAATAGCCCAGATACTTAGAAGAGAGAGAACCTGCTGTTGGGCCTCCGTCCACTGATTTGGGGGTAGATCTGGCCAACCGTTTGGGGTTGGTAAAGTGTGGAAGTGGAATCTGTATCCTTGGAGAAACTATATTTAAAACCCATTTGTCCTGTGTAATGAGTTCCCAGTTTTTTGCATGCAGGGTGAGTTTTCCTCATAAGGGAGCAGGCAGTTGAGCAGAGCTTGGAAGGGCTAAGGGTAAGTAATTGTGCCATTTTTCCATAGGGGGGTGGCTTACTACTCCCTGCTTTGGAAGTGGGATCCCCCAACTGCTTAGGCCTGTGCGCAGCCTGAGACTGTAACCTGGGTGGTCTGCTGTTCCTGGGTTTGGACTGAGAAGGCCTGGAAGAGACTGGAAAGGACCAATTCTTTGAAGGCCAATGCCTACTAAATCTGGGAGGTTGTACTTGTAGGAAATCTTTAACAGTTTGCATAGATTTAGCTTTTTCCTCCATCCTTTTGAGGACTTCTTCTGCTTTGTTGCCAAGCAGGGGGTCTTGGTTTAAGGGAGCATCCAGTAATTTAGCTTTAACATGATCTGGCAAGTTTTGCTCCTTAAGCCAAGCATGCCTTCTAAGTAAAGAACCAGTGACAGCGCCCTGCAAGATGCTTCTAGAGAGGAAAAACCACATTGCAAAGTATGTTTACCAACTTGTTCTGCAGAATGCATTAAATCCTATAATTCTTTGTGTTCAGCACAATCAGGAATCAACATAATTTTCTGTTTATGTAGTCCCATAATATGCTGCTGGTACTTTAACATATAAAACTGATAATTTAAAGCCCTAATGGCCAAAGTAGCAGAAGTGTATACCGTCTTACCCCATCTGTCTAGGGCTCTAGAATCTTTACCAGAAGGGGCAGGATTTTTGGCAGCAGTAGCCTTAATGCCTTTTGGTCCTTGGGAAATGGTCTCTAGATCCGCAGTAGGATTCTTGAACAAGAACTTGTCAGGTACTCTGTAATCCCTGTCAGGTTTTCTGGGAGCTGGAGGTAAAGTGTCTGGGGAAAGGCTAGATTCCAAGAAAGCATCACCTACAATGTCCAGAACAGGAGAGATAGCTAAAGGCCTGTGTTGAGGAAGGAGTAAGAATTACATAAGCCTCTTTTTGGAGTCAGAGTAATCTTGGCTTTCCCAGTGGAAATGCTTCCTAAGAGTGTGCAAGGTTTCACCAAAAGAAAAATCTTCTGGAGGGGAAGTAGAGGGAATGGAATCCTCTGCATCAGAATCCTCATAGGTAGATAAGGGCAAATCCTGGTCATCAGAAGGAAGAGAAATATTAGATTCCTGATCAGAAGAATCAGAAGAAAATTCAGTTCTAGGTCTCTTAGAGGGGGAAGGCTGGCTTCCCCTAATTAATGTAATAAGGTCTTCAGCCCTTCTAAGCATTTGTTTTTTAGGCATATAGGCATGAGCATGCGGTTTGGATGTCATTTTTCTAGGCGTGGATCAAGTTTTAGGCCTGGATGAAGAAGACGGCATTGGTTTAAAATGCAAGTCTGTAGGCCTGAATACACCCTTAGAAGCCGGTGCCTGCACAGCGGCTCTGGACCCATCCAAGGTAGAGACATCCGCAGGTTCCATAGTTGAAGAAGCATGTCGCGGCATATCAGACTCCGAATGGGTCTCAGTAGAGGCCTACGAATCTGAGGTAGCGGGTATCAGGGGCTGTGAAAGTGCCTCACTGAGTACCGGTGGACTGGCAACTAGCTTAACGGAAGCATCATCGGTAGTTTTGGACCTATGTGGTCTGTCTCTGTCTTTATCTTTATGTTTTTTCGGAAGATTGATAGTCAGATGGCTTAAGAAGCCATTTCAGAGTACTGATACAGAGTAGCAAAATAATTTGCTGCAAAGATAGCCCAACGATGAATAGTTCAGGGGTTGAACAAGGCACAAAACCGACAGCAAGGGACGTCATGGTCTGGGCCTAAGCAAGGGATGCAGTACGAATGAAAATCTTTATGAGGTATTTGCTTTCCACAGGTAAGACAATTGTTAACGTTTACTGACAATGGTTGGAGCAAAAAAAAAAAGATCCCCAACGGGGTACTTATCTTTCTTTGAAGAGTTCGGTTCTGAAACTCAAAAACAAAAATTTCAGGAGTCGGCTGACCGGCACTTACAAACTGCTTCTGTTTTGGGCACCACACGGCAAGAAAGACTGATGTAATGGCGTTGGCTGCATGTTTTACCCCTTTGATGACCTGACATCATGGAAGAAGAGACAGCATCAGACACAGGAATCCAAGACTCTGGTATTCAGGCCGGCTGAGGGCTACCTGCAGGCAGATAACCCAAATGTGATGACTGCAACAGTGAAACACGAATAATATCTGGCTCTAGGACAGAACACATGTTGTCAGAATCAGTGATGCTTCCTCATTTAAGAAAAAGGTGACCAGTGGCATTCCTCGTGGTTCTGTACTACGGCTCTTCCTTTTTTATTTATTTATTGACATTTGTTAACCGGGTTACTGAGCCAGGGGCCCATTTCAGTGGAGACCCAAGGAGAAAAGTTCCAGAAATAATACAAGTAGTTATGATATTTGCTAAATATTACAAGTAGGGTCACAGAAATATAGTGCAAGTCATGTATTTCTCTCAACCAAACAGTGACAGAAGGATATCTGACTATCTAAATTTGCAGATGATTGTAAGCTATATATACTTGTTAATGATACCAATACTCTTCAAATGGAATGAATGGGTGTTAACTTCTGTGCAGTGAAAAAGGGCACAGAGTAAACGCAAAGATATGCAGTATCATCTCCTTTGGAGAACAAATTCCTACCACCTACTGTATCAATGACATCACACACTCTAGTGAGTATGGGATCAGGGATTTGAGCACATGGGTTGATAACTCCCTCTCCTTTGATCATGATCTAGCAACTGATGTCAGAAAATCCTTTTATATCTCACAATTAATCACAAAGGGAATCTCATCTAAGACCAAGAAAATGATTCCCTTGTACTCTGTAGATCCATCATAGAATATAACTGTCTCAATAGCAAAAAAATATTACTTAATGCCTCAAAATCTAAAACTATACTCTTCAGAACCTCCAAGAAAAGGCAAAAGAACCCCAACTCATTTCTTATTCTTGACAACCTTAAGAAATGCCATTGAACAGGTTAACACCTTCAGATGCCTAGGAGTCTGGCTTCATCCCTCTTTTAACTTCTACCATCATCTTAAAAACACCTAGAAAAAAGATAAAGTCCCTACTTTTCTGGGCCAGCAAAATGTCCTCTTTCCTCTTCCACCCAACACAAACTGCTATTTTCAAAGGGATTCTTCTAGCCCAACTTGAGTATTGCTTACCTCTTGTAGCATCTGCCTCCAAAATAAACTTTTCCACGATCCAAGCAATCTCCAGCTCCATGTGCTGCTTCATTATCCTTTCCTCAGAGTATGAGCACCACTATCTAACACTAGCCAAAGCCAACCAGCTGCTGCTATAGCAATGAGCCAAGCTACTCATTGGTTCCAAACTTTTCCATTTCCCGAAAGAAAATTCCTACTTTTCTCTTTACTCTAGCTTACTTAGCCTCTATCATACAGTCTTATTAGATCACACAACTATTCAGGGCATATTTTCCAAGCACCTACAACCAGACTTTGCTGCTCCAACCACTTCCTTTCTACCCTTGGACACAAGCTCTGGAAGGATTTTCCCTCAAATCTTAAATACCTCTCCAACTACTCCTCCCTTCAGGCACAACAAAAAGAGCAACTGACAGTACAAGCTAGTTGTAAATGCTCTGTATAACATTACATAACCTAGTCTCCCTAACCTCAGCTGCATATTGCCTATCATTTTCACTATAGCATCTCCTCTCTAACTGCTAACATGTGACTAGTTAACTGATATAAATATTACACACAGTGTTTTCTGTTGACTGCCTTATTAAATCATTTTTTGCTACTGGATATTAACTATTCCTTTGTTTTAAATGTGCTCTTTCATTGTATAAATTATTTTTATTTTTCCACTTGATGTGCTTTCACATTCTGGGCTGTGACTGAAATTGGTCCAATGGGATAAGTGCGCTACCTCCCAGTTAACAAACAGTATGTATAAGTAAATAATAAATAATGCAATCTTTGGCTTGCACCTCATTAGATACTTCCAAAAACTCAAAACACCACAAAACTTCTAACAAAAAGGATGCCGGGACTCAAAAATAAGAAGTTATGTACCTACCATAACGTTCCATGTTAGTTGTCTTCTTCTCGCCTTCTTTCTTGCTGGTTGGGTTCGGAGGCGATCCTCGGCTCCGACTCGGCCATCTTCAAAAGCTCGAGAGCTACTTACTGGCTCGAGGCCCCCCTATATCCCATGATGCCTGGTGCTAGATACCCAGATCTCATTTGGTAAGTCTAACTGCAGACATAATAATAATAATAATAATAACAATACAGGAATCCTGTCCTAGAATGCATAAATCCTACTGGAGAGACTACTAGTCAGAAGGAATAGCCAGAGAAGACTCAGCCAGTGAGAAAAACATAAGGAACTCTTCTCGGTCTTCTAGGATAGGGGGATGGAGGGTGAGACGCAAGAAAGAAGACGAGAAGAAGACAACTAACATGGAACGTTATGGTAGGTACATAACTTCTTAATGTTAAGTTGTCTATCTCACCTTCATTCTTGCTGGTTGGGACAGCCTCCCTAGCACCTCAATCCTGGGTGGCTCATCGAAACAGACTCTTCAGAACAGTGGAACCAAAATCAGCTCTGCTCCTGGAGGCCACGTCCAGCTTATATTGTGAAATAAAGGTATGAGGATTGGCCCATGTAGCTGCCGCACAAACAGTTTTCATTGGCAATCTTGCCTGAAAAGCCACTGAAGTCACAAGAGTTCTAGTGGAGTGACCTTTCGGTTTAGCAGGAAGCTCTTTATTCCTTAGCTGATATATAAATGTAATGATAGATGTCAACACCTAGATAAGGTTACTTTCGACACAGGTAGACCTTGTTTACCCTCAGCATAGGACAGGAACAGCTGGTCTGATTTTTTTATTTGCTTAGTTCTATGCAAGTAAAAGCGTAATTGTCTATGAACATCCAACTGATGCAATTTGTACTCCGCCTTGTTGGAATAATTTGGAAAAAACACGGGCAGATCAATAGACTGATTCAAATTATTGTCAGAAGAAACCTTTAGAAGGAAGGAAGGATTAGTCCTGAGAGACACTCTGTCATTGTGGAAAACTAGATAAGGAGGGCGAACACGAAGAGCCTGAAGCTCAGAAACTCTTCTGGCTGAAGTAATTGCAACCAGAAAAAGGGTTTTCCAAGAAAGAAACTTCAAGGAACAAGAAGCTGCCGGTTCAAAGGGGGGCAGTATCAGGGAAGCTAAAATCAAATTTAGATCCCACAGAGGTGGGGGATCTCTCACTGGGGGCCTGAGTAAAGTAGTCCCTTTGAGAAAAGCTTTACAAAGCTTATGGGACATAATACTAGTATCCGTCAGACCTGTATGAAAGTTTGAAATTGCAGCTAACTGAACTCTAATCGTGGCAGAAGAAGATCCAGCATGAAAAAGTTCTGCTAAAAAATCCAAAATATGGTGCACAGGGGCTGAAAAGGGATCTATATTCCCAGCTTCTGCCCAGAAAGAGAAACGTTTCCACTTACTAGCATAAGTCTTTCTAGTGGTAGACTTGTGCGATGATAAGATGATTTCACTCACCGAGTGGGAGATGTTCGGAAGCCTGGCTAAGGTCAGAAGTAGAGCAGCCAAGCAGTGAGCCAGAGAGGTTGAAGGGATTGGTGCAGCCCACTCGACTGATGGATCAGGAGGTCTGGAACTGGGTCCAGGGTCCAAGGCTGCTCCAGAAGGTAATGATGCAGGAATGGGAACCAAATTTGTTGAGGCCAGTAAGGGGCAATGAGGATCATCTTGCATCCCAATGTGGTAGCTTTCTGTATCAATTTGGGAATCAGGGGAACGGAAGGAATGCATAAAGAAGTCCCTGAGGCCAATCGTGAACTAGAGCGTCTCTGGGGGAGTGTCCGGGAAGAGGGAGGAGAGAGAAGAAATTGTTGCACTTGCTGTTGAATGGGGTGGCAAAAAGGTCGCAGCAAGGCTGACCCCATTTGCGGAAGATTTGGTCAGCCACTGTCTGATTGAGAGACCACTCATGAGGCATGAGAATTGTTCTGCTCAACCTGTCCGCTATAACGTTGGACTTCCCAGGGATGTGCGCTGCTATCAGAAACCGTTGGGAAGAGATCACCCACTGCCAGAGTCTGAGTGCTTCTCGACATAGGGGGTAGGACCTGGTTCCGCCCTGCTTGTTGATGTACCACACTACTGACATATTGTCTGTTTGAATTGCAATGGTCCTGGTAGGAAAAGAGTTGTGAAGAGCTTGCAACGCCAAAAGCACGGCCCTCATCTCCAAGACATTGATATGCAGATGGTACTCGTGAGGCTGCCAGGTGCCTTGGACTGTTCTGCCCTGAAAATGCCCCCCCCCCCACCCGATCAGGGAGGCATCCATGGTCACCGTAGCCACTGGAGGAGGAAGAGCAAATGGTCTGCCCTGGGGCACTGATGGGGAAACCATCCACCAAGCAAGCTGGTTTTTGCATGTCTGTGTGATCACTATTTTGTGAGAAATTGGAAGTTGCTGGAAAGACCACTGGGTGAACATCATCCAATGAAGAATCCTCATATGAAAATGAGCGAAGGGGACTAGTATGATAGCCGCTGCCATGAGACCCAAGGTCTTTAGGACGAATCTGGCCTGAATTTTTTTGCATCCTAGTAAGACTTGGACATGTCAGCGAATGTCTAGCACTCTGTCTAATGGAAGTCTCGCTGACATGTCCTTTGTATTTATGTTTGCGCCTATAAAGGTAATAGATTGACAAGGCGACAATGCAGACTTTTCAAAATTTATTGTGATGCCTAGTTTGGAGCAAGTTTGGATGGTGTAGTCTCTGGCTCGCAGCAGGTGATGCCTGGTGGTTGCAGTAAGGAGCCAGTCATCTAAATATGGAAACACCTGGAATCCTTGCTGTCTCAGGTGAGCGGTAACTACTGCCAAACATTTGGTGAACACCCTGGGGGATGTGGTGAGACCAAAGGGCAGAGCTCTGCACTGATAATGACTGGCTCCCAGCCGGAAGTGGAGGAATCTTCTGGAGCGTCTGTCCATTTTGAAATGGTAGTACACGTCCTGAAGATCTATGGAGCACATCCAATTGTCCTAACCTAGAAAGGGTAAAATGGACTGTAGCGTGACCATCCGGAACTTCATTCTCTGAACAGACCTGTTTAATCTGCTGAGATCCAGAATGGGTCTCCAGTCTCCTGTCTTTTTTGGTACCAAAAAGAACCTTGAGTAAATTCTGGATCCTTGCTGTTCTGCCGGGACTGGCTGGATGGCTCTTTTCCTTAGCAGTTTTGAAATTTCTTGAACTGCTTGATCCCTTAGATTGGGTGGAACATCTGGAAGGGATTTGTTGGGAATGTAGGGAGTGCGAAAGAAAGGGATTTTGTAGCCTTCAGATATGACAGACAGTACCCATCTGTCTTGTGTTATACTTTGCCAGGCTTTTAGGTACAGCAATAATCTTCCCCTGACTGCCACCGAAGGTGGACAGCTGGGCAGCACCTCAGGGATGCTGGAAGGGCTTGTCAGAGAAAGATTCTCTTTGGCCCTGATTTTGCGGACCTCCTCTGCCCCGAGGGCGGTGTCTATTGCTGTTCCCTCCTCTGCCCCTGGAGGGGAACTCTCCATGTGTGTCAGGCACGGCTCCCTGGGGTTTCTGGAACCACATCTTCCCACTCTTCTGACCCTTGGGATACGGTCTTGAAGGAGTGGAAAAATGGACTCCCACAGCAGAGAGAGTCTTGCCTTCCTGCTCACACCTGATAAGGGTATCCTTCACCTGTGGTCCAAAAAGAGCAGAACCATGAAAGGGGGGGGTTTGTGAAAGACGCCCTGAAGGGTTCCGCAAAGTTATATAACCGCATCCAGGCATGCCTCCTCAAGGCCACGCCTATGCCTGCGGCCCTACTCACACCATCAGCTGCATAAGAGATGAACCGCATGGAGGAGTTTACTACCAAATTAAGAGTCACCAGCTGGGAGGCAACCTTAGCCTGGACCCCCGCAGCTGATGGATCTTGAAGGGTATCTCCTAACTCTTTAAGGAGATCCCTTTGAAGGCGGGTAAAGTGGCACAAATAGTTCAGCGACCTCATAGAGAAGGTCGCTGATGCAAACATCTGCTTCCCATATCTGTCCATCATCCTAGATTCCTTATTAGGGGGATGGACAGATGAAGAAGTTTCAGCCAACTCCTTTTTTGTGGCCGCTGCTACCACCATGGCATCAACGGGAACACCCTTAGTCAGAAATTGCTTGTCTTGTGGTGCAGTAATAAATTTTGTGGGTCTACGGGGGGTTAGTTCCACTATGTCTGGGGCTGACCACGCCTTCCAAGCCACCATAGACATCAGTGGATCGAAAGACAGAGACACCCAGGAGGTGGAGGGCTGGGAACCAAACACGTCCAGGAATACCGACTCATCCATGGAAGGGTTAAGGGTAGTCCAGTTCCCCCTCTGCCTAAGTATCTCAAGGATGTCTGAGAAAGAGACGTCCTCAGAGGAGGATCTCGGGGACCCTTCCGAATCCTCCAAGTCGGTATCTGAAGTGACAGACTCAGGGGAGTCAACATGCTTCCTCTTGCATTTCCTCTTTCGAGGGGGCTCCTCTGAATGATCACAGAAGGCCTCGGAAGAGGAAGATACACCCAATGGGGTGCCCTGGAGCGCTTGTTCCCCACACTTGGGGTCTGGAGGAGGGGCAGAGGCAGACGCATGCACCATGGAGGGAGGAGCCGATGAGGCTGATCGTGCGGCTGACTCAAGAGGCCAGCACACTCCTCATGACCTCGAAGGCACCCCTTTCCGATACTGGAGAAGGCTCTGGCTCCGAAGAGACCAGGATCCTTCCTTGCACCGAGAGAGACGGCTCTGAGGCCAATGTAGGAGCCGAACTCACCTGCGCCGAAGCTCCGAGAGGGAGAATGGGGTCGGACAAGGGTCCAATGCCACTTGCCCCCTTGGAGCCGACGAGGGAGTCCCGGCACCCAGATCCCTCCAAGGACGGCACCATGGATGAGATCAGAGCCGACAACAGAACCGAAAGGGTAGGTGTCGGCGCCGATGGATCCATGATCCGAGCCCCAGCAAGCTCCGGCTCCGAACTCGAAGGATGAGTCGAAGGAGGAACTATTGCAGAGACAGGCAGAGCCGAACCCTGATGAGGGGGCTGGATAACATTTCAGCCAGGGCCTGTGATTTTAGGAGCCTGCTCACAACTCTCTCCAAATCATGGTCAGATAGTCTAGAAGACCGAGAAGAGTGGGATCGGTGACTTCGCTCCGACTGTAACAGAGGCGACCCCGGAGCCGAGTGTATCGACTCTAAGGATGGAGACCTAGAGCGTTTTTGACTCCCTGATGGTTCTGACACCAGAGTCGGGGCCGAGTGGGAGATAGGTACTTCGGTTCCAGTTGGAACCGAAGTTGACTTAGAAATAGATACTTCGGTTCCAGTCAGAGCTGAAGTTGAAACAGACGCCACACCCGACAACGGCTCCGAACTGGGAGCCGGTGGCTTCGTTGGCTTAGAGGGTTTCACTGACTGAACCTTAGCTGGTGACCCTTCAGGTTTGAGCAAACCCCTAAGGATTAGCTTATTCCTATGCTCCTGCAGGACTCTTGGACTAAAGGCGTGACACACCGAACAAGAGTCCTGCAGGTGTAGGGCACCCAAACAGTAGACACAAGAAGTGTGACCATCTGTCAGTGACATCTTCTGACAGCATGAGTCACACTTCTTGAATCCAGAAACTTTAGTATCTTTAGACATACCTGTAAATGGAAAAATCAATTTACAGAGAAAAAGTAACAAAAGGGAAATAGGTAACTAGTAAAAATACACACATTCACACAAGTTACCACACCCTAACAGCACACACACTCTATTATCTAAGAAAAGGTAATTAGACCTACTAATCTACCACAATTTCTAACAAAGAAACTATTACATAAAAAATTAAAACAAGAATTAGCCTCTAACTAAAAAGGCTACCTTTAAGAATAGAAATGGGGGAGGGAGGGAGGGAGGGGAAAACTCTCTAACAAGAAAAGGAGTTTTCAAGGGAAGGAGACTAAATACAAATAACTAACTACAACTACTGAAAGTGCACTATCTTAAACACCAACTATAATATAAAATATTTTTATACAAGACAATAAAATTGAAAAATATGACCTGAGCCAGTAAAAGCAACCTCACAACAGAAGCGGCAAACGAGATCTGGGTATCTAGCGCCAGGCATCATGGGATATAGGGGGGCCTCGAGCCAGTAAGTAGCTCTTGAGCTTTTGAAGATGGCCGAGTCAGAGCCGAGGATCGGCTCCGAACCCAACCAGCAAGAATGAAGGCAAGATAGACAACTTAACATTATTAGTTATCAGGAATGGCTGGAATCACTATCCCTGTATTAATTTTTATTTATTTATTTATTTTACATTTGTTAACCGGGGGTGTCTGACTGAGCCGAAAAGGCCCTTTTTCAGCAGAGGCCCGGGGAAAAAAGCTCCACAAAGAAAAATTACAGACACATTTAGTTATTTAGACATAATCAGTATACACACAAATTACAAGAGACATGTTTTTACAGTGGTATGCGGCACAAACAGTTACAGTGGAGAGAACAATCAAAAAAATATTAATTTTAAAAATAAAGGTAAGTAACAGATTTGTGGTGTACGGCTGAACTTTGGAATGTAGGTAGAATACATACATAGTACACAGGTACAGTACATACATTGTAGATTAGCCAGTGTTTGTGAGTAAGATTGAAAACTATTATCAATTGCTCTAGATTTAGTATGTATATGTTATCCGCTTTCACTAGCCTGGGGAGCAATCATGGCACTGCCAACTTTGCTTGAGATGTTGCCTGATGAGGTCTTTAAAGGAGGCTTTGGATGATGTGTTTTGAATGCTAGTAGGGACAGAGTTCCATTTTTTAGCCATCGAACTACTATATAGTGCATCTCCAAAGCTATTGTAGCGGTTGGTGACTTCTAGTAGTAGTTTGCTTGATGATCTAAGAGGCCTTTTGGCTGAGTGATGTTGTACTAGGTTTTTGAGGGCAGGACACTTATTGGGGAGGTAATAGATAGAATGACAGAGGCAGAGCTGATTGTAGGTTAGGAGGTTGGGCAGTTCAAGCCAGTGGAGCTGTCTCAAAGCAGTACAGTGATGAGTTCTATAGGAGCAATTTGCAGCAAAGCGGGCAATTCTGTTATAGCAAGCTTCCACTTTCTTAGTTCAGTTTTGTTGAGATTAGTCAGAATGGGAGATGCATAGAGTAGGGTGGATAGAAGTTGGGAGCGAGCAATGGCTGATCTTGTGTTGTTGGTAAGAAATGGTTTGATACGGTAGAGTGACCCCAGTTTGGCATGTACTTTTTTAATAGTTAAGTTCAGATGACTATCAAATTTTAGGTGGGAGTCTATGGTTATTCCCAATAGCTTAGCCTGTGCCACTGGAGCAATTGGAGTAGCATTTGTGGAGTAGATAGTGAATTGACTGTTAGGGTTTTTGTTAGAACTGGTTATAATCATAAGCTGAGTTTTCTTTGGATTGAGGATAAGTTGGGCTTTGGTAAGGTAGTTTTCAACGTCAGAGAATGCTAGTTGAGTTGTTTGCAGGAGGGTGGGAATGTTTTGTCCAGCACAGATTAAGGTAGTGTCATCTGCATACTAAATTATAGATGTATGCTGTGTGGAGGTCATTTGTGAAGACTGTGAATAGTAGTGGTCCTAAGATAGAACCCTGTGGGACTCCTATAGTTATGGGCAGCTGAGGAGAGAGAGAATTTTCCCATTTCAAAGCTTGGTACCTGTCAGTTAAGTAGCTTTGGAACCAGGTAAGAGTGGAAATAGATAGATGATATTGGTTTAGTTTGTCTAGCAGGATTTGGTGTGAGACTGTGTCAAATGCTTTGGACATATCCAAAAAAAGAGTTGACACTTGCAGGCCTTCATTTTTGAGACGGTTTACTGTGTCTGTGAAGCAGAGGAGAGCTGTAGTGGTACTATGGGCAGGTCTGAAACCATGCTGAGTAGGTGACAGGACGTTGCAGTCTAGGAGATAGTTTAGCATCTGGGTATGGATGCATTCTTCTACGATTTTGGCCAGGGGGGAGAGTAAAGCAATGGGGCTGTAGTTATTAAGTTCAGTGGAGGTCCCGCCCTTATGTATGGGTGTAACATAGGATATTTTCCTGAGTTTGGGCACATAGTTTTCAACAATTGATCTGTTTATGAGAGTGGAGACTGGGATAGCAACATCATCTGCTGTAAGTTTCAAGAAATAGCTGGGGAGTAGGTCGGCTGCTGTTGATGAGGTTTTTAGTTTGGAGAGCATGCTTTTGATTGAAGTGGTGGAAACTGTTTTGAGGGTAAAGCTTGTATTAGTGTTATTTGTGTTGGGGGGGATAGTGAGGAAGGAACTGTCCTGTAATACTAAGGATAGAATTGAGTTCACAAAGTGGGAGTTGAATTGTGTTTCGATGGGAACTTTAGTGTCAGGGGTGGTTGGTTTGGGGTAGCCTTTTGGGTGGATTTTAGTAGCTGGTTTACATTTTTCCAAAATTTTTGCGGGTTGTGTTGGTATTTAGTTTGTAATGTTGTGTAGTAGGATTTTTTGTCCAGCCTAATGCATTTTTTTGCACGGTTGCACAGTTCTTGGTACTTAGTTAGGCTTTGTGTTTCTTTGTTTTTTTGATAGTAACGCCAGACAGTGTCTCTGGACTTGAGGATTTGTTTGGTTTCTTTACTGAGCCAGGGGTTTGTAGAGGTTCTAACCTTGATTTTGCGCAATGGAGCGACAGTGTCTAGGTGTTGTAGAAATGTTTTGTTGAAATATGCTACAGCCTGGTCAAGTGGGAGGGTTTTTAGGGGGGTCCAGTCACAGTTACACAGTAAAGTGTTGAGGACCTCAGAAGAGAATTTTTTTGCATTTCTAGTGGATATATAGTTAGTGGTTTTGCATATGCTTGTTCTACTACGTATAAAGTATATTATGTTGTGGTCACTTAAGGTGTCTGGGAGACTGCCTGTGTGGGGGTACAATGTGGGGTTGTTAGTTAGGACCCAGTCAAGGATGGATTCCCTTTTAGATTTTTTATCACACCTAGTTGGAATTTGGACTAGCTGCTGGTAGCCATGGATATTTATTAGATTACTTGGTGGTTCTGATATACAGGTGAACCAATCTAGGTTGAAGTTCCCCAGAATAAGGGTTTCTTGTGAGTATGTGGAAGAACATCAGGATAAGAAGTCTTCAAGGCTAGCAGGTGTATTACCAGGTGGAATATAGATCACAATTGTGGTGATGACCTTTTTAGGGTGAAGTTGAAGTTGTGAGATAAGTATGTCCCAATTATTGGGGAGGGGTAGGAGTTTGGTAATTGATGGACAGTTAAGTTGGACTTGTAGAGTAAGGCAGTTCCACCCCCTTTACGAAGTGGTCTGTCTTGTCTAATGATATTGTAGCCGGTAGGGAGAACTTCTGAGTTAGCTATGTTTTTATTTAGCCAGGTTTCTGTTAAAGCAACTATGTCTGGGGAGTAGTGTGCTATTGTGGCCTGGAGTTCAGGTATTTTTTTTTGATACTTCTAATATTAATATTTAGCATTAAAAGATGGTTGGTTTTGCTGATGTTGTTGATTTGCCCAGGGATGAAGAAAGTGGGGGTGTTATGTTCTGACATTAGTGTTGGAGCAGTTTGTGTTAGACAGGATGGATTTGGGCCTGGGTTGGGGTGGATATCCCCACTTATGGTGAGCCTGGAGTTAAAATGGTTATACGGATGTTGGGGTTTGGTGAGGAGTGTGAGAAAGTATTTTGTTTTTTGGAGTAGGAATGAGAGCATATGTGTTTAGTTCTGAATTGGTCCGTTATGTAGTTCTTGAATAAGTGTGGGCAGATATTATTATAATGTGTGGTGTCTGTGTATGAGAGTGCATAATGCAGTGTTGTGCTACTAAGTTTAGGGATATTGCTAGAGTGATAACTTGTGGTGTTGTAAAGAATTATGAGAAAACAGACTAGATTTAGTTGTGTGATAGTCATGGTTATAAAGTTTATGTTGTTTCTAGGTGGGGGGTCTGAATAGGAATTATAAGGTTGCACTATATGTGGATGGGGAAGTAGTGTGGGTGATGCAAAAAATGCCTAGTGGGAATGAGAGTGATTGGGAGTATTTTGTGTGGAGCAAGTTGGTGTGGTTTAATGTGATATGACTTGAGGAGCTGTGATTGGTGGAGGTGATGTGAGGGTGAGCTGTGGGTGTGGCTATGATTACTATAAATGTAGAGGTAGTGGGGGCGGGAGGGAATAGGGGGCAGGGCAGGGGAGCAGAGAGAGTCCGAGTGTTAGCGAGGGCGAACGGAGCAGGGCAGAGCCAGAGCCAATCAAGGCAAGAGAAAAAAGTAAGTATTACTTTACAAATCTGAACACTTTTAAAACAAATTCCTGAGGTCTAATGGCTTACCGGCTAGCAGAATGTAATTGCTGAAGAGCACTTGTGTCCTGGTGGGAGACTAGAAATTTAAAGATGGCTCCATGCTCAGCAGGATTCTAATATAGACTTTGTATTGGGGGAGGGAGATAGCACAAGGGGTGTAAACCAGGTGGAATGCAAAAAAACCAGAGAGGCAATCAGTGGAAATCAGTGAAGGCCTCAGAGGGGGTAAGTAATAATTCAAACTACCTGTAAAGTGAAGGAGAGAAGAGACAGCAAAGTTTATTAAGGTTGGGAGTGTGTCTTTACATTGACTTGCTGATTAGTAACCAGTTTGTGCACAGATTAGAGTAGGGAGATGCATTAGCAATGATAGAGATGTAAATAAACAGGTGATCCTCCAAGTGATACAAACTAAGGCAGAATGAACTGAGAGGGCTGCTTGGTGGTTAATTTAATTTAGTCACAGGGATGTGAATTAAATCTATACTGTCTATTGGACAGTTAGAATTACTGTACTACTGGGGGGGGACACAAGGCTACAACAGTCAGTTTTATTAGCAAGCTGAGAACTACTAAGAAATACTGCTAATGTAATAGCTTCACTCTCATAAAACATACAAGTAGAAAGCCTGGGTGGACTGACCCTGCTCTTGAGGCTCAAAATGTATATCCTTGTTTAGTTTGCAATACTGATTCCTTCTTACACTGTATAGATGGAGTGGTAGCCGCAGACTGCAGATTTGCTTGAGTGTGCTCCTGCTCTTGAGGCTCAAAATGTATATCCTTGTTTAGTTTGCAATACTGATTCCTTCTTACACTGTATAGATGGAGTGGTAGCCGCAGACTGCAGATTTGCTTGAGTGTGCTCCTGCTCTTGAGGCTTAAAATGTATATCCTTGTTTAGTTTGCAATACTGATTCCTTCTTACACTGTATAGATGGAGTGGTAGCCGCAGACTGCAGATTTGCTTGAGTGTGCTCGGCTAGCAGAATGTAATTGCTGAAGAGCACTTGTGTCCTGGTGGGAGACTAGAAATTTAAATTTAATGTTGTGTAGGCTCTTGAAGGGATACCTAAGCTTTGTCTTTTGTGCCATCAGGGATCCTGTTATCAGTGACCTCTTCTTTCTGGATATTTCTAACAACATAGACAACACTAGAAACAAGAACTCTCAATTTACATCAAGTAATAAGTTGAATTGCATGGACAGAGAGAGGTTCATTACCCTGTGCCTCCTTTTGAGCTGGAACAGACTCTCCTTGCATGTCAAGCAATGTGACTCCATGCTGGACATAGCTTAGACAATTGGATGGGTACAGTAAAATGCTCACCATGGCTTACAGGTCTTGCCTTCCTTGAAAAGGTTGGTAGGGTCTGTGAGTGGTTATTAGCAAGGCACGTATGGTCCCTGGTCAAATAGCCCTGTATTTCCTATGATCACCACGTACGTGTGTGTGTGTGTGTGTGTGTGTGTGTGTGTGTGTGTGTGTGTGTGTGTGTGTGTGTGTGTGTGTGAGTGCGTGTGTGTGTGTGTCTGTGAACTTCGAATGTCTATGTATGTGTTTATTTGAAGTACAGTTACTGTGAACAAGTGAGCACTGGAAGGCACTGAAACATACAGAGTGTGGTTTGAAAGGGGTCAAGGGAACTAGGCTAATGTCTCTGCTTGGAAGGGTACTCAGGGTGAAGACTATTTTTGTTTACAAACAGTAAAGGTCCCTACTCAGGATAGCAGTGCAGTCTTCCTGCATGATCTTGTGACCTGACTGCAGTTAGTGAATTCATTTTTGATTCATACAATATACACAACTCTCTCCAACCGATCAAAACCACAAAAGTCAAGAAGCTAATGAACTGAATAAAACATACATTTTATTAAAACAAAAAAAAATCACAAAAATGGCTACCTTTACAGAGTATGCTTTCATCTACCCACAGAGCCTTTATATACACATTTCAATTACACATCAAATTAAATAATTAGACAGTGAACATTAATTAAAAATCCATTACAAAAAACACTTCTAATTACATTCTTGATTAAGACCTTTAGGGGATAAAGTGCCAAATTTCAAAATAAAAATTGATTCCTGCCTTCAAAATTTACTTTTTATATCAACTTTACCAAAATATTCATTATTCACCTGTTCCAAAATAGTTGCTTGTAAACCCAATGGGCTACTATTGTGATGCCTCTGAAAATGAAAGGTTATAGGGCTTTCTACCATTCTTTTTTTAATGTCTCTAATATGTCCTTTCAATCTTATTGAAACATTTTTTTTTACTTTCCCCTATACAAATTTTCTTACATGGACACCTTAACCCGTATATCACCCCCTCAGTTGTGCAATTAAAAACACCTTTTGCTTGAAAGCCTCTTTCCATTAACTTCTGGGGAACTATTTACCATGAATTCACAACATGTGTACTTTTCACAAGGGAAAGTGCCTTTTAACCCGAACTCTTCACTCCTCTTCAGCTCAGGGCACAAAGGCTAAATCTTTCATGTACTACCATATCTTTAACACTCCTACCTGTCCTAAATGAAATACAGGGTTGATTACCACTGTTGAAATTCAAATTCCTACATTTCCCCAGAACATCCCAATAATATCTAATAAGACTAATCAGCCTCTCAGAAAATAAAATAGATTTTGTTACAAAAATATCTGTTCCTGCTTTTCATTTACAGTCCCCTTCCTTATTATCCCTTTTCTCCCACATAACCCTTTTGACCTTCAAATACTTTTTAATACATTCACTTATAATGTTTCCTTCATATCCCCTATTCATAAACATCAGAATAGCCTCTTCTATTATTTGTTGACACTTATTTTCTTCACTACACAATCTTTTTTCTTCTTAAGAATTCATTAAAAGGTATAGATTTCAAGGTGTGAGGGGGTGACAACTTTGTCCATATAAGATATAATTACACTGCTCAAGTTTTCTGAAAATCTTAGTCTTTATCATACCTTTGTTTATGCCCTCTAACGTAATAGCTAAATAATTTACTTTTTTACCCCCCTGTAGACAATCAAAACAAATTCCAAATCTATTCTTATGCATGTTTTGTATACATTTCCCCACATTTTCATGTCTCCCTTTACAAATAAAAATTAAATTGTCTATAAATCTAAAATATTTTATAACACATTCCTTAAAAAAGACAGTAGTATAAATATAAAGACATTCAAATAAACCCAGGAATAAATTAGCATAAATGGAGGCAAAAGCTGCTCCCATGGCCGTACCCTGAAATTGTTTACATATCTGCCAATTAAATTCAAACATATTGTTATTTAAACAAAACATAACCATTTCTAAAATGTAATGTGTTTTTGGAGTATCCCCTAAGAAATATAATAATGCTTCCATGTCATGTGCATGTTTGATAATCATGTACAAACTTACCACGTGTACAACTATAACATACATATTACTAAGTCCACTTTATGTTTTTTTAAATTTTTTCCATAAGAGCAAACACATCTCTAATATATGATGACAGCTTAACAACTTCAGTCAATAAATAATTGCGTAGGAAACATGATAAATTGGGAGTGAAATAACCACATGCTGAGACAATAGGGTGGCCTGGTGGGTCATGTAGACTCTTATGATTTTTTGGTACACAGAAAAAGTAAGTCATAGTACAATTTTTGCTATTAAATCTGTATTATACATCTTCAAAAGAAAAATACCTCAGTCTCAGACCTTTATTCAACATTGCTTTATAATCAACAATGCCTTATTGTAAACTTCTAATTATATCCTTTCATATATTTCATTATTATTTAGATGCTCATAGCACATCCTTAAATAGTGTGTAAAATGTAAAATCACTAACTTACCTCCTTTGTCTGCCAGGTTTATTACCAACTCCCTATTCTGACTTAAACCTAGCACACTTTGCCATTCACTATTATTGAGATTATAACGAAACACAGAAGTATGAGGATGAAGCACCTCAATGAAAATATATACCAGTCCAGAAAGAACACTTGAGGTGACACCCATTCTGAGGACTGATGGACACATTATTGTACACAAAGGTAAAATTAATAAAAATAAGTGAGCGCTTTCGCGTTCATATCAGAATTTAGGTTTGAATGATAGAATTTCTTTGAAACCCTTTCTTAAAGACAGACCCCTCACACGTTGAACCTTGGTAGATTTAGTTACAATATAACCTATTATAATATAATATATGCAAACAGATATACTAGTAGGAGCACACTTGTAATAATAAACATAGATTATTATTACACTTGGTGTTTGACTATAGTTATTGTGTTTCATTTCCTTAATTTCACTTTATGGATGGTCATTCAGTTTTTACATATACATTTCCATATATTGTTTTAACATGATTGAAACGCGATACTATATATCGTCTTTAGCTTATACACCCCCAGGTCTGTTTGTGATAGATTATTATTTATATATATGTTTATTTTTAAGATTTCTATTCATGTACAAAAATCTTTTATATATAATCAAACTAGTACTTTATGAAGTACATTCTAGATGGAATAGAATGTTTTTTAGTCACTTGAATTATGTAGCACTGAGTTTATTAGGGATTTAGTTCCATAATGTTTTAATGGTATGCTTTTAATTATGAAAATTGACTCAATTTAATAATTGGTTAATGAGTCCCATTAATAGTCTTTTGTATTTAAGGAGATGAAACCATTGGTTTTTATAAGTCTGAAGAGGTGTACTGGTATGAACACGAAAGTGCTCACTTGTTTTTATTATTTTTATGTTTGTCCATAACAAAGCGGCCATCAGTCCTCACCGTGGGTATCACCTAAAGTGTTCTTTCTGGATTTATTCAGATTATACTGAATCTGCTTTCTACTACTATTGAATAATCTCCATTCTTTTTCCACACCATAGTTTAATAATTATGAGAATCGCTGATTCACGTCATTTCTAACAGGAGGTATAAAATCACTTTTGTATGCTGCACCTTCCGTATTAAGTTTACATTCGACAGTGGATTCCTGGTCTGAACTGCATGAAAAAAAATCTGCATCACTAGAACCAGATTCACTATTACTGTACTCTCCCATTTCATTATTTTTAATCCCCTTAAAATAGTCTTTTAACTGTAATTTCCTAATAAGTTTAAAAATTTCATATTTCACTTCTTGTATTCCAGGTTGTGGGGTTAAACTTCAAGCCCCTGTTATGTGCATTTGCAGTGCATTTTAATTTTAGTGCATTTTCGCTAAAGTGGGTTTGGCTGTCTGTTCTTCGATAAAGTGTGTTTTTGAAGAACAGAAGTAGACCCCCACACACACACACATATATATATATATTTGTGTGTTTGTGTGTGGCTCTATTTCAGAAGATCAAAAGTTCAAAAGACTGAAAATCAAACAAAACTCAAGATTTCAAAAATATTTTTAATGCAGGGGGCAAGCCCCCTGCCCTACTAATTATATACACCAACTCCAAGATCGCACAACACTGGAAAAAGGGCAAATTCCATTGTCCACATTTTGAGTTTTAGATATTTTGATTTTCAGTCTTTTGAGTTTCTGGAGGGGATTCATATATATGTTGAATGAGGCACTTTTGATGTATGAAATGGGGAGAAGGTACGCAAATATGCCTAGCGCCACAGAATAGCACTAATTAAAGGATACTAGTAATTCTTTCCAAGGTACAAATAATGGTTTTACATTTGCCTCTGAGATGCATGTCAGCTGATCTGTGAGGGATCTCTCTCTTGTGGTTAATTGCCACCCCTTCTTCTCTCTCCCTCTGCTCTCTTAGTCCACTCGACCCAAAGGTTGTGGTGATAGTTTCCTTTAAATCGTGCAGTGCTATAGTTACACAGCCTTACATGCTGCATTTCTTTTTGTTATCGTTTCCTTGTGTCACACCTCAGTAGATGAAAGTCAAACTGAGGATACAGGAACATAGCATCGCCCTAGCTTAGCACACGATGACATCACATCTCATTCAGTGGTTGGAAAAATATGCTACTCTCAGTGTGAGGATGTAAGAAAAAAAAAGAAAAACAACCAAATGAATGTATTAGAAAAGGTAACCTCACAGATGCTTACAGCTGAGGTCTCTGCCACAGATCAGTTCATGTAGTGACCACATACAGGTTAAAAGGGAGTTAACAGGCATGTGAGCAGACACCATGTTGAAGGGTTGTTACACACTACTCCATAGAGGACTTCATTAGTTTCAAACCCTCCAGAAGAGGGGGAGTCATCCAAGGGGCAAGTTGTAAGATAGAGAATCTCTTACTACTATGCAAGATCAACACTAAAAGTGTTACCTATATCTGGGGAAAAAGTGACTTTTCTGTGCATTGACCTCACTTTAAAAGAGTACAATTTCTCACACACAGGTACTTGCAATAAAAATAATCACACTCACTGTATACCACTAAACAGCTGAAGTGCATGATATAAGAAAGGCCAATGATGGATCATCTACACAACACAGCAAACTCAGAAGCACTAACATTACAGCTCCTTAAACACCAAAATATATCTTAGCCATTTCAGCCATGATATTTATAACAGTTAATGTATGTACAAGTCAGTATATTTATCTGCACTGTAATTCATAGAAGGATTACCATGTTAGAATGCATTTTAGTTTTGTGGTCAACTAACAATCTTGACATATACCCTTGTGTTGTGTACTGCTTTCAGTAGTTGTCTACAATGAAAACATTTTTTCCCGTGGTGGTACTGATGTCATGCTTTCATTGATATGGATTTTATGCAGCAAACTTTTCATAGAGAAATTTCATATGCAGCAAACTTTTCATAGGACTACAGAAACTGAAATCCTGGACAGCTTCCAACTATTTTTCACAGCTAATTTTATGCTATGCAGTAAAAAGGTAAAGGACAATTACATCTTAATCACAACATTTTCATTCCCTAGAATGTATTTCTTCCTTAAAGAATAATATTTTCACATATTAAAATAGCCTGAACTAAAATTATTTTCCTCCACTATTGCATTTTTATGCTAGCCAGCTTCCTTGGTGCACACCATGTTCAGGATGAATTAAATCCCATGTTGCTTTCTTTAGGAATTTGACTCTCTCACTCTTACATCTCTCACCTATCATATCTGAAAGTTTATTGCTAAAGAAAGGTATCTATACATAGCATAACAACTGCAATTTACCTTTCTTATTTATAGCCACTGAGGTCATAAAGTTGTTGATGCTCTAAGGATTCATAGTTCTAAAATTATTTGCAGTTGTGTTTTTTTTCTCCCCAGGGACATACATCTACTGAGCCTTTCCTTAGTTCTGAATGTTATGTATACCTCCAAAACAATGCATAATTTTAACATCTGAGAACACGTACAAAATTAACCAATATTAATAAGAAGTAGAAGAGCCTGTCATAAATTACTGATATAGTGAAGAAGAAAAGAAAAGCTGTTTCATTATTAAGCTCAGTATGAGGCAAGAGACTTCATTTGATGTTAAATGGTTACTCCTCTGCAAACATATTTGTGTGAGGCATTTCAAATTGCATATTTTACTGTCCACATTGCTATGGATATTTTGATCTGCATATATACTCTGAATTCATTATCTAAATTACTGTGAAACTGTTGCAAAAGAAGACATTAAGTAAAACTACAAGGAAACAATTTGCACGATGCCAGGGCACTTCTATGGGCTAGGCTTGTAAAGGTTCCAGGGCCATTAGCCTAGTACACACCTATGAACAAGGCATAATGATCTTTTTGATATGTTCTGCTTTTTACAAATGACTAATTATCCAAGGTATTCTAAGACTGAAAATAGGACTGTCTGGCTGACTAAGGGAAGGAAAGCTGAGGGACTACTTGGGACAGGATCTAAAACTCAACATTTATTTTTCAAAAGGCTGTATCATCTCAGCTATTTGTTGACAGCTCAATGAGCACTTTTTATAGAACGTATGGTATATATGTAGGAAACAAATATGTAAGAGTTAAAACAAATCAGTCACTGACACTGTCACTGTGGATCGATTCTCAAAAGTCAATAGTATTTCTCTCTACTTCCAAATCAACTGTATGGAAACATGATCTGACAGAAAGACTAGGGCATTATCATTTCTTCAGCTATAAACTTATCTTTCCAAAAAGACAAAACAGAAAGCCAAGATCATGTCTGCAAATAGAGACCCATTCAGGGTTAGAAAACAGTTAAAATTAGTAATAAACATATACTGTGCTGATGGGTAAGTTTGGACTGTATAAAAGTTCATGACAAGATGATAATGCATGTGTCTTCAGTTTATGCTCATAATGACCTTTTAAGTTTTTCTCTGGATTATTTTTACTTGCCAAACTAGACAGTGCACCTACCAATGATACAGCAAATCCAGAAAGTCAACAATTAAAATGTTTGCCACCAACATTTTCAGACATGAGCCTGCCATTCCTGTACAGTTTCAATATAAGAGCAACTTGCTGAAAAAACGTGTATCTATATCCAAAAGTTTTATTTATTTATAATTGTTAAACTATTCATCTCAAAAAGTTATAGACTTTATATCACTGTTTATACCATGGACGTGTTAACTTTTCAAAGTCTCAAGCATTGCACAGTATGGAAAAAATGGTTACTGTGTACACTCTGGAATTTCTTCCTAACAAGAATATTACGTGAAGAAAGTACCAAAGTTGAATTCAGCTCTCTCAATGCAAGGTTCCAGGCAAGATTTCTTTTTATTAGATTTACAGTCTCGTGTTATATGTCTAAGCTCTACCACAACATGGCATTTTCTTATTTTAGATTTGTAATAAAAAGCTAAGTGCTGCTTACAAAGAAGCATGCAGGAAACATGACTCATTCCATATGCTTGGAACCACACCGATGTACTCTGCTGTATGCTGCTGCCAGCTGTCTAAGTGGCAAATCTCACTCATTTTTATTTACTGTGTCTCATACTAAACCGGCATTTAAAGTATTTTTAAATCTTAGGTTATTTTCTGATAACAGCCTTCTTTGTAATCATTCATCATTTATTATACATCTTGTATTGTCTCAATGGATCTGCTGTAATGTCAGAATTTTTGTTTATTTTTTTTTCTCAGCAATATAGTTACTGATACTATACTAGAACACAAACAAATTGTTTCATCTCTTCAGCAAATTCCTAGGTACAGGATTGAAGTGATTTTGTAATACACTCTCAGTTGCCTACAGCTTATTTAATAAGGTTTACATTAGAGCTGGACACCCAAAATTATGTAAGCCCCTCCTGTCTGCCCATAAGTATCAATGCCATACACATGGCTGTGTACTTTTAATCTTCCTCATTCAGAAGCAAATTTTAAATGCAGATTTTTTTTAATGCAGCAAAATAAACTTTTATTTTCATACAGAAACCTGTTCAAATGCATCCTACTTTTTGAGTGAAAAAGAAAGTTGTTTTCGCATGTTTAAGCTTGATCTTTAACAAGTAGTATCCTAATTGCTATTACCACACAGAATGTCACTTGCCCTTATTGTATATATCCACATGTATTTAACAATTAACTGACTAACTCATCATTGGACTGGGTGGTGTCACTGTGTGCTTGAGGTGCTGGAAAAGACATGGAAGATGGTGACCAACAAAAGAAGCAAATATCTTACCCAGACCAGAGTGCAATTACAAGAAAAAAACAGGTAAGACTGAGATGGAAGGATTCATAGAAAAAGCAAAATAAACCAAAATGTATGCTAAACTGATAGTAATCAAAGGTAAAATTTGAAGCAAAAATGCACAAATTGCACAGATATAAACTGCACATGCATGTTGATACATAATTATAACATCACTAGAGTAACAATTAAAAGAGATTTATTTTTTGATGAGTAGAAGTAAAGAGTTCTTTGTAAAGCGTTAGGCAGACTGTGATACATAATGCATAATGTTCCACACAATCTCTTCAGCAGTTCATCTAGCCTATAGAAGGACTTGAGCCACATCAAATGCAGACACATACCTACAAATTCTCACAGCTGACCCATTATCTGGTTTTCATTACCTACCACTTCACAAACATTTTGTGACATGACGTTCCTTTTTTGGTATGCTATCTCAGCCTCCCACAATATCCACATGAACAGAAACCAGTGTTTTTCATTTCTCCTGGCTCACTGCAAAGTACAGTCACAGTATAATGATAAGAAGGGAAGATCGGGGCTCAAAAAGTTCAGAGTATATGTGGTGGCAATGAATCAGTGCAGAATAACTCAAATGTCAGTGGGTACAAAAGGGCATTAGTAAAACTGCCATGATACAGGAGATGCAGATCCGTGCAAATAGCAAAGGTACAGTGCAGGGGAACAAGCAGAGGTCAGTTTCTGTGAATTGACATGTAAAGCATTCTGCAAACCCCAGTACTCAAGCTATTGGAATAAATTATTAGAAATCTGTAACTAATACAAGGTAGATACCAAGGCAATAGAGCTCATACTAACCAATATAATAATCACATAAGTTTTGTGGGTTGTGAATGTGGGATGAAGAACATCTGCCATGATACAGGAGATGCAGATCCGTGCAAATAGCAAAGGTACAGTGCAGGGGAACAAGCAGAGGTCAGTTTCTGTGAATTGACATGTAAAGCATTCTGCAAACCCCAGTACTCAAGCTATTGGAATAAATTATTAGAAATCTGTAACTAATACAAGGTAGATACCAAGGCAATAGAGCTCATACTAACCAATATAATAATCACATAAGTTTTGTGGGTTGTGATCTCCTGTGAACTAAAAACTGAACAAAAGATTGAAAAATGAACCGGACAGTTCTTAGCTTCTTAACTTGTTTTCCCTGCCTCAAAAATGTCATCTGCCAGATGCAAATAGTTGCAATGAATATTACTAGAAATAAAAGAAAGACAAACTAGATGCAATTAACTCTGAACATGGAAATCCCTTCTACAAATAGTAAACATAACATCATCAGTCCAATTATTATTATTAATAAACCGATTTGATGCTGAGAAAAAAGGGAATACAACAGAAAATGGGACAATCCAGTAGACAAATAATACAGTTGTTCATCACAAAAATATTGCATTACTGGAAATTACTGTTAATCCTAAACGTTAGGCTCCAAGTTTTATGATAGAAACAGGAGTTTGAATAATGAAATATTCTGCAATATACTGCCATATGACTTGGAAATGTCTGAAATACAGTTACTCATAAAAATTTTAAATCCTTTATGTAGCCTTTGTCTGCTTAACTGTACCCAGGCAATACAATCAAAATATAGGACAATAAAAATTTGCTACTATAACTCTAAAGTGAAATGTTTACTAAATGTCAGTATTCCTTATATTATTATAAGGATATATATTATTATTTGTATCAAGGGAGTGTACAAATACTCGCGTCCCCTAAGTCTGCAAAAATGTAAAATACATGAAACTAATGTTCAAAATGGCTTACAAAATAAATAATAATAAAAAAATTAGATAAAAACTCAAAATATAGTCAGTTGATTGCCAACTATAAACTACTCACATACATTGACTGCATTTGTTCTTGAGGTACAGAACATGGCTGAAAAGTTTTTGTATGACTAGATCACTTATACAGTGAAATTAAAGAGAGATATTGCTCAAGTAGGTAGATGGCCAGCCACTATGGAAATGACAAAGTGTAGAAGCAGCCAACACAAATGCCTGCAAATGTTTAGAGTGGGCACACCTCATGCAGGATAGGTATAGTTTTATTTTTTATAAAGACATCAAATATTCAGCTTTAAATAGCTGCTAATACAGCTCTAAGGCCTCAATGCTTTATGCTCTAAAACTGAACAGAGGAGAAAAGAAAACACTCACATATTAACATAAAAGTGTTACATGGGTGGATTTAAAAAGAATACAACACACAACTAAAAAAAGATATATGCAAATGACATATATACATTCCCAGCCCTATGGTAATGGCTATAACAGTATTTAGTGCCACAGGACTGTTATGTTGTATGTCCTACCACACAGGCAACAGACTATCAGGGTTTAAAATCTTCTTCTTCTTCTTTCGGCTTTTACTCGGTTAGGGGTCGCCACAGCGGATCACCTGTCCACTCATGATTAGTAGTGGAGTTTTATGATGTCGAGTTGCCAGCCCAGTGCCCAACCTTCCACAGAAGGCACACACAAACATACTCATACCTAGGGCCAATTTAGAGTGTCCAATCCACCTACAGCATGTCTTTTGGGATGTGGGAGGAAACCGGAGCAACCGGAGGAAACCCACGCGACCACAGGGAGGACATACAGTCTCTGCACAGAAAGCACCCCAGCCAAGGTTCGAACCAGGGAACCTCTTGCTGTGAGGCGACAATGCTAACCGCTGCACCATCGTAGTCACCCGCCTAATGGTAGGTGCTACAATGTGAAAATGGACTCATACCTCAGTTACCTTGGAATCCTATGATTCTATGATGTCACTTTTCTCCAAAAGCCTTCTCTCTACTGCTCTTGCCGTCTTACCATATTGCTCTCTCTGTGTAAAATGGGCAAAAAACTGCCCAATTATATTCATAGCTACTTGTTTATCAAATCTAGTGCAGGCCAGAAAAATATAAATAAAAAAATATATATTACTAAATATACTTAAAAACAGTAACAAGGAAATTCAAGAAAACAGTAATCAGAATTATTGCAAAATCAAAATATACTTTGCAGTAGTAAAATCATTAAAGCACAAATTATGTTGCCTGACCAAGAAAGTGTAAAACATCCAAAAAGGTAAAAATAAATCTCCTGAAAAAACATGAAAGCAAGAAGTCCACAAACAGAAAAAGTAACAGTGTAAAAAGAGAGAGAAATTAGACAGCATGAAGAAAACAGTCATCAGAGAAACACATAACTTCCACTCTAACCCAGGAGACTAAATATATACACACAAATGCAGCATTTTGTCATTCACTAAAGTAAAACATTGCATAAATGTCAGTGCTTGTTAAACTACAAATAAAACACATAGACAAAATTAACCGATAAACCCAGTTAAATAGATGCCACAGGTGTATCATCAGCTAAACCAACTTAAGAAAAAATATGCAGGTGATGGGGCATTACTTACTTTTTTTTTTGAATCCTTGATTGCTGCCATTAAGATGTTCATCCTCTTGAGTATGTTTAAAATGGAAGAAGCAGATCATCAGTAAAATCAATTTAAAAAATGAATGCAGGCATTACTGCTTGCAAATATGTATATGTCATGCCTTGTGAGTGCCACAAAAATGACTTCCTTTTGTTTATTTTCGAGGCCGTGTTGCCTGGAAAGCAGGATACATGATTACGATGAATTATGCTACTGTGTCCAAGTCTCCATATCTGAACTCGTTTACCTTCCAGAAATCAAACTAGATGTTGCACACTGTTAGCGTTTGTTTATAAAATGGACACTGTAATAACACACAACCGTCTGACAGAAGATTCTCTCTTGGATGACTACCCCAAAAATGTCAGAGCAAAATTCCAAACATTTAAAAAAATTACAAATTTGTACAGTCTTCAAATGGTCAAAATGGTGAGAGGAAGTAATTTACATTGAAATCCATTACAAACCACTCATCGCATATAAATTAGTAAATGTAAAAATCAAGAAGAATGGAAAGATCCTAAATAAAAATGCGTCATGCTATGACGAGTTTTGGAAAATTACTTCTACAGTAGTGGCTTTAAGTTGTTAGCCCACAACATTTTCCAATTAGTCTTAAACTTTGAACATATATACTTGAGGCCACCACAATCACATATTCAACTTACGTTTGCTTCAAAATATGCACAAAACTAGAAAGCCAGTTTTCACTCTTATCAACATTCAGACCATTTAGCACTTTTAAAGGATAATCTCATCCAATAATAACTTAATCAATACTTGTTTTCCTTCTTCAAAACAGCTATCATCAGAAGTTAATCTACTTTATCTAACTAGCTGACTCAACCATACTTTTAAATATGCAATAAATGACAATTTTAGTAATGTAAATTGGAATTACTAAATGTACACTTCATAAAACCAGAATAACTCAACCTGATATTTTCCAAACATTTACAAATACATATATCTAATTAACTTATCTTGTGTGTTGACAGAGTGTGAACATTTCAAAGAAGTAATGCATCTCCCCAGAAAATCTATAAATACATAAAATTCACTTATAGACCAAGTTACTTATCCAACTCAACTCCCCTCTATTAATGATCCATCATGGAATACTTCTAGACACCACTTCCTAAACATTTTCTTCTTTAAAAAAACATACTGCAACTCTCCCATGTCTATCTAAAATCTTATGTAAGAGATATAGGTAGGTGTGATCTGAAATTACTCACTGATAAGGTACAAGATTTTTAACTAAATGCTAATGTTTCTTAACCAAAAAAAAACTGCCTTACCTAGACATAGTATAGAATCTACTAGAACATTAAGCACAAGTAGGAAAATCTCTGCAGAGCAAAGCAGTATCCTATAAATAATAGGTGACATATAAACCCACATTCAGTATCCTAACCATCATGGGACCACCGTGAGCATCCAACTTATTGGCTACCATACTGAAATCAATGAAGTAAAAGGTAAACCTTTCTTGAAAAATGACCCTCATTTTGATTAAGACTATCCAAAAGACAAACATTAAAAAATGACCTCATGATGACTTCCTTTCATACCTATGTAATGCCTTTGTTGATTATATAACATTTTATGAATTTTTTGGGGGCTCCATTAATCAAGAAAGCTATGACTCTTCCCCTTGAAAATGAAAAGTGTCCCTGTATGCCAGTGACCCCTACATAGCTTCTAGTATTCATCCTTATACAAGGGGTGTCCTGTAAAGTTATCAGCATTATTCAAGCTTACTTAACATAGCAAAATACTCTACTTCTTCCATTTATATTCTTATTCGCTTTCTGAATTAAACCCAAGCTTAACAAAAATCCACAAATTTATCATTGAAAATGCAACACAACCCTTCAGTTTAATACTGTAACTTTCCCATCTCCCCAGTGATATGCTGGGTGGCACCTCAGACAAATTAACTAGTCTGATACATTGTATATATACAGGTAATTTACTGATTTTTTTTTAAAAATGCTACACAGGAAAAAAACTCTCCTTAACAATAAAACACAAAGTGCACTAGAACTATTTTCAATTTAATATGTCGCTTAGGACGGACTTTCAAAGATTGAACATTCTTCTCTTCTGGGTCTCTCAGGCCACATTACAACTCTATTATTGCCACTATTTGAAGTGCTATTAGTTTCAAAAGTGCTAAGAAGGGTACTGCAGAATGGTGGACCCCCATCATTTCCTTGACGTTAGACCTCTTTTTCTCTGTTCCTAGGACTGGAGCTCTAGACTTGATACTGCTGTAAGTGGACGGGGACAGGGAAGTAAATATTCTGGGAAGAAATAGCCAGGGAATTGTTATGGCTAGGCTTGTATAGGCCCTAGGGCCGATAGCCTAGTACCAACCTATGGACCCCAAGCATTAGTTTGATGCATTTGTTTTCAATCTCTGGTTTATTTCTGATAGAGAAAATGTTTGGCCTGCTTTACTGGATAGCTGAAGGTACTATGAATAAAATTATATGAACATGTGGTCTGTGGGCTAAGTGCATTGCTTCTATAGGTTTCGTACGTAGCTTTCGTGAATGAATTATGGTATTTGTATTATTAGGACAATAGATAACAAGAACCCTGCTGCCTGGGATGCTGATGATTTGAAGTAAATGGAATAAAGGCCTTCATTAGCCATTCCCTTTTCTGATGTAAATGTATCATGCCTCTGTTGGTATGCTGAATGATTCCTCATATTCTCTTAAGTTGTGAGTTAGTTACATTTGCTGTCTTTATTCACAATGAAATCCACAAGCTGCAGAGACATTGTACAATCAAACCCAGTATTGTACGGACTCTTGAAACTGACTAGGCTTGTATCATGCAGTCTTTCATGCAAAGGTAAATGTGAACCCTTTCACTGTTAAGTAAGCAAATAGTAGACCTATGCTGTCGGTGGCAACCATTGGCATAGAAAAAAGGTGAAACAGCAAGGAAGTAATATGGTACAGGAAGTAACCTACCATGATGTCAAGAAACTGTTCTTAAGTCCTGTGGATGGGGAGGTACAAACAGGTATCCTTCAAATCTAGATGATGAGACAGGAATCATTCTGTAAAAGATGAGGAAAGGTCTAAAAAGTTAACACTATGGACTTCTTGACTGCCACATATTTGTTTAAGTTTGGAAGGTCAAAGATTGGCATCTGCTGATCATCTGGGGGAACAGCAGAAATAATCGTGAATAATATGCTGGCCTTCATCCCCTATGCAAAAGGCTGGATTGTAAGTCAGGCTTGCTTTTCCAAGCATAACCCTTCTGGCAGCAGCCTTACAGCAAACAACTAAAATATCATATCCAAAACTCATTATGTGTTTTTCAAATTTTTCATCAGTCTAACAAATTCTCCTAGTTTTCTTTGTTGTCTTTGAGACAGACATCAGCAATGCTTTCAGCCTATTTCTCATTTAGCTTGATGATATCCCCTGTTGCTACACTACATGTGCTTAAGTGAAGGCCCAAATTTGCAGAGTGCCCAAGGTGTGTGTGTGTGTGTGTGTGTGTGTGTGTGTGTGTGTGTGTGTGTGTGTGTGTGTGTGTGTGTGTGTGTGTGTGTGTGTGTGTGTCTACATATATCCTTAAGAGATGGAAAGGATCAAGGAAGCAGGAAGCATAGCCTTAAAATTCACAAGTTTCCACAGGGATAGAAATCACTAAACTGACATCCAAGCCTAGGATATCTATTATCCAGTACTTTTTCACAAGAAAGTATACCAGAGTACCCACTTGGTATCCTTTGTAAAGACATCTGAACATAGGATGATAGCATAACAAAAGACTTTGAACAGGTAGAACAGGAATTTGGTGAGTTCATAGTCACTGTAATGGTAAATCATGTTATAGTCTGGTAAATCTTAACTACTTGCTATGGAGTCCTGAAAAATGAAACTCAGCTGGGGCATGGCATTTTCCAAAACAGAGACTCTGGACACTGTCAGGATCTAGTATAGGCCTGAGATTCTGATATTTATGCATCTGTGAATTCATCTATTAATGTCACCAGTTTAGCAACCAAATTTCCTGCTACGAATCTGTGTTAGAATAAAAAAAAATACTTTAAATGAGGCAGAAGTCAACCTCACTTGAGACAGAAGGAGGAAAACTCTACTCTCTGTGGCATATGGGAAGAAGGCCTCTGTATGATCTCTGGCTGGGTTACCACAGTCTCTAACATCTATACCAGTTTGATGCTGTCTCCCTTAATGTATATCTTCTTTCACTTTTATGCTTTATGCTTTTTCAGTCATAGAAGACTCTCTCTGGTTTTCCCTTCTCTGTGGAAGATGATAAAGAGGGTATACTTTTCTTACAGATACCTCCCACAAATGTAAAGTCAGATGACCCCCAACGTTAAGGGCAGAAGGTTGCATTGTTCTTTAAAAGACTTTATTTTCATGGGTCATCTGTATAATCTTTCTGAAAGTCACAAAATACAAACTGTAACCTTTAAGGAAGCAGCATCTCTTACAAAAACATCTAGGAATGTAATCAGCCAACAACTTGCTTCTAACAGTCACTGCAACCAGTAGAAAACAAACTGTCTTTATGAATCGTAAATAGCTAAAATTGTCAGTTAAATAAGCAGCAAACTGATGGAATGACAAAGCTGAAGATTTATTTCACAGTAATAAAGATATGTGGTTATGCTCTCATTTACTGCCACAATTCCTGCTGATGACCACGTTGTGGAGAAGTAATCATGTGCCTTCAATGGGCATGCAATGAACTTTCACATCTGACCAGAACACCACTGCCCATCTATATATTATCCCATTCACCTCATGCTGATTCTACAGCAGTAATCATTGTACTGAACACCTAAGTACTTGCATTCACAGATTTCCAGGTCATGTGTATATTAAAAAAAAAAACACCTCAGTGGTGGAGTACGACAGACTGTACTTCTGCTTAACAGGGAAATTATCAGATACTTTATGTGGCAGATTGGGAGATAATGTAAAAAGTAAAAATAGTTATACCATGAAGGACTCAAATAAGTGAGCTGAATAACCTTTCCAAAATTTTCTTTACTGTATATAAAGACCCATGTGGCACTGACTTACATGAGTGATACTTTGAATCTTTTAAACATAATGCTAGTATGCCCACAGCTCACCACATACAACAACTGCCCTACTCATCCACGTTTCCTGTCCACAGCTCACCACATAGAACAAATACCCCATTCACCATGTTTCCTGCAAACAGCTCATTACACAGAACAAATGCTCTACTCATCCACTTTTCCAGTCAGGATGATCCTACCCTGAATAACTTACTGAACATCTTTGCACAGAGACTTCAGAATTCCTGGTTCTAGAAGAGAAGCACAGTGGACAAGGGCCTGAAGATTTATATTTGGCCAGAACACACTGTCTTTGAATGTAGTCAGCACCTAGCTTGATACCAAGGTCAGTAACGTCAGAGATGATTAGTTAAAGTTCAGGGTAGGAGAGGACAAAACCTCTTGCACAGGTATGGGGGGTGTATATACTGCCACAGAAAATGTCCAGCTTGAAAAACAGTGTTGATTCTGTCATTTTTTATCAGTCCAATTTTTAATAATAGAGTTTTTAAGCTACTGCCATGGATCCCTGGATTCCCTGTAGTAATGGAACAGTCATTTTTAGCCATGGTCAGTTACGTTAACATTTGCATTCCCCTGAACATTTGTATGCACACAACAATCTGTGTAACTTCTTTAACAGGATGTTTGACTACATATTTGTCATTGGACCACTGTTCATTTCAAACTATTTTTTTTACTTAAATGATTTTTATTTTGATGAAATAACACAATAATTTAATACATTCATAACAATCAATAACTATTTACAGTATTTAAAACTCTTGCAAATTTTAAACAAAATCACATCTTACCATTCCCTCCAACAGAGCTCAGGACACTTGCACAGTAACTTCCAATGGGAGAAGCCTAAGCCTTTTGACAGAATCAAATTTTGTTCTCGCATTTAAAACAAATGTTCATATTTCTGGAACTATAGTGGTTATGAAATAAGTATAAATGGCAAACCCTTCAGTGCAAATTATCTTTTTAGTGGTAGTATTATTTAGGTTATAGGTCTTAAACTGAATTTTTTAAACACAATGACTGCTGTGTTTGTAATATTTTGTAAACAACTTACAATACCTCCGCAAACACTCATGTTACGCACGTACTGTCAGCAGCATTTTATTCATCTAGCTGAGAGCTTTCACATGAGGGTAAGTAGTTATGTCTGTGTTACTTGGTTGTTGAGATATTTAGAAAATGTGAAAATGATATCTATATAAATTAATAAAACAAAAAGCAACAATTAATATCTCTTCAACTGCACTGGACAGAGGTCAAATATTAATGCAGTTGAGTTTGCCATTGTGTAAGTTTAAAAATGAAATCTTTTAAATCCTTGTACATACCATGGTTTTGGAATTATTGATGCAAATAAGAACAAGCAATATTTGATACTGAGAGGTGTCAGTAGGAGATAACTGCAGATGCACCTGGAGAAGTCATTCGGATGCAATGAGTTTCAACACAGTACCAAATGGCTGTGCTATAAGAACAGAACTTTGTGCAGTATTGAATGGAGCCTTTTTTTCCCCAAATGTCATCTGCAGAAGGCAAGCTTCAAGCAACCAGTTTTATTAATCCTTCCAAAATAGCTTTTGGGGCACAATTAAACTGCTGTCTTATAGGCATAACCTGCTTCTGAATAAAGGAGCCATTAGAACATTTCAAGTTACTTTATGAAAACCTCTTAGCCATGCAGAGCACACATTATCTTTATCAGTTTGCCAATGAACCAGAGAAATCTTTTGAGGGCAGTTAATTATAATCTAAAACTAACCCAAAAATAGACAATGAATAAGTACTTTTGCTCAAAATACAATGCAGTGCCTAAAAGGTGAAAAGTTCTTGAAAAGTGAGTGTAGCCTATTTAATAAATCTGCACAGTGTGGGTGGGTAAGAATTGTCATGACCATAAATACTCACCTGTGCTAGCTAAAAGAGGAAGATTTCTTTATACGGTGTCTGCTCATGAAATATCTACCTATTACTACCATGTGAAATCTCTTATCTCACCTTGCTGTTCAGTAATGCTGCACGTGTCTAAAGTACGCTATATTGGCATCTAATAAACATGCATCGTCATTATCCAGTTTCTGCTTGCAGAAAGTTCCACTGTGGACAAAATGTTAACATATTTGTTCATTGTAGTCCTTTTAATTTTTTTATTCAACTTTGTTAATGGGTGAATGAGCAGGTCACATGATCTTTTTTGGCCACAACCCAGGCCATATGGCAAAGACATATCAAACATATGACGGACATTTAAAAAAAATAGTACTACTTGTAAGGTATAACTTTCTAATACAGCCTACTGTTTAACAGGTGGATAAAAAGATTTACTAAGAAGACTTCTGTGCAAAATAAGTAAAAGAGAAAAAACAGGAACAGAGATCCAAACCTGCTTCAGCATATACAGAAATGATGGTGCATCGAGAGATTTGTTAAGCAATGACTACCACTACTGTGGAGCATATTTTTCTCCACACAATGTAATGTGATGCACTGTTTTCCTTTAAGGAGGAAACTCATAAATTCACCACTCTTTTTTTAATTTCTTCAAGTCTTTTGTATTTCTAATACAATGATGGGAATGGACTCCATTCCTAAGTCAAAGTACAATTAAATTTCATGGAATTAGTACTGTTTCAATCTTTGATGTCAGCCAAAAGTGCTCACACCCGCAATGTGCCCAGTAATGACTCATTCTGCAATTCGTACGGAGTTACATGGATTGGTAACATATCTAAATACGATTGTAGATTATTTTTTATAAGACCTGTTGTTCCTACTACTCTTGGAACTGTCTAGGTATCTTTCTTCCACATTGCTCTCATTTCTGCCTGCAGATCCTGATATTTTATGACTTTGTGTCTCTCTGTATGCAAGACACTGTAGTCACTGAGTGTGGTGATTTCAATGATCAATGCTACTCTTGTCTTCTTTTCTTGGACCACTACATCCGGTTTTCTAGCATCTATCTTTTGAACTGCTGGTAATGGGTGGTCCCATGTGATATAAACTTCATCATTTTCTATGATGCTTTGTGTCTCATGTTTCCAGTGTTTTTCAGCCACTTCAGTACCATAATGTTTGCACAATCCCCAGTGCAACAATCTTGCCACATTATTATGCCTTTCAGTATACAGTCCTTCTGCCATTAGTATGTCACAACCTGCAACAAAGTGTGCAACTGTTTCTAATTTGGTTTTACAAAGCCTACATTTGTCTGTTTCTCCCACATGTTCAATGGACTTTGTAAACCAAAGTGTAAGTAGCCTACTATCTTGAGCTACCAGTATTAACCTTTCATCCCTTGGTTTGACTTTGCCTCTCCTTAACCATTCCTGCATTCATTCATGATCAACATGAGGTTCTTCCAGAAGTTTTCTATACTTGCAACTATATTTATGCTTTTTCCACATTTCTTGCCTTCTCATCTGGTCATTCACCTTATATTCTTTCGTTTTTTGGCACATTCAGTTGCTGCCTGATTTTTATCCACTTCTGGTTTGATTTCCATTCCTGCTTTATGCTGATACGCTTCTGCTAAATTAAGCAGAGAAGTCATCTTAGATTTATTCTCCTCATGTTTCAAAACTTTCACTACATTTGGGTCTTGTGAGGTGAGCAGATATATGTGGAGTCCCATGATTGCAGATCTATACATATAATCAATTTCAAGGAGGCCCATCCCTCCTTCAGAACAGGGAATATATAATCTTGGTATGCACTGATTTTTATAAATCATTTGGTGAGCATGAAGCATCCTTCTTGTTTTCCTGTCTAATCTATCCAACACATTTTGGGGCCAGTCAATCACTCCAAAACTGTAAGTTAGGACAGGAAGAGCAAATTGGTTTACCGCTTGAATTTTGTTCCTAGATATCGATACTCTTTTCAGGATCAATTTAAGTCTTCTGAAATATTCCTTACTAAGTTTTATTTGCATTTGTTCAATTTTTATTGCTGATCATTCATCAATTCCCAAGTATTTATACACTCCCTCTTGCTCAAGTTCTTTTATACTACATTCTCGTCCCAAACTGATGTTTTCCTGCTTTAAAAGTTGCTTTTGCACATTTATCAAGACCAAATTACATTCTTATATCATCTGAAAAAGTTCTGACAACTTGCAGTTGTGCTTTCAGTTCCTCAACTGATGAGCTATACAGTTTTAAATCGACAAAGAGAAGATGAGAAGTCTTTACACTTTCTTGTTTTCTAGGAGTCAAATTATAGCCATGGCCTAAGCTAAGAAGACAGCTTAATGGGTTAAAGGCAAGGCAGAACAGCAGCGGTGACAGTGAGTCACCCTGGAATATCTCCTTTGAATTTTTATCCCTGGGATAATAATTTGTCCTTTATCATGGCTTAATTGCAAAGTGGTCTGCCACTGTTTCATGGTCACTGTAATGTAGTCGATCAGTTTAGGGTGTATCTTATACATTTTTAAGCACTCTTTTATCCATGAATGTAGGATACTATCAAATGCTTTTTTGTAGTCCGTCTATGCCATACTTAGATTCTTCCTCTTTTTACAGTTCTCCACTATGACTTTATTTAACAGCAAATGACCCTTTGTTTCATATGACTTTCTTTTATTGCCTTTTTGTTCTACTGCCATAATTGAGTTTTCTTCTAAATGATTATTAACTCTGTTGGCATCAATTCCCATGTATAGTTTATACGTTTTCGAAAGGCAGGTTATTGGTCTATAATTTTTAGGGTAGCTTGCAGGGTCACTCTTAAGTAGAAGCACTGCTTTTCCTGTTGTTAGCCAAGTTGGTGTCTGTTCAGGGTGCGGATATAAACAGTTCTTACTAATGGCTTAATCTTCGTGCAAAGATGTTAATACTTCTAACCAGAAATTAGGTAGTGCATCTGGGCCTGGGGTTTTCCAATTAGAGGCTTTTTTAACTTTGTTTCAATCTCTCTGGCTGTTACTTCATCCCATTTCATATCCTGCACCTTTGAACCTCTTATTCTTTCTTTAACTTCTTCTATCCATTTAGCATCTTTGTTATGTTCCACATGATCTTCATAGATACTTCTCTAAAATGTATCTATTTCTTTTTTGGCAGTCTTTCAATTCCTTTTACCTTATTTCCCAATTCTCTACAAAATTTCTGGGATCATCAATAAATTATGAACAAAATAACTCTTCCCAGAACAAGAGGTGTATACCAGCAAACAAGTAATCCAGGATAAAAGAAAATACACCACTCCACAGCCAGAGGCATAAAACGGAAGAAAGTTAATGACGTAGATAAGCACTTTCACACAGAAATACATGCTTCATCAGATCACAACATAAACCAGTGCACCATACAATTTTAAATAAAAAAGCCAGAACCAACCTGGAAACTTTTCAGCTTGCAATCGAATAATCCACCAAAGCTCACGTGTTTCTGTGTAATTCTTAAGATCACCCCCTCTTACACTGGGTCTCACCAATTCTACCACCCTGAATCCAAAGACATGTTCTGCACCATGTTCAAAACAATGTTTTGCTAGTGCGTTGTGTAAGTCTTGTCTGTTAATATTATACATATGTTCCCTAATACGCTCCATAAGGGATTTATTTGTCTTCCCTAAATAGAAACAGCTGCATTTCCTGCATCTAGCCAAATAAATCAAATCCTTACTTCTACAATTAGCTTGTACTCTAAAGTCATATCTGATCTTAGTGGCTGGATGGACAAAACCAAATGAAACATCTATACTACTGCAAAAACCACAACCCATGCACATAGTTGTTCCAACCTGCCTATCTCCATTGTCTCCAACTACTATAGATCTATTCTTATAACATAACTGTCATTTGAGATTTTTCCTGTTCTTAAAGACAAAATGGGGTCTATCTCCCACCACCTCTTTCAAACCATCATCTAGGTGCCGAATAGACCAATTGTCTCTTACTAGATGCAGAACACTGTTAACATCACCGGTATAGTATAAAGAGAGAAACACATCTCTATTAGTGCATACAGGTCCTTCTATATCAGAGCTAGCATCCCTTCGAAGATGATGGTTGTTAGAATAAAAAGGGTGTGCTCTGTTCCTTCTCTCTAAAAAACCCTCATTCAGTCTTATATCAACTTCATGTCTATTATACCCCGTAAACAAGAATTCTTCCTTCAATTTTCCCATGTCTCTATGGAACAAATCATCCTTGTTATTAAGACAGGAAATACGCATATCCTGTCCCTTAACCACATTCCTAAATATGTGTCCAGGGTGCATGCTACTACGATGGAGCTTGGCATTCCTTCTACAATCTTTTCTATATAATGTAGTAGTCAATTTATTATGTTCATCTACAATCAATTTGATATCCAGAAAATCAATCTCATTATGAGAATACTTACATGTAAACCTCAAGAATGGAACTGTCCCATTAACATAATCAATAAACTCCAGGAGAGAAGCTTCAGTACCCATCCAAACAATAAAAAGGTCATCCACAAGTCTCTTGTATACCTTAATGTATGATGTAAAGGATGAACTGAAAACAAACATATTCTCCCATTGAGCCATTACCATGTTGGCGTAGCTATTGGCACAGCACTTGCCCATAGCCACGCCAACCTTCTGTAGGTAAATACTCTCCTCATATTTAAAGATGTTGTCCTCTAAGACAATCTCGAGAAATAAACAGATCAAATCAATTTGTTCACCATCAACACCTCTGAGCAACATAAATTCCCTCACCATATCAAAACAATGAATGAAGTTTTACCCTCTTTGTTTTAAGTTTGAATGTAATTGCATAATTGTTTGCTGCTGCTCATTGGTTGTATGTTGATTATTGTACTGGCTTTTTTATTTAAATAGTGTATAGTGCACTGGTTTATGTTGTGATCTGATGAAGCACGTATTTCCGTGTGAAAGCGCTTATCTACTTCATTAAATTTGTTCCATTTTATGCCACTGGCTATGGAGTGGTGTATTTTCTTTTATCTTGGATTACTTGTTTGCTGGTATACATCACTTGTCCTGGGAAGAGTTATTTTGTTCACATTTGCTCTGATTGTTTTTACTTTTCCTGGGAACATGGCTGACAGAAATGTGTGTGATAATGTCAATGAGACTGCAACTGGAATTGGACTGTTTTCTAATACTGTGAGAGATGGCGACAGATTTCGAAGATTGCTTGCGGTTGATACTAATCCTTTGCTGGCCAGACCGAATGAAGTAGGAGTGTCACTTAGTTCGAAGGTTAATTTGGCTGGCTTCTATGTTGGTGTTCATGACCTAGAAAATTATTTTTATAGGTTGAAAAGACTTCAATGGCAGCGTCTGCATTTCAAAACCTGTTTATTCCATAAAGTCATCCCCAGAGGACTGCGTGTACTTATTATGCTAACATATGGTGGGATTTATCCTGAATTGCTGAGTAAGTGGCAACAGCTCAATAATGAATTGAGCTTTAATTATTTGAGACTGCTTACTGAGTTTTTTAAGCCGAATGAAAATGAGTTGAGGGAGAAGGTGACTGCTAAATATCTGGAATTAGTTGAGCAGTATCATGATGATTTTACAAGTAAATTTGACACTATAATGGACAGTGTTTCTGCATATGATCAATGTGTTAAGGCACAGAAGTGTAAAAAATTATCTAGAGATATTACTGACTTTGCCCAGGGCCAGGTGTTCATGTGGGCTAGGAGTGAGCCCATGACTGATTCTTTGAGATCGGGCACCCCTCAGACTAATCATGCCACACATGATGCTCATGCAGTGCCCGATAATATTTCTACTATCCGTGATGGCAGGACGGCTTTTATTTCTTCATCGGATAGCCATTTACAATCCGATGTTATTGGTTTGCCTACCTTACCCATTGCAACTACTACTGAGGTGGGCCGTGATGTGAATGTTTCCCCCAATACTACACCTCAGACTTCCGCTCTTGATGTACGACCTAAACTTAGGTTGAATCACCACGATCCTGTTGATAGTTTCCCTTTAGATCTACCTTTTCCTATCCGTCAGAAAGAGACTCAGTATTCTCAATGGTCTCAAAGCTGAGGAAGGAAATGCCAACGGTTGAACGAGGACCCCAGAACACGAACTCTGAAAAAGATGTGGAAAGAACCGGCGAGTCAATAGTCTTTAACTTATATAGTAAAGTACTAACTTCGGCTCAATTGAGTTTGTTACAGTGTGGCGTGAGCTTTATTACAGCTCAACACTCAGACTTTAGTGAAATTATGATAGATATTAAATTGTTTGCTCGCAGAGTCATGCTTAAGAGTATGTATTCCAATGAAGGACAGTCTGTCCAAGGCAATGGCCATGTGTTTAAAAAACCCAGCACTTTTCAACCAGCACTTAGTCCTGTTTTGGAGACATTTGTTAAAAAATGTGAAAGTGATTTGTGTTATGCCTAAAATAGTGGCAATGTGAGAAGTAATTTTTACAATATTAGCTATGATGAGAAATGTGCTCTAGTAGAATTACAAAATGATGAAACGCTAATTATTAAACCTGCTGATAAGGGCGGTGCTATTGTTTTGATAGATTATGTTTCTATCATTCAAATATGGTTGATATGCTAAGTGATACTGATGTCTATCATGTTATTGATCAGGATTATGCTAGGTCTGTGCATGAAAGAGTGCTCTCTATTATACATGATTGCCTGCTTAGTAGAGTTATTACTAAGGAGCTTAGTGACTATTTAAATGTTAAGTATCCTGTTCTACCTGTATTTCAAGCATTGCCTAAGGTACATAAGGACCCCGTCAATCCCCCGTTTCATCCCATAGTCTCTGGAAAGGGATGGCTCACTGAGCCTTTTTCCATATACATAGTTAGAGCATTGAGACCGCTGTTGGATGCAGAACCACAGGTCCTTAGGGACAGTAAACAGTTTTTGGAGCATTTATATGTTGATCTTGAAAACTTGGATCTAGATGGCTCATGTTTTATGATATGTTTGGATGTTACATCTTTGTTTACCAGTATCCCTAATAATGTGGGAATACATATGGTGAGAGAATTTATGTTGTTCAGAGGTGTTGATGGTGAACAAATTGATTTGATCTGTCTATTTCTCAAGATTATCTTAGAGAACAACATCTTTAAATATGAGGAGAGTATTTACCTACAGAAGGTTGGCGTGGCTATGGGCAAGTGCTGTGCCAATAGCTACGCCAACATGGCAATGGCTCAATGGGAGAATACGTTTGTTTTCAGTTCATCCTTTACATCATACATTAAGGTATACAAGAGATTTGTGGATGACCTTTTTATTGTTTGGATGGGTACTGAAGCTTCTTTCCTGGAGTTTATTGATTATGTTAATGGGACAGTTCCATTCTTGAGGTATACATGTAAGTATTCTCGTAGTGAGATTGATTTTCTGGATATCAAATTGATTGTAGATGAACATAATAAATTGACTACTACATTATATAGAAAAGATTGTAGAAGGAATACCATGCTCCATCGTTGTAGCATGCACCCTGGACACATATATTTAGGAATGTGGTTAAGGGACAGGCTATGCGTATTTCCCGTCTTAATAACAAGGATGATTTGTTCCATAGAGACATGGAAAAACTGAAGGAAGAATTCTTGTCTAGGGGGTATAACAGACATGAGGTTGATATAGGACTGAATGAGGGTTTTTTAGAGAGAAGGAACAGAGCACGCCCTTTTTATTCTAACAACCATCATCTTCGAAGGGATGCTAGCTCTGATATAGAAGGGCCTGTATGCACCAATAGAGATGTGTTTCTCTCTTTATACTATACCAGTGAAGTTAACAGTGTTCTGCATATAGTAAGAGACAATTGGTCTATTCTGCACCTAGATGATGGTTTGAAAGAGGTGGTGGGAGATGGACCCCATTTTGTCTTTAAGAACAGGAAAAATCTCAAACGACAGTTATGTTATAAGAATAGATCTATAGTAGTTGGAGACAATGGAGATATGCAGGTTGGAACATAGATGTTTCATTTGGTTTTGTCCATCCAGCCACTAAGATCAGTTATGACTTTAGAGTACAAGCTAATTGTAGAAGTAAGGATTTGATTTATTTGGCTAGATGCAGGAAGTGCAGCTGTTTCTATATAGGGAAGGCAAACAGATCCCTTATGGAGCGTATTTGGGAACATCTATACAGTATTAACAGACAAGACTTACACAATGCACTAGCGAAACATTGTTTTGAACATGGTGCGGAACATGTCTTTGGATTTAGGGTGGTAGAACTGGTGAGACCCAGTGTAAGAGGGGGTGATCTTAAGAATTACACAGAAACACGTGAGCTTTGGTGGATTATTTGATTGAAAGCTGAAAAGTTTCCAGGTATTAATGGAAGAACTTCCATTAAACCTGTTTTAAAAGGACGGAGTCTTTTTAAATAAAGCAATGAATGAAGTTTTACCCTCTTTGTTTTAAGTTTGAATGTAATTGCATAATTGTTTGCTTCTGCTCATTGGCTGTATGCTGATTATTGTACTGGCTTTTTTATTTAAATAGTGTATGGTGCACTGGTTTATGTTGTGATCTGATGAAGCATGTATTTCCGTGGAAAAGCGCTTATCTACTTCATTAAATTTGTTCCATTTTATGCCTCTAGCTGTGGAGTGGTGTATTTTCTTTTATCATCAATAAATTGCTTATTTTGTACTTTTCCTTTGTATTTATTTTCGTATCTTCTAAGTCTTTCCACCTGTGCTGAACTTTTTACTTTGTTATTTGCAAAAGTGCATGATAGATCCTGGTCTGTTCTAATACTGTGCAGTACTTTTATCACATCTATTTTTCTTAGTATTTTTGTTGATCTATTCCCTCTTCTATAATCTTCTAACAGTGACACTTCTTGTCTTAACTGTGTTATAGTTTTCTCTATTCGATATTTCCATGATGGTTTTCAATATCTCCCCTTCCTTTCCCTCACTACCCCATGTTCTTGTGGTAGAACTTTATCAGTTATTAATTTAGCTGCACAGTAATATATTCTGTTTACTTCTGTTATATCACATGGGTCTCTATGAAAAGTCCTAATTACTGTGTTCATTTGTTTTATCAAACCTCTGACTTTTTGGGTTTTATTATCCTTCTGCAGTCTATTTCTTTCATTGATCTTGATATGTCTATCAATGTCTATTAAATCAAGCAACTCTTCTCTTAGCTCATTTTCTTCCAAAGTGAGGGCACATCCCTTGATTTCCATTTCCTGCGGGCATTCTACAGAAGGTTCTATAGCATCTTCCTGTGGCACATTCTCTTCAACTTCATACCCTGTCATCTATTGCTCTATCATATGGGAACTCACTGGCCTATCACTCCTCAACATTGACTGCATCAGAGTTTCCACAGTTTCCTGTTCCTTCCCTTGCTGTCCAGCTTCAAGTGAATGTTTATACTGGTTTCCTGTGGAAGGCTCCAAATTATCTTCATATGGCACCTGACCAATTGCTTCCTGTTCCACTTATTTCCCCTTAATTTGGATATCCATTACTCTATCCTGTTGTGGTGCTTTCTGAATTAGATTTTCTACACTGAGTCCTTCACTTTGCAGGTACTCTATGACCTCAGTTTCTACTTCTTTAACTTCCCCATTACTAATCTCCTTTTCTACTTTTCCTCTTTGTCTTTTTATTTATTGTACTGCAAATGTCTCCATGTCTGGATTCCTTTGCCTGTATTTCTCTTCAAATATATTTAGTGCTGCTCTTTTTGTATTGACTAGTTGTGCTTTCTCCTTTGCATAAATATTACACCATATTAAATCTCTTTTTCTTTCCCATGTCCAAATGTCTTCTTCAGACATTTCTTGATCTTCCTGTTTCTCCCTACTTTGGGGACTCACTCCATCCTGCTGTGATGTAACCTGTGCTAGGCCTTCTACACCAAATCTTTCAATTTGCAGGCACTCCATAACTTCAACTTCTATTTTTTAACTTCTGCTTTACTAATCTTCTTTTCTACATTCCATCTTCGTAATGCTATTTTTTTATTGTGAAATTTTCCATATCTGGATGCTTTTGCCTGTATTTCTCTTTGAATATATTTGGGGCTACCTTCTTCACATTGATTAATTTGGCTTTCTCCTTTGCATAAACATTGCACTATATCAGATCTCTTTCTTTCCCATGTTCATATTTCTTTTTTATACTTTTCAAATATCTCTAGGTTTTGTTGTTTATATTTTTGCACTTCCTCAGATGCTTCTTTTTTCCAAAAAGGACAACGTTTCTTGATGTATATACTGTTTTTCACAAATCTGTTGTAGCAATGAACATTTCATTTGAAGCTTCTCACAGTTTTTCTTGTTGAAGTATTTTTCTTTCCTCTATTTCTCTCTTAATCGTTTTGTATATCTTGTGTCTGGAAACTCTGGGCTTTTTGCATAACAGTAACAATACATAATTTCTTTCTTATCCTCAGTAGTCCACTTTATCATCTTTATGGCTCTTCTTTGGTCTATCAGTTGTGGTTTTTGTGGACTGCTACTTCCTTCTACAACAGAGGGGCCACTGGGCCTGGCCCCATTGTAAGAATGTTTCCATATTTTGAGGATTCTACACTGCCATCTTTTCCAGTCCTGGCACCAGTGCGTCTACCAGGACTGGGCATTATTTTATCTTGCGACTTGTGCACCCAGCTATCTTTTTTATTTTTGATATACTTCTGACCACGATATATGCTATATAAATCCAGTCTATATATCAGTGTTGCCTTGGTGAGATTTTGTAAAAACAGGGTCCACCTTGTGAAGGTACTCACCAAGACTTGAGGATGAATCCAATTTCAGCACTACTACTCTCCTTTGCTTGCTGATGTTTCATCTCTCCATTCGGATCACCACAGGTATGGCTGGTCTAGTGCTCCTTGAGGAAGGCAGTAAGGTCTAAGGCTGAGTACTGGTAAGGTGTAAACTGACACATGGCCCAGTTGTCCAGTGCATTCTTGGACACATGGCCCAGATGTCCCATGCTTTCCTGGACACATGGCTCAGTTGTCCTGTGCATTCCATGATGCTATGATTGTATGAGCAAATAATTACTGAAATAACTGGAAAGTTTAACAGGTGGATACAGACAATAAAATAGAAAAGGGTTTAAAATATATTACTACTGAAAGAACTGGACAGTTATGTATAAAAAACATCACTAGTACTCTAATATGTTCATTATGACAAAAATAACTCTAATATGTTTATGCGGCATGACAAACTTTTTGTTTTATGTTACATCTAACAATAACATCTTGCATATTCATACAATCGTCTGAAGTTTGCAATCACAATCTCTTTCTCACTTGAAAATCTTTCTACATACCTTATTTAGGCTACTGTTGTAACTCAGTCTTGAGACTGCAATAGGAAGACCTTAACAATAAGAAGTCAGGTTGATATACTGTGCAAACCTCTGTACAAATTAGTTCAGCCATTTACAACTTAATGAATAGCACTGATGTTGGGCTAAAAGTATGCATGACTATACAACACAGCACATAACTGAGAAGTGTTAAAACAATAAAAGGAATCAAAAACTCCAAACAGTTCAGCGGTGAAATGTATATATACAGCATAGAGAGCGAGTGAGTACGTTTGTGTTTCTTGCAGAGTTCACAAACATCAGACTTGTGCATGGATGCACAAAGAATACAATGTACATTTATACAAGCAGTTTAGACGCCAGCTTTCAGATTCTATTATCATCTGGGCAGTGTGATCACTAAACGCAAAGAGCTTCCAATGAGCTATTAGCTACTCCTGCTTGATTAATATATATATATATATATATATATATATATATATATATATATATATACACACACATGCACACATATATCAGAGGAGGTTACTAGGCTAATGACCCTAGGGCCTTTACAAGCCTAGCCAAGTTTTATTTCCATGATCAGAATCTATCACCACTGTCCAAGAGGGACATAGGTGGAACCCTTGGGGTGAACTTACGGCTACCCATCCAATCGTCCAGACTGTGTTTGAAGAGGGCCAATGAGGTTCTCTGCTTGACTTTGCTAGAGTCTGTTCACCTCTGAGCAGTCTGTATGAAACAGAATAAAGTGACTGTGATTTCAGATGATCCTCATAGAACAGAAGCTGAAGACCTTGAATTTTCCTTGTGAGGAACCTTTGTGGTCTCTCCAATTGCTGCAGGTCCTTGGAAAGGTACATACCAAAAGGGGCATTGCACTCAATTATTGGCCTGAGAGAACAGTACAGGGATGTTATCACTTCTTTTTTTTTCTGGAGCCAATTCCCTTACTTATGAGATGAGAACTATAGAATACCCTTCTTACCACTGTGGAGACATAGTAAGACATGGTAAGATGTATATAAATATTAATTTGCATCACCATCTGTCAGTGTTTTTTCATTTACTCCAAAAGGGCAGAGATGGGCTGCAACTACAGTACCTACTATATGGGGACAAGGAGCTTCTGGAGCAGATAACATTCACTTTGAAACCAAAACATTACTAAATGCTGTGTCTCAGAATGTTTCAGAATTTTGCATTTGTTTTATGTTTTTGAAGAGCATTGTAATGCAGTGTGAAACTTTGACTTAAATGCAGAAAGCAGCAAAGAGAGAGACATAATGGGGTTAACATGGTGACTGTGTGAATCAGCACCTAAGTGACCATTATATTACAAGACTCCCTTTCTCATAGTAACAGTCTCATCTGCTGACTGGTTATCTTGTAGTCTGCAGGTCTCTTGTTATCTATGCACTTTGAGAACATGGCACTGTTCCTTACTTTGACAAACGTATTTATCATAGCCTTACTTCATCTTATTTACTACAGTATACACGGCACTACAGCCTTGCAAAGAAGTACTTGTAATCAGGTAAATGCCACCCAAATAAACTGAATTTAATTGTAGGTATTTTTTTCTGCCAAATTGCTAATTTAACAGGTTGGCAATTAACTAAATGATGTACAATTCTTTTTTTAGAAGTTCAATTAACCTTAATTAGCATCTGTCCCATCAGTTGTGCAATTATGTCCTACCGGCATGCTATATTTAATGCAAGATGTAGGAAGGTGCATTCATAAAGTTTTCATGTTTGGTGGGTGTTTTTAAATATTTTTTTTTTCAAATAATTCTATTACAAGATGGTGTGGTGGTGCTGCGGTAGCGTTGTCGCCTCACAGTAAGACGTTGTCCCGTTCGATTCTCAGCTAGAGCATCTTCTGTGTAGAGACATGCATGAATGGGCGTACCTTCGTTAAAGGTTGTGCGTCAGAGCTGGCAACTCGGCACATAAAAATCTACTGCCAATCATTAGCAGACCGGAGTTCCGCTGTGGCGACCCCTAACCGGGAAAAGCCAAAAGACACAACAACAACTATTACAAGGTGGTCTCATTTTGCCCAGAAAGGTGTGTCTAAAGGCATGAAGCTGCACATTAAGACTTCTAGCTTCATCATTTATATATGAACCTTAAATCTTAATTTAAATTAATCACTTCTGGTGAGTGTATGACTACCATTTAAAAGGATGCATTAATATAATAATCTAAAGCCAACTATATCCTATTTGGGGCCCAAAAGATATCTCATTTCCTCACACAACCTGCTGGAAGAGCTTTAGGCAAAGGTGTCCTGTTTGCGTACCTTGAATATGGTCTGCCCCTATTCACCACTGCCTTATAAAAAAACTACTACCTTACAATCTAGTTCTAATAAAATATAACATTTCAACAACTCCTTTTAGCATGCACATCAAACCAAAAGTAGATAAAAATCAGGCAGCAACTAAATGTGCCGAAAAACAAAAGAAAGAATATAAGTTGAAGGACCAGATGAGAAGGCAAGAAATGTGGAAAAAGGATACATATAGTTGCAAGTATAGAAAACTCTTGGAACAACCTCATGTTGATCAGAATTGAATGCAGGAATCATTAACAAGAGGTGAATTCAAACCAAGAGATGAACGTTTAATATTGGCAGCCCAAGATAGTGGGCTATGTACACACTGATTTACAGTCCATTGAACATGTGGGAGGAACAGACAAATGCAGGTTTTATAAAACAGAATTGGAAATAGTTACACGTCTTGTTGCTGGTTGTGATATACTAATGGCAGAAGGACTGTGTACTGAAAGGCATAATAATGTGGCAAGACTGTTGCACTGGGGATTGTACAAACATTGAGTTAGCTGAGAAGCACTGGAAACATGAGCCACAAGGCATTATATAAAATGATGAAGTTTATATCACATGGGATCACCCATTACCAGCAATTCAGACACCAGATGTGAGAAAGCTGGATATAGTAGTCCATGAAAAGAAGACAAAAGTAGCATTAATCACTGAAATTGCTGCACTCAATGACTACATTGTCTTATGTGCAGAGAGACATAAAGTCATAAAATACCAGGATTTACTGGCAGAAACATGGGCAATGTGGAAGAAGGATACCCAGACAGTTCCAATGGGGAATGGAGCAATGGGTCTTACAAAAAAAATTTGCAATCAATCGTACTAAGATATGTTACCGAAACCTATAACTCTGCGTGAGCAGCAGAAGGAATCAGTTGTGGGCACATTGCAGGTGCTGTGAAGAGGTCTTCTGGCTAACATCAAAGATTGAAACCACACTCATTTCATGAAGTCTAATCATACTTTGACTTAGGAATGGGGTCCATTCCCATCATAGTATCAGAGACCCAAAAGACTTGGAGAAATTAAAACTGCATGAACATCACTGCAACACCTTAGAAAATGCACATTTGTTATCCATTCAAGGCTGAGTCAGCCTCCTTATTTCCCTTCTCTTCAAAGGTTTCTGCCAAGACACACCATCCCTTCTAACTATGAGACTAACTATATCCAACTCACACTATAGTCTAGTAAGCCAGTCCACCTATTACCCTAACCTCATAACTCCATCCACTAAACCTCAGGGACCAAAGCTCCTTTGTTTTTGCCCCAAAATTGTGTCAGTCATTGCCACATGAAATTACTGAAATCAATTCAGACCCCAGTTCAGACAACATCTAACTGAACGATACAAGTGCATGTCAGAACACAAGCCATGTCAGCTAACTCCCATGGTTGTACTATTACATTTGTCTAAAAAAACCTTGGCTGCTTAATCTCCTAATGTCTCCAACATATAAACTCATACCTACTTCTTCTCCATCTGCACTATCCATTCTTACTATAATCTAATATCCACTTCTTCCATTTCATAGTATTCTTCAATGTCCAGTCTCTTTACTACTAACATTTCCCTCCCTACTTGTACATACTATATATGTTCTTTTGGTGGACTACATTTACCTCACCTACAACATCTGTAATATGCATTGCATAATCCCAATACTACTACTTTTTAAAACTGCTTGTAAACATGTGTATTTTTACAAGTATGCTATATTGTACTGTCAATATACTGCATAATTTAGATATACATTTAATCTTACCTTTTGTTAGGATCGTGTATGCAGCCTAGGCTGAGACTGCAAATGGTGAAATTTGATTAGTGTTCTACCCCAGTATACACAATGAATTAATTCAATAAATGACACACCAGCATCTCTCTGCACGTGGAAGTTCTATAAGTGCTCACCTTTACCAGTACTGCTATACACTGTTACAGCTGTGTGTATTCATGTAAAAAGCAGACGCAACATGCCTGGCTTTTAACGGTGCCAAGATTAGCAGGCTAGAGCTGATGGCGTGTGGTGACTTGCCAACCACAATATTACTAATCCAGAACAGTTGTTGTTTCAAAAAAATAATGTACATCTGCATGTGCTATGTGTACTTGTGTTAGACTGTGTTGTGTCTATTTACCACGAAGCATTACTGCATACTTCGGTCCCATATTCTATTGTATAGTACTAGTATGGTGTTTGTGTGTGTTAGTGTTTCATATTCTTTCATGCTGTTATGTACACCGTGACATATGTTATAATATCTGTGTACACAGATGGTTTTGTGAGCTAAAGCTCCATGTGTTAACATATGCATTACCACTGCTCTGCGTCTGCCCCACATCTGTTTTCAAAAGAAAATGACCACATACAAAACCACACATCTGTTTTCATACTACTGCATAAACACTTATGACACCATCCAGTCCCTGTCAACTTCTTTTATCTTGTTAGGGTGGCTTGCTTTGGTTAAAATGTATTTAAATAGCACATGATACTAGTTGTGGATAAGACTGTGCTATACAGTTAATGGCAATATTTCTGCTTAGTTGAGTGCCTCTAGCTTTTGCATTTAAGAGAATAAGGAATGGCTAAGGTGTCCATGATCATCAGCAGTGAAATTATCTGTTGTGTTACTTTTCACTAAAAGGATGGTTTCAGCTGGTTGGTAATTACCAAAACTCTACTCAGTTTACTCGGTGAAGAGCAACACAAACTTCATTTCAGTAGTTCATTGTGCACAGCAGGTTAGCATTTGCACCTTCTGATTATATAGGTGATAATGCATCCATTTTTGATGTTCTGCATACCTGTACATTTAATCTGCAAACTAACCATCTCATTAAAACACAGAGGCACCTTCTTTGCAGGAAATGTAACTTTCAGTGCAGCAGTCAGGCAGTTAAGAACAAAAAAAAAGCTGAGTCAATGTTTTTCCCAGACTGAGGGCAATGACAATAGCAGTGAATATTACAACAGTTATGGAATATCTATCATAATAAAACACTTCACTAATATCAGATTAGCCCCGTTTTATTATGAGTTATGTCTAGCTTTCTCCTGTAGAATAAACCTCAATAATGTACTCAGTGCAGCTGCTATTTAGTTAGACAGTCTAAACATTTTGGACTTCCACAATGATTCTAGAGTAAATCTTTTTGCCTTCCAGTCTGTTGGCACGGGAATGATGTACTTATTAAGGCAAAACACACATGCATAACAATTGTTTTCAAATTACAAAAGTTTCTTAAAATAAAATCTTTACAAATGAAATCCCCTAATCCCCTGCTACTTATGTATATATCAACTCTGAAAGTATTGTACTGCACTGGGGAAAGGGTGAATATCTTGTCCTTACTGTACTGTGATCTTGCAGATGAAAAGATGGCAATTTGCAGCCTTTAAGCAATCACTTTTGCTGGTCTTTTCAGTTCCAGCACTGTTGATAGCTCAGGCTACTTAATGGAACCTACATGTGCATATACATTATACATACATAAAATATATATAGAGAGAAATATATATATATATATATATATATATATATATATATGGATCACCTTCAGTTAACCGAACGCAACAACGGCGAACACAAATCACCGACACCAACAGACCGACAACACAAAATACCGACAATACACACAACCATACATGCACTAACCGTGGCAAACCCTAACCCTAAGGTCCGACACAACCGCACATTCTACCCACTAACCCTAACTCACTTAACCCACCCCTAAACCCACAGTCCGTCACTATCCACACACCCTACCTGCACCCTAACCCTAACTCACTTACCCCACCCCTAAACCCACAGTCCCTCACTATCGCACACACCCTACCTGCACCCTAACCCTAACTCACTTAACCAAGGCATAGACATGAAGGTTTTTCCAACTGAAAGACAGAGCATCCACTTTCCAAGCTGTGTGATGAAACCCTTTGTGCAATACCTTGGCAGCTGGTGGTTTAGTGGAGAAGCGAACAGATCTATGTCTGGAGTTCCCATGACACTGTCAATTTCTGAAATACATGAAGATCCAGTTTCCACTCGTGGGGATCCATGATTTGTCTGCTTAATACATCTGCTAGGGAGTTCTGTGCTCCTGGCAGAAACCTTGCCTGAAGAGTCAGTTGCAGGCTTAACGCAGTCTCCCATAAAATCATTGCTTGCCTGCATAGAGGATAAGAATGTGTTCCCCCTTGCTTGTTGATGTACCACATGACAGTTGTGTTGTCTGTCAGAATCAACACCTGCCCTGGAAGAAGTAACTCCTTGAACGCCATCAATGCAAACTGGACTGCTAACATCTCCTTCATGTTGATATGTAGATGCTGTAGTCTGGCAGGCCACTTGTCTTGTATCCACTTTCCATTTAGATGAGCTCCCCAAGCAGTGTCCGAGGCATCTGTCGTTAAAATCTGACTCGCCTCTGGCCGGGTCACAGAGAGTCCCTTGTTTAGGTGACATTCCTGAGCCCACCACAAGAATTCCTTTTGAAGGCAAGGTATTATTTGAATGACAGTGTCCAAATCTTGGCAGTGCTGTGTCCATACATTTTTGAGATACCATTGCAGCTTCCTCATATGCAGTTTGGCATTGGGAAGCACCAGAATACAAGATGCCATGAACCCTAATGCTTGAAGGACTGTCCTTGCAGTCAGCACGGACTGATGAGATAGTTGATGGAAGTAAAGTGACAGACTCTTTTGTTTGTCCGGGGTTAAAAGGCCATCTGGGCTGCTGTATTCAGTCTCACACCCAGAAAGCACATGTCTTGAGAGGGTACTAGACTGGACTTTATTTCGCTCACAGAATACCCTAGGCATCTTAGCACTGCTATGACATATTCCAGATGCTGTAGAAGGTGTTCTTTTTCTTGAGCCAGAATCAGGCAGTCGTCCAAGTAAGGATAAATTTGAATGCCTTGAAGCCTGAAGTAAGCTATCACTGGAGCCAGAACCTTTGTGAATACTCTGGGCGCAGTAGATAAGCCAAAGGGCAATGCAGAGAACTGATAATGAAAATCTCCAGTTCGAAACCGCAGATACTTTCTGCAACTTAGCCTTATGGGCACATGAAGGTAAGCTTCCTTGAGATCCAAAGTTACCATCCAATGATCCTTGCCCAGCAGAGGTAACAGTTGCTGTAACGTCAACATCTTGAACTTGGGAATGTCCAGATAAGTGTTGAGGATAGATAAATCCAAAATTGGTCTCCACGTGTTCCCCTTCTTTGGTACTAGGAACAGGCGAGAATAAAATCTGAAGCCCCTTTCTGACACAGGGACTGGCTGAATAGCCCCTATCTGGAGTAACTGAGAAACTTGCTTGAGAGCCTCTTTTCTTTGTGGAGGAGGAACATCTGGCATGCCTTTGAAGGGGGCATTGTGTGGAAATAAAATCTGTACCCGTGATGAATGATATCCAGCACCCATCTGTCTTGAGTGATTAAATCCCAATTTTCTTTGAAAAGAGACAATCTTCCTCCCAAAGGAGCTGCCAGGCGAGTCCACTGGCAGCTGAAAAGGCAGGTCATTGGTTCTGCTTACGAAAGGACTGACCCCTGCCCTCACCAGAAGTCTGAGCAGGTGAACTGTCTGATCTAGGCCTAAACGAACCTTGAGCCCTGCCCCTACCACGTCTAGATCTACCCCTAGACTGGGAACCATAAGCAGGATATGTCCACCCCTTAGCAGGCCAATTTCTACTAAACTTGGAGGTTGCACCTGCAAAAATCTTTAACAGTCTGCATAGACTTAGCTTTGTCCTCCATTTTCTTTAAAACTGCTTCCACAGGCGGTCCAAACAACACATCAGACTGTAAGGGAGCATCCAAAATCCTGGTCTTAACATGCTCAGCTAAATTCTGATCCTTCAACCATGCATGTCTGCGAAGAACAGAACTAGTAGCAGCCACCCTCGAGGAGGCCTGAACAGCATCAAAACCACACTGCAAAGAATGCTTACCCACTTGTTCAGACACATGAACCAAATCCAGCAATTCTTTACACTCAATACCTTCCGCCAAAGCATCCACCTTAGATTTCAATTGTGAAAGGAGATAATTCTGATATTTCAGCATATGAAATTGACAATTCAACGCCCTCATGGCTAGAGTGGAAGAAGTATATACTTTCTTACCCCACCTGTCCAAAGCCCTTGCCTCTTTATCAGAGGGTACAGGATTTTTAACAACAGAAGCTTTAACACCTTTAGGCCCCTGAGAAACAGTTTCTGGGTCTGCCCTGGGACTCTTAAACAAATACTTATGAGCTTCGGGCACCCTATAATACCTATCAGGCTTAACAGGAGCAGGAGGCAAGGAATCAGGGTTCAGAGAAGCCTCTGCAAAAACATCCTCCACCACATTCAACACCGGAGGAATAGCTAAGGGCCTATGCTGAGGCAAAAACAAGAATTCCCTAAGCCTTTTTCTGGAGTCAGAGTAATCTTGGCCTTCCCATTTAAAATGCTCCCTCATGGAGTGAAGAGTCTCTGAAAATGAAAAATCCTCAGGAGGAGAAGCTGAAGGAGTGGAATCATCCACATCAGAATCAGAATAAGCAGGAAACTCTTGCAAGTCTTCCACAGAAGACTCTGAAGCCTGTGAACACTGTTCAAAACTATCAAACTCCTGTTCCACCCTAGGCCTCTTATCAGGTGGGGGCATAGAACCTCTAATCAGAGAAATCAAATCTTCAGCCATTTTAAGCATATGTTTCTTAGGCACAGAGCCGAAATGCTAGGAGAAGCCCCTACAGAAGCTGAACTTGGCCTTCCTCTAAAAGAAGGTCTGGAAACAGAAGGAGGCCCTAACTACCTTGGGAAGAGAGGGAAGAACAGTTACCTGAGAAGCCCCTCAGCCTGGCCTACTTCCTGAGAGGGCACATCCTGTAACAGTAAAGCATCTGCCTGAGACTCCATAGAGACTCCTGGCAAAACCTCTGGCGCCCCTGAGCCTTCTAAAGGACCGACGGCCGGGACTGCCGGTTCCTCTGCCCTAGACTTCACTGTTTTGTCCTTGCGCTTCTTAGATGAAGCAGGCGTCGGAGCATCCGTCGGCATAGTATAATTGCAACGCTTCCCAAACACTAACCTAGCACAATCAAGCCTCCTCTTAATAGTGCGCTTATTAAATCTAGCACAAGAGCGGCAACCAACAACGTCGTGCTCAGGCCCTAAACAAGGTATACACAAAGTATGATAATCCCTATGCGGTATCTGCTTCCCACAAGAAATACAGTTATTCACTTTTTCTGACATCCGGTAATATACTGAGGCAAGAAAAAACCAAAATGTTCCCCAACGGGGTTACTTAGCCAACTCTGTACTCGGTCTGAAACTCCGGTTTCGGAAAATCTCAGAACGCCAACTTGCACTCGCAAAATTGCTTCTGCATCGGACCATGCGGCAAAAAAGACTGAGGAAATGACGTCGGTCATGCGCATTAGTACCCTGACGTACTGACGTCAGTCTAAGGCGCCATGACCGGCGTCAGCCTTATACTCTGGTATTCGGGCCGACTGGGACGCGGACTATACCCAATAGTCAGGACTGCAGCAAGGGAAGACGAAGAACATCTGCATGAACATCACTGCAACACCTTAGAAAATGCACATTTGTTATCCATTCAAGGCTGAGTCAGCCTCCTTATTTCCCTTCTCTTCAAAGGTTTCTGCCAAGACACACCATCCCTTCTAACTATGAGACTAACTATATCCAACTCACACTATAGTCTAGTAAGCCAGTCCACCTATTACCCTAACCTCATAACTCCATCCACTAAACCTCAGGGACCAAAGCTCCTTTGTTTTTGCCCCAAAATTGTGTCAGTCATTGCCACATGAAATTACTGAAATCAATTCAGACCCCAGTTCAGACAACATCTAACTGAACGATACAAGTGCATGTCAGAACACAAGCCATGTCAGCTAACTCCCATGGTTGTACTATTACATTTGTCTAAAAAAACCTTGGCTGCTTAATCTCCTAATGTCTCCAACATATAAACTCATACCTACTTCTTCTCCATCTGCACTATCCATTCTTACTATAATCTAATATCCACTTCTTCCATTTCATAGTATTCTTCAATGTCCAGTCTCTTTACTACTAACATTTCCCTCCCTACTTGTACATACTATATATGTTCTTTTGGTGGACTACATTTACCTCACCTACAACATCTGTAATATGCATTGCATAATCCCAATACTACTACTTTTTAAAACTGCTTGTAAACATGTGTATTTTACAAGTATGCTATATTGTACTGTCAATATACTGCATAATTTAGATATACATTTAATCTTACCTTTTGTTAGGATCGTGTATGCAGCCTAGGCTGAGACTGCAAATGGTGAAATTTGATTAGTGTTCTACCCCAGTATACACAATGAATTAATTCAATAAATGACACACCAGCATCTCTCTGCACGTGGAAGTTCTATAAGTGCTCACCTTTACCAGTACTGCTATACACTGTTACAGCTGTGTGTATTCATGTAAAAAGCAGACGCAACATGCCTGGCTTTTAACGGTGCCAAGATTAGCAGGCTAGAGCTGATGGCGTGTGGTGACTTGCCAACCACAATATTACTAATCCAGAACAGTTGTTGTTTCAAAAAAATAATGTACATCTGCATGTGCTATGTGTACTTGTGTTAGACTGTGTTGTGTCTATTTACCACGAAGCATTACTGCATACTTCGGTCCCATATTCTATTGTATAGTACTAGTATGGTGTTTGTGTGTGTTAGTGTTTCATATTCTTTCATGCTGTTATGTACACCGTGACATATGTTATAATATCTGTGTACACAGATGGTTTTGTGAGCTAAAGCTCCATGTGTTAACATATGCATTACCACTGCTCTGCGTCTGCCCCACATCTGTTTTCAAAAGAAAATGACCACATACAAAACCACACATCTGTTTTCATACTACTGCATAAACACTTATGACACCATCCAGTCCCTGTCAACTTCTTTTATCTTGTTAGGGTGGCTTGCTTTGGTTAAAATGTATTTAAATAGCACATGATACTAGTTGTGGATAAGACTGTGCTATACAGTTAATGGCAATATTTCTGCTTAGTTGAGTGCCTCTAGCTTTTGCATTTAAGAGAATAAGGAATGGCTAAGGTGTCCATGATCATCAGCAGTGAAATTATCTGTTGTGTTACTTTTCACTAAAAGGATGGTTTCAGCTGGTTGGTAATTACCAAAACTCTACTCAGTTTACTCGGTGAAGAGCAACACAAACTTCATTTCAGTAGTTCATTGTGCACAGCAGGTTAGCATTTGCACCTTCTGATTATATAGGTGATAATGCATCCATTTTTGATGTTCTGCATACCTGTACATTTAATCTGCAAACTAACCATCTCATTAAAACACAGAGGCACCTTCTTTGCAGGAAATGTAACTTTCAGTGCAGCAGTCAGGCAGTTAAGAACAAAAAAAAAGCTGAGTCAATGTTTTTCCCAGACTGAGGGCAATGACAATAGCAGTGAATATTACAACAGTTATGGAATATCTATCATAATAAAACACTTCACTAATATCAGATTAGCCCCGTTTTATTATGAGTTATGTCTAGCTTTCTCCTGTAGAATAAACCTCAATAATGTACTCAGTGCAGCTGCTATTTAGTTAGACAGTCTAAACATTTTGGACTTCCACAATGATTCTAGAGTAAATCTTTTTGCCTTCCAGTCTGTTGGCACGGGAATGATGTACTTATTAAGGCAAAACACACATGCATAACAATTGTTTTCAAATTACAAAAGTTTCTTAAAATAAAATCTTTACAAATGAAATCCCCTAATCCCCTGCTACTTATGTATATATCAACTCTGAAAGTATTGTACTGCACTGGGGAAAGGGTGAATATCTTGTCCTTACTGTACTGTGATCTTGCAGATGAAAAGATGGCAATTTGCAGCCTTTAAGCAATCACTTTTGCTGGTCTTTTCAGTTCCAGCACTGTTGATAGCTCAGGCTACTTAATGGAACCTACATGTGCATATACATTATACATACATAAAATATATATAGAGAGAAATATATACATATATATATATATATATATATATATATATATGGATCACCTTCAGTTAACCGAAACGCAACAACGCCGAAACACAAATCACCGACACCAACAGACCGACAACACAAAATACCGACAATACACACAACCATACATGCACTAACGTGCCAAACCCTAACCCTAAGGTCCGACACAACCGCACACGTACCCTACCCGCACCCTAACCCTAACTCACTTAACCCACCCCTAAACCCACAGTCCGTCACTATCGCACACACACCCTACCTGCACCCTAACCCTAACTCACTTACCCCACCCCTAAACCCACAGTCCCTCACTATCGCACACACACCCTACCTGCACCCTAACCCTAACTCACTTAACCCACCCCTAAACCCACAGTCCCTCACTATCGCACAGTTACCTGTCCGCTCCCTAACACTAAATACCTCACTCTATCGCACACTTACCGAGTCTGTCGGGTTCTCACCTTGTCGGTCCTCTGCGTTGTCGGTGTTTTCGACCCGTTGGATTCCGTGTCGGTGAAATGCGATTTCGGGCATCTAAAGGTGATCCATATGTATATATATATATATATATATATATATATATATATATATATACACATATATATTTGTGTGTGTGTGTGTGTCTGTGTGTAAGATTGTTACAGAGACATTTTACAGTGTATATAAAACTTATAACAACATGAATTACATTAATAAGCATCTGAGTGTAAAGGAAAAACATACATGATTATTATAACTGTTTAATATTATATGAGCAATTGTTTAATTACTAAATTGGCACATTGCTCTTATGTCCCAGCATCGGGAATGACCCACCTTATACAGCTGATACATTAACTGCATGTGCATTGAATCCTGCTTCACACTGAACGGTACAAGAACAATACAAGCAGAGCACCCAAATGAAGCCTTTGTGACTGTGGTGGTAGTGGTGACTGGTGCTATGCAATATATAAATACTAACCTGGGAATGAAACAGTAATGGATGCATTACTGAAACCATAGATCTGTAGTAAAAGGAACCTGGAGCACGTCCTTTCACAAAGAGCACAAAGTATACAAGGAGTGTCAATATTACAAAGTAGCTTAATTGGTGCTATACAGCAGGGAGCATGTAGCAGGCAGGTACAAAACTCTGACAAAGGTCTGAGGCAGATGCAGTTTTACATACCGATGTCAAGAGCCTTGGTAAAAATCCAAGGAGGTCCTACCCTTAGAGCCTTGGTAAAATCCAAAGAGGTCCTACCTACAGAGCCTTGGTAAAATCCAGACAGGTCCTACCCACAGAGCCTTGGTAAAATCCAAAGAGGTCCTACCTACAGAGCCTTGGTAAAATCCAGAGAGGTCCTACCCACAGAGCCTTGGTAAAATCCAGACATGTCCTACCCACAGAGCCTCAGGAAAATCCAAAGAGGTCCTACCTACAGAGCCTTGGTAAAATCCAAAGAGGTCCTACCTACAGAGCCCTGGTAAAATCCAAAGAGGTCCTACCCACAGAGCCTTGGTAAAATCCAGAGAGGTCCTACCCACAGAGCCTTGGTAAAATTCAAAGAGGTCCTACCCACTTTGCCTATCAGTACTTCTGAAACATTAAGGGCAAAGAATGTCCAGCATCCTGTAGTCTTTACGGTTTATTCCTTCAGTCTTCACTTGTGTACTTAACTTAAACAAACAGTGCTTCTAAGTAACTCCTAATAACACAATTGATCCAGTTGGGAATAACAGGATAATAAAAAGATTATTTTGGTTTCCGAGCAAAAGATTTGCCTGACAAGTCCTTTCCAATGCGAGCCCATGCCTTCTTGGACACCTGGTTCTTGGTGTTCATGAATTGCTAAGTAATTCATCCCATTAAAAGGGGAAATTAGCTAAGCTTAAAAATGGCCTAAGGGAAGCAAGTCTAGTACTTACCTATATGAACCTACTAAAAGAGACTCCCATTAGTTGTCAACTACTGATGCCACTAGTAAACAGACTGAATGAGTTACTCTTGTACGACTTTGTTTTCCAACATGAAAAAAAGTGCTCAGATGGGACCACATAAAGTAATTTATTTCCAAATAGTGACACTATTAGAAGCCAGGATTTCCAGATGTGTACACCAAAGATATATAACATATAAAGCAACAGGGATCCAAATTAGTAGCTAGGCTGAAGATTAGTGTCAAAACCAGATTACAGCTGAAGTAGAGAAACCCATGTTTTTAAGAAGTAGAAAGTCAGTAGTAAAATGAAATTAAAAAAATAAGTTAACATCTTGGATAAGCTGCTGAAGAAGAGGGTTAAAAATAACCATCAGAAATTTGAGGTGCCTTTTGCATTAGAAATTGATTATTTATTTTTTTGGACAGTTAAAAAAGGGTAAAGAAAAGGAGCTGTCACACATGAGTACTAAGGATAAGAACAGCAATGTGTACACAGTTCACAAAGAGCATAAATCTCTGTCAGTGATTTTTGGAATACTTTCAACACAAACTCTTCAAGATACTTGGCTGAAGTTCATTTTACTTAAAAAAAACAAACTCAGGAACACATCTGTATCACTGTAGGGTATGGTTACAACACTTTCCTCAGCCTTTATAAAATAAAGTGAAGATATAGTACTATGCTGGGAGGTGGAACAGAGTAAATACTTTGGTGGTGTTTCCAGGCTAGAGAGTGAGAAGTCAAAGGGGAAACTAAGGGATGAGAAGACACAGAGATATGATGGGTGTCACCCAAGGCCTTCCTGAATCTGGACAATATATAGTACAGTTTTGTACCTACCATAAATGTAGATGTTCGCGTGTATACACTGCTGCAGTCATTACACTTGGGTTATCCTGCCGTCAGGCGGTTCCCCAGTCAGCCTGAGTTCCAAAGTCTTGGTCCAGCGTCGGTTGCTGTCGCCTCCTCCCTGACGTCAGTGTGACAGGGGTATATAAGATGCAGCCAACGCCATTTTTCTTCAGTTTTATTAAACATACATAAGAAAAGCAAACAACAACTTTCAGCTACCAGCAAATACTCCCCATAGGTAGCAAAGGGTAGAAGACCTAGGTACGTACCAGCAAGTAAGAGGGGAAGGAGGGAGGGTAACCTGGACTGCAGCAGTGTATACACTCGAACATCTACATTTATGGTAGGTACAAAACTGCACTATGCTCATCGTGTTACACTGCTGCAGTCATTACACTTGGGTAGAATTCCAAAGCTGAGGTAGGGAGGCTGGTTCTATAAGGCATTAGGGGTGGCTATAAGGCCCTGCAGCACTGCAGTGGTGAAGCCAGCTCTGGACTTAGAGTATACAGGCAGATGGTAATGCTTGGTGAAGGTATGTACAGAACTCCAAGTTGCTGCTTCCAAAATATCCTTGGTAGGTACTCCTCTGAGGTAGGCAGTAGAAGTGGCTGTTGCCCTAGTGGAGTGAGATCTAATGCTGCTAGGTACAGATTTCCCATGGTGTGTATAGCAGAAACGTATACAATGTCCTATCCAGTTTGAAAGTCTGTTTTGAAATGGCTTTTCCCTGCACTCCTGCAGCATATGCTACCAATAATTGCTCAGATTTCCTGAAAGCATTGGTTTTGTCCAAGTAGAAGCGTAACTGCCTGTGAATGTCCAAGGAATGCAGAAGTCTCTCCCCTTTATTCTGTGGTTTTGGATAAAAAGTTGGCGAATGAATAGTTTGGTTTAGAGCCACACTGGATACCACCTTTGGCATAAACGTAGGGTTAGTTCTTAAAGACACCCTGTCCTGGTGGAAAATAAGGAAAGGTTCCACTGCCATTAGTGCCTGTAATTCTGAAATTTTTCGTGCTGATGTTATTGCCAGGAGCAGAGCAGTTTTCCAAGAGATATATTTTAATTCTGCTGTGTTAGCTGGCTCAAAAGGCGGTAAAGTTAATTTTTCCAAAACAAAGTTGAGGTCCCAAATAGGAGTAGGTGCTCTACGGGACGGTCTTATGTTTTTAGCCCCTCTGAGGTACTGCCTTAGCAAAGGATTTGAGAAAATTGGTGGATCTGTGTTGTAATGAGCAGAGATGGCAGAGGCGTGGATCTTGATGGATGAGAAGGAGAGGCCTTTGTCCAGCATCTCAGTTAAATATTGTACTATCTGAGGAATGTTTGGGGCTAGAGGGTCAAGGCTGTGAGCTTGGCTCCAGGCACAGAATCTCTTCCATTTATCCGAATAGGCTTTCCTGGTACTAGGCCTTCTGGCCTCCAGAATGACATCCATAACAGCTTTGGAGAGCAGCATTGCTTGCTTGACTAAGGAATCTTCCATGCAGGTAGGTTTAAGGTTTTTAACTGGCTGTGTAGTATCTGATTGTTGTGCTGAGTCAGCAGATGTGGGATTTGAGGCAAAATCCAGGGGGGTCCTTGTGCTAAGTTCTTTAAGATTGGGTACCAGTGCTGGCGTGGCCAGTCTGGTACAATCAGGATCATCTTTGGCTCTTCTTGCCTGGCTTTTATGAGTACCTTTGGCAGGAGAGGAAGTGGTGGGAAAGCATATACTTGTAGGTTTTTCCAGCTGAATGAGAGGGCATCCACTTTCCATGCTTGTAGATGGTAACTCCTTGTGCAGAATTTCTGTAGCTGGCAGTTCATTGGGGACGCAAACAGATCTATGTCCGGGCTCCACCATTTCTGTTATCATTCTGAATATTTGTGGATTCAATTCCCATTCGTGGGGATCCATGATATTTCTGCTTAAGTCGTCTGCCAGTGTGTTTTTCTCTCCTGGCAGGAATTGTGCTTGCAGATGAACTTGACAGTTTAGAGCTGTGTTCCACAAGGTCATGGCTTGCCTGCAGAGGGGGTAGGAGTGAGTGCCCCCTTGCTTGTTTATGTACCACATAACTGTAGTGTTGTCTGTCTTTAGTAGTAGTTGTCCTGGATGCAGCAGGTCCTTGAAAGCTATAAGGGCATTTTGTACAGCTAGCATCTCTTTTTGATTGATGTGAAGATGCCTTTGTTCTGCGGGCCACTTGCCCTGAATACAGTTGCCTGCCATGTGTAATCCTATGCATCTGTTGTCAGTGTTTGCCTGGCTGTGGGTTGAGTAAAAGGCTGTCCCTTGTTGAGGTGACAAGCTTATGCCCACCATTGAAACTCCGGTTGAAGGCAAGGAATTAGTGGTATAACTGTTTCCAAACTTTGACAGTGTTGAGACGATACATTCTTTAGGTACCACTGTAGTCTGCTCATATGCAGTCTGGCATATGGAATTAGTAGTATGCAAGATGCCATGTAACCCAAGGCCTGCGGAATTTTTCTTGCAGGGAGTTGGGTCTTTGTTGCCATCAACTGAAAGTACTGAGACAGTTGTCCTTACTTGTCTGGCGTGAGATAAACCATCTGGGCCATTGTGTTCAAGTTGGCACCCAGGAATATTATCTCTTGTGAGGGCACTAGTTTTTATTTCTTTAAGTACTGTGTACCCCAGGCAACTTAATAACTTTTTTACAAACGCCAGATGCTTTAGAAGAATGTCCTTGCTCTCTGCTTGAATCAGGCAGTCATCCAGGTATGGATAAATATGAATTCCTTTCAGTCTGCAAAATGCAATTACTGGTGCCAGGCACTTTGTGAAGACCCTGGGTGCAGTAGATAAGCCAAAGGGCAGTGCAGAGAATTGATAGTGGATTGAACCAGCTATGAATCTGAGGTATCTTCTGCAGTTTTGTCTGACAGGGACATGCAGGTATGCCTCCTTGAGGTCCAATGTCACGAGTCAAGCTTTCTTGCCCAGCATGGGAAGAAGCTGCTGTAGTGTCAACATTTTGAATTTCGGAACATCCAGGTAAGTGTTTAGAGAAGAAAGATCCAGAATGGGCCTCCAGGCTTTGTCCTTCCTGGGAACCAGGAAGAGTCTTGAGTAAAATCCTTGTCCTTGCTCCTGTGGTGGTACATTTGAATAGCTCTCATATCCATGAGTGCTGTAATTTGTTTTTGAGCCTCTGCCCATTGATTTGGTTGCAGATTTGGCATTCCTTTTAACCTTGGCAGAGTGTGAAAGTGGAAACTATAACCTTGAGATACAATGTTGAGAACCCATTTGTCTTTGGTGATCATATGCCAATTGTGATAGAAAAGTGCCAGTTTTCCTCCCAACGGGGGCTGCCAAGAGAGAGTTGTTTGGCAGCTGTAGTGGGAAGTCATTGGGGCTGCTTTTTATATGGTTGGGGCCTATCTTCCCCTTCTTTCTGGCCTGATGCAACCCACTGTCGAGGCCTGTAAGGACCTTGTGGTTGACCTCTACCTCTTGGACGTCTGTATCTGCCCCATTTGGGGTCTGTCTGTCTGTAACTGGAAAGGACCACGTCTTAGTTGGCCAATTTCTGCTAAATCCAGGAGGCTGAACCTGTAAGAAATCCTTCACCGTTTGCATACATTTTGCCTTATCTTCCATTTTCTTTAATACCTCTTCTGCCTTAGCTCCAAATAACACATCCTGCTGCAAAGGTGCATCCAATAATTTTGCTTTAACATGATCTGGTAACGTATGTTCTTTTAACCAAGCATGTCTTCTAATGACAGAGCCTGTAACTGCTGCTCTACAGGAGGCCTCTAAAGAATCAAAACCACATTGCAAAGTATGTTTTCCCACCTGTTCAGCTGCATGCAATAAATCCTGCATTTCTTTAAAGGTAAGAGGATCTGAATCTGGAAGCATTTTTTGTTTCAACTGAGACAGTAAAAATTGCTGATATTTTAGCATGTGAAACTGGGAATTTAAGGCTCTCATTGCTAAAGTTGCAGACGTATATACTTTCTTTCCCCATCTGTCAAATGCTCTGGAATCTCTGTCAGAGGGAACTGGATTCTTGGCTGATGAGGCCTTCACCCCTTTTGGGTCCCTGAGAAATAGTTTCAGGGTCAGCAACAGGGCTTTTGTACAGAAATTTGTGTGAGTCAGGGACTCTCTAGTATCTGTCAGGTTTAACTGGGGCTGGAGGTAAGGAATCAGGATTTAAGCTGGATTCAGTATACACATCATCCACAATATCTAACACTGGCGGAATAGCAAGGGGTCTGTGTTGAGGTAATACAAGGAAGTCTCTGAGCCTTTTCTTGGATTCTGAGTAATCCCGGCCTTCCCAATGGAAATGCTCCCTCATGGTATGCAAGGTTTCCCCAAAGGAGTAGTCCTCAGGCGGAGAGGCTAATGGAATTGACTCCTCAGCATCAGAATCCTCATAAGGAGGTAAAGAATATCCTAAGTCTGAGGATGAATCTGAAGAGATGGACACCTGGTCGGATGAGTCATAGTCTGCATCCTGTCTAGGCCTTTTATCAGAGGGGGATGGGACCCCCTGATCAGAGTGATTAGGTCTTTGGCCATTTTGAGCATTTGTTTCTTAGGCATGGAGGCCTGTGCTGGAGAATGCTGAATTTGTTTCTTTGATTTTAAAGCTGGTTTAGACTTAGCAGGGGGTTTAATGCTTAACAGAGTAGGTCTGAAAACACCCTCTGAAGCTGCGGGCAGCTCAGCTGCTCTGGATCCCTCTGAAGGGTTAGTTTCGGTAGGCTGAATAACTTGTGCATCCGAAGGCCCAGCCATCTCCACATGGGAGTCAGAGGCGGCCTGTGGTTCTACAGAAGCAGTTGTCAGGGGCTGCGATGGCGCCTCACTGAAAACCAGAGAACCGGCGACTGGCCTAGAAGAGGCTTCGTCAGTTTTGGGCCTCGGATGCCTATCCTTGTCTTTGCGCTTTTTATGTATTCCGGTCGTCGGAAGTTCCGACGGCATGGTTTAATTGAATTTTCTACCAAAATAATGTCAAGCAAAATCAAACTGATGTTTAATAGTGCGCTTGTTAAACCTAGCACAAAACCGACAACCAGTGACGTCATGATCTGGGCCTAGGCATGGGATACAATAAGAATGGAAATCCTTATGAGGTATTTGCTTCCCACAAGAAATACAGTTATTAACTTTTATTGACATCGGTCTGAGGCAAGAAAAAGTTTCCCCAATGGGGCACTTAGCTTTGTAGAAGACTTCGGTTCTGGATTTGGAATGAAAATCTCAGGAGATGACCGACCGGCACTTGCGAACTGCTTTTGCTTCGGGCACCGCACGGCAAGAAAAACTGAAGAAAATGGTGTCGGCTGCATCTTATATACCCCTGTCGCACTGACGTCAGGGAGGAGGCGACAGCAACCAACGCCGGGCCAAGACTTCGGAACTCAGGCCGACTGGGGAACCGCCTGATGGCAGGATAATCCAAGTGTAATGACTGCAGCAGTGTAACACAATGAACATCTTCAGATCCCACAGCAGAGATCATCTACAGGTCACTGGCCCATTCAGAACTTTTGGAGGTCAGGAAGATAAATGACATCAACAGAATGGAAAAATAATGGTTAAAATCCTGAAGGAAAGGCTGGTTGATATTGTTGAGGACATAAATCTAACTATAACCAACAGAAGCTAGTGGGCAGAAACAGCCATCAGTCAAACATAATCCATGTGCATGACTTGGTTAAAGGAGACCTTGGCAGTGGAACACTTGCACACATGGTGCACCAGAACTTCAGCAATGCCATGGACTCAGTCTGCACACATACAGCTTCTAAGAAAAAACTTTGGGGAATGGCGTAGAACCAAGACTGAGGAACTGAACTACATCAAAGATGAAGGGTAGGATGCATAGGATTATGGGAAGAAGGATAGTGTTAGAACAAAGGAAAGGGACTAGTGATAATCCATATGGCTAAAGTCCTGGCCAGTAAAGCATTTGGCATGTGTTGTCTCACAGACAGCAGGTAAATATTAGAGACAAAATTCAGGGACAGTTTTTAAATTCTGTTCTTAGTTAATTAAATTATTTACAGACACATTTTTAAACTTCCATGGAGACAGAAATTAAATATGAATCAGGTACTTCAAGAACAGTAAGAGTGAAGTAAAGCCCTTTCTGTGAGACTGGACTGTAAGAGTGCTTAGGGTGCATGTAACAAATGTTACACACCTCTGGAATTGTTGCTATGGTCGGGTCTCATGTTAAAGAAAGCATGTAACAGGTTTATCTTTTTTCCAGTTTTGGATAATCATGGTGCTCCATGCACTACATTACTTTTACCTCTACCCTTGTGTCTTGTGTCATGGCAGAAAAGGGTTCAAGATGGGTCTTCTCAGTTGTCTGCTTAGCAAACAAATACATTCTGTCACCTATGTTTATGGACAGCTCCTTACACCACTGGCACCTTTTGTATAATTAAATTCATACAATAATTGGTATGGTGGTTATTATCTGCAAGAGGAGAAACGTACAACAGTAGAGACGTTGCTTCTTAGACGTTACAAATCAGTGCACCTTTAACATTCTCAGTGTTTGACCCTTTTTTTTATAAATCAGCTGCTGCTGCTTTATTCCAAGACCACAGTGGGGTTTTTTCTACCAACAGGCCTGCAGTTTGAATGTGGAACACTCTTATCTTTTGTCTATGTAGGAGGATAAAGGAGTATAACGTAGCTGTGTGTTACCTGCTTATGTGGTCTGGCAGTAGATATCAAAGTAGTCAACTGGTTAACTGTGAAGGCCAACTAAACACATTCTTTCAAAGTGACACGCCTTCTGAAAGAGGACTACAGAACCTGTATCAGTGAACAATGATTCACTGAGCTTCACAGTGAATATGAACAAATACATACATTTTGGAATGTATCCTCATATTTATTTATTTATTTATGGTAGGACCCATTTTCAATCATTTCTAGTTACCAGTATACAAGTAAGAACAAGGCTGAGAAATAAAAGTATACTAAAACTTATAATGAACTTATTGCATGTAATACACAGAGCAATACTCAAGTTCCGGTAACAATAAATTGAACATATGACTTTACCACATGATTAAGAGCATCAAAGCACGTAAGAAACAAAACACATTCAGGAAAGCAGAGGCAAATCAATAATTTACATTTTAAACTGTATTACACCAAGAACACAGTCAAATGTAACTTGTTTTAGATCTTAGAAAAAAACACTTCGAGGTCCAGTAAGTTCGATAGTATCAGCGTTCGCAATTTGTGCGATTCGCTCATATGATATAGACCCGCAGGGCCTTCACATATAACACGCACACACACAAACACACATACGCACGCACACCTATGGACAATTTATAGGAGTGGTAATTCATCTACAGATTGTCTTTAAGATGCATGGAGAAACCAGAGCAATCAGCAAAACGCCACAAGGTCAAATTGGGGATAAGTTTCACAGAAGGCAAACAAGCTGGGAATATAAACAGAAAACCAAACAATGTGAAAAAAAAGGGAAAAAAAACACTGCTAACCATTGTGCAGCTCAGATAACAATTCAGTTTAAGACAACTACAAAAACACTTTTTTTGTCTGTCTTACTATAACCTGATAAGATTACTGTTGCCATTTAGTGCTGGGTTCATGTATGGAAGCAGCACTCACTTCAATGTTGTTGTTGTGTCTTTTGGCATTTCCCGGTTAGGGGTCGCCACAGCGGAACTCCGGTCCACTAATGATTGGCAGTAGATTTTTACGTGCCAAGTTGCCGGCCCTGACGCACAACCTTCAATGAAGGTACGCCCATTCACTCATGTCTCCACACAGAAGACGCTCTAGCTGAGAATCGAACAGGACAACGTCTTACTGTGAGGCGACAACGCTACCGCAGCACCACCAACGCAGTGTGACTTTCTTAAAAAACACTAATAATACATTAAGTACTGTTAGAAAGATTGTGATTATGAAGTTAAGGGCATCAATACATGATCTAGAGGCATGACAAAGTTATTCTTCTACAACATTCTCTGAGCATATCTTATGGCTGACCACACAAGTTGAGACACCTTCCCTAAATACTTTAACATACCACAATTAATGATGCGTTGATATAAGAGGCTGCACTCCTTCAGAGAGCTTCATGCTAAAAGTGTCTGCAGCCTTAAACCTAAGAACAACCCCCTCTGAACAGAACGTACTGTCTGCAGAGTCTCTACTATCAGCAGAAATCTTTTCTCATTCCAGCGTCAAACTGCTGACAGAAATGGTTATGATTGTTTCCAGCATGTGATAGTGCTGATGAGAGACTGGGGAGATGAGAAGGGGTCTAAACCAATTACCGGATCCCTGTCTTACTGAAAACATGTCACATCCTAGCATGTAATCACCCACCTCACCTCCCTGCTAGCAGGAACAAAGCCATTCACTGAACCAACAGTCAGGTATCACTTAGGCTACTTGCATGTTTGCTTTTAAGTCAATTTGTAATTTCCATCTATATCATGTACACATGCAGTCTTGCCTGTTTTATGCCCTGTGTTTTCCTTGTGTGTTGTACATTAAGTGTTTAGTTCTGAAGCACTCAAATTTGGACTTGAACTTGGCCTTATAATACACAAAGTATTATAAACGTATATCCTAAAGCAAGGCCATGTTATTTATACCACATTCTACTGGCAGATGGCTACAAAGGTAAGAGGAAGTAAATGAAAGAGCCATGCTCCCCCTTAACTACACTATGACACTTCTAATGCCCCTAACAGCAGGTATGCAATGTGTTTATACAACATCTAGGTCTTGGCAAAAAAAAAAAAAGTATAAATTAGTCACATTCTTGAAAAAAAAATATCTTAATAGTATGTCAGTAAAACAACTGAACTGCACACAAAAAAAAGAAACAGTATACATTTAGAAAGATGAAATTAATTTTAAATTAAAAAATAATACTTAATTTTCCAACATGTATTTATTTCAGCTTCTTGTAACTTTTTGAGGTGGTAATTTAAAAAAAATAACAGAAAAAAAAAAAACTCAGCAGAATGTATTTTCTGAGCTGTTTTCAAAACACCTCAGCCTTGGGCTTGCTCAACTTGATCTAGGTAATAGGCATACCTCTTAAAGAGATCTAAAACATCTCTCAACAAGCATGTGACTAACAGTGCGGAGCCCTTTTCATTGGCTCAGGCTGCCACAGGTGACAAAAGCAGACTAAGATCATAGGAGGTTACTAGGCTATTGACCCTGAGGCCCTTATATGCCTAGCCACCTAGATCAAGTTGAGCAAGCCCAAGGCTGAGGTGTTTTGTTACCCCATGTTTAGACAAATCAGCACCAGATGCCCCTGTCCAGCAGGGACACGGGTATAATCCCAGTGAAAATGAAATGAGAAACTAGTGCATCCAATACAGATGCAGGGACAGGTACATGGGAATTGTTTTCCTTTTATTCAGCATGTTGGAGGATAAAGTAATTGATTTATTTCACTGTGTGCATGTATGGGAGGGTGTAAAAGATTTCATTTATCCCTATATGTGTTCATAACTTTTCAATGAAATTTTTGAAGAATATCCTGATTTTTGCCTCACATTTTGGTTTATTCCTCATGAAATCTGTGGTTCTCTGCAAATTATTGACTACTGAAGCCACTAATTAACAACAGGTATTCAACTTTTAGACTTCACAATGTAAAATGTACATTAATGCAAAACTTGTTATTCTAGCAACTTTTTAAGTTTATACGAGGAATATCTGCACCTCATATTTTGGTCTGTTTCCTTATAAAATGCGTTGTGTTCTTGAAAATCGTTATAAATAATAACAGATGCTAAGTTTTAGACTTGACAGCCTTGGGGCAATAGCAATATAAAGGTAATAGCTGTCCCTCATTTTGGTTCCATGTCTACTTAATTTTTAGCTTTCTCCTTGATTCTTGGAATAAGAGGTTGAGACATATGTCGGGGAGGGAGGGTTGCAGACTATTCTGACAGCAGTGAGCTGAGAAGATAAACTCCTGTGTAGCACTTATTTATGGATTCATTCATTCATTTGATGCAATCAAACATGATGTATGAAGTCACAGTCCTACAAGTGGCTGTAATTTATGGTTGTATGTGTGTTGGGGGGGTAGATGATCACAATTGCCCCTAACTTTGCAGAATGTGTATGATTTTTTTGAGTTGTATTTTGGTCTCTTTTTTTCTGATTTTTTTTTTGGAAAATCAGTGGGAATTGCAGTCAGTAAATACTGATGACATACATTTGAGTTTCAGACTTAATAGGCCTCAAAAAATAATGTTCCTTAAAAATTCTGGACAAAGTGTAAAATAATGGGAGTTGGTGGGGGGACAAAGGCTCAAAATTAGGGACAATTCTGAAATATTACTCTAATTCATCACTTAATACATCAACTGAACTATTTGCATCAATATGCATTTTCTAAACAATTAACAGCATGAAACTTTAATGTTCAATCAAACATTTTACAGGGAAAATGGAAAAAAAATATGAGGCAAAATCAGGGACATTCCTCAAAATCCTGGAAAGTTGGGAGGTATAACTTGGCATTTTACTCTACTACCATGGATTTCCATGGTAAACAGATGTGCAGTTAGGTTTTTATTTCCATTAATTGCACTGCTTTTGAACTTAGTTTTACTTCTACTGTTACACTATTTTATAAACTTCTGACTAACTTCATCTTACTTTTACCAGTTATCTGCTATTACCCAGAAGTTACATCACTGGTTTGCTGCTTGACTTAATTCAGCTTTTACATTCTGGTTTCAAAATTTTTATCTAACTGCTCAGCACAGTTTTTATGATTTGTTTAGTTGCCTTGATGATGAACATTTTACTACATTTTTATTAGATGTTTGTCTTACATACCTGGCCATTCCAGTATTTCAAGATGTACCAGTTTCTGTGTTTGCATTATATGTGTTACTACTATCTCAACATTTATGCACCTTGTACTTTGTATTTACCGGATTTGTTCATTTTTACTGATCAGCCTTATATTCTCACTTTTATGTGCCTGTATTTCACTGGCCTGCTTTAATTTACTCTCTGAGAATCTACATTTTTTCTAATATTTTGCCAGCTCTTCATGGTACATTTGTTAATTTGCTTTGTAGTGTTACTTATTTTTAATTGAAACATTGTAGTTGTTCTGTTTGCATTGTTCTTCACAACTGTTTTATGTATCATACTTTAAAAGTAGGGTTTTGGTTTGACTCTTTACCCCTTTGGCTGCAAACATCTCCCCATACACACCTTTCATGCTTATTAGAGGTAGTGCATCTTCAGAAAACAAAGGCAGTGTCTGTGTCTGCCTGAGTCATTGGGAACCAGAGTGGATGAGCAGACAAAATATCTCACTGTCCTGTGTTACAACATACAACTGGGTGCACATATCAGTAGAACCCAGAGACACCAATTGGCAGATGGGGTGCCTGTCCTCCCTTGGTCTGCAGCTGAATACTGTATAGTAACAGATGGGAAAATCCATGACAAGCTACCTATTATTTCTGACCTGCTCCAAGAATATGATCAAGCACACCATCTAGCATTCATAAGGTAGAATTGGCTTGATAACTTCAGTCAACTTATTAGTAATAAATGCTGCTCAGTGAAAATGTATAAACTTATTTTTTTAGGATTATGCAACTGAAACAAATATTTTCATTCTAAAGAGAGCTATTATCACGAGGTGTGTGTATGTTGGGGGGGGGGGGGTTAGGTACTAAATCTTGGGGATTCAGTAGTTATGCTGAAAGAGTAAACATTCATCCAAGTAAAGACTGCTGTGAGGTACATTCTGTTAATATCCAGCTAGGTCTGAGGTTTCCCTGCATATCCCTTTACTTGAACTCTGCAGCCAGGAGTTTATAAGCTACTCAGTTAAACAGCACACTCCTGCTGCTGTTGATTGTTGTGTTGGTGTTTGGATTACTCACTTAAATTTGTACCTTATTCAAGGTGTTTGCATTTTACTCCAAGTTACAATACACATTTTATCCTGCAGAGTGTTATTAATTTTTTAATAATGTGTGGCTGCTGGATGGGTCATTTAAAAAATACATTAGGCTGAGTATATCGTAATATGAAAAAATAAGCTTCTATAGCTCCCAGATATTAGCTACAACTAATAATTTCTAGCCTCAAGTGATTTAGTCTAGTGATAGTGTAGGATATACCTAAAAACATTACAAATGTGAGCAAACTATGTAAACAAAGCTGGATTTACAATGACAGCAGTGGGATATGACGACTGTAAATACCAATTCAGTTACACTGCAAAGGTTAGCAATAGTTTATGCCTAACAGTGTATGTAATGGCTGAGTGCCTGGATTTAGTTACTATCCAAGAGTTGCAAGGACCATATACTATAATTCAGTTAACTATACAGAAATTTCATAAACATACTCATCAAAGACAATAAGTTTAATTGAATTAGAGCTCAACAAGAGACGAAGGAAGACTGCTGAAGCAGATTAAATCACTCAAATCAGACGGTGGTTGGTTCACTTTTTCACTTGAAGAAGACCCACAAGGAACTTGAGTGACCATCAAAAAAATGAGGCAAGGTATTTTTGGAGGCCACAGGAGCAAGATGCATGCTTATCACTGTAAAGTGTGCAGATACATGACTTTGTCTTACTATACATCCTTTCATAGCACTGTTGCAGTACTCTTTGGGATAGCTCAATGTCCAGCCAGTATACCGATGCCTTTATATTTTATAGGCATTATAAGACACACATATACTCCTCAAGTAAGGCACAGGGCATAAAGGTGACATATAGATGCGGACACTCAGAACTTCTTTGCCACCAGTATGAACGCCATTATCGATCGTTGGTCTGAAACCCTTTCTGCTGTGGTGGCTACCTTTTTAAGCCATCTTCAGATAAGTGCCTTATGGGGTTTCTTCTTTATCTTTTTTCTTTATTGTACTGTACTTGTGCTCATGTCATCCAAGAAAGGAAAATCTCGGTGTGAGAAGCAGATTCCCCATAAAGACTAACACCTAGTGTCTTTTGGCTTATGCACTTCCCACAACAATATGCAGTGCTCCATCTGTCAAGTGTTTATCCCTAAGGGCCTTTGTAGTTGTCTACCTTCCTTAACTCCTTAACCATACACCTTGAGAACCAACAACTTAAGCTGTTGGCCCACTGTGCTATGGCAAAATCCTCCTGTCCTGAGGATCAGCCGTCTGCCAAGATTAATGCCAAAAAAGGCTAGGCCTGATCTGGTTGCTTTCCAGCCTCCCCAGCATCTCTCTCTTGAAGCTAGTGAAACCCCTGAAGACCAACCACTCCTTGCCTTGGATTCCTCTGATGTGACCCCGGCAGAGGCCGGCATGGATCAGACTTTTTGAACTTCCTCAGAATTTTTTCCACTGTCAGATCTGGATGTTTGGGAGACCCTTGGCTGATTATGTAGGATGGGCCATGGGGGGATTCTTAGGATTTTGGAAAGGGAAGAGATTCCAACCACGATTAACAAATCTCTCCAATGGTTTGAATTACTTACACTCTTTCTGGTGGACATCCCACTCAAGAAAAAACAAAAAGTACAGTTGTGTACACTTACCATAAATGTAGATGTTTGAGTGTATTCATTGTTGCAGTCATTACATTTGGGTAATCTTGTTGGCAGGTTGCCTGAATTCCAAAGTCTTGGGTCCTGCGTCGGTTGCTGTTGCCCCTTCCCTGACGTCAGGTCGTCAGGGGTATAAAAGATGCAGCCATCGCCATTTTCTTCAGTTTTTCTTGCCCCAGATGTCAGGTGCCCCCAAAAGGGTAAGCTATGTATATATATAAAACATACATGCACCAAAATAAACTTTACCTTCACCTACAAGCAAATACACCACAATGGTTGTATAGATCAGAGAAGTAAAGATAAGTTCCAGAAGAAATAAGGGGGCTGGAGGGAGGGTAACCTGGACTGCAACAGTGAATACACTCGAACATCTAGATTTATGGAAAGTGTACACAACTGTGCTATGTTCTTCGTGTTTCATTGTTGCATACATTTGGGTAGAGTCCCAAAGCTATGGTTGGGGGGCTGGAGCTAAACAATATTAGGAGTGGCTATGAGGCCCTGCAGAACTGCAGTGGCAAAACCTGCTCTGGATTTAGAGTAAAATGGCAGATTGTAATGCTTTGTAAAGGTGTGCACTGAACTCCAGGTAGCAGCCTCTAAAATGTCTTCGGTTGGTACTCCCTTGAGAAAGGCTGCCGCTCTGGTTGAATGTAGCCTAATGCCCTTAGGCACTGGCTTGCCATGCTGAGAGTAGCAGAAATGAATGCAGTGACCTAACCACTTTGAAATAGTCTGCTTGGAGATAGCCTTTCCTTGTGATCCTGAAGCATATGCCACTAGTAATTGTTCTGTCTTTTTGAAAACTTTAGTTTTGTCCAAATAGAATCTAAGTTGTCTGTGTACGTCCAAAGAATGCAAAAAAGTTGGCAAATGAATGGCTTGGTTAAGGGCTACACTGGACACCACCTTAGGCATAAATGTAGGGTTTGTCCTCAGAGAGACCCTGTCTGGATAACAAATGATAAAAGGTTCCACAGCCATGAGAGCCTGCAGCTCTGACACTTGTCTTGCAGAAGTTATTGCTAGGAGCAGAGCTGTTTTCCAAGATAAGAACTTTATATCCGCAGTAGCAGCTGGCTCAAAAGGAGGTAGGGTGAGTTTTTCCAATACATAATTGAGGTCCCATGCAGGCATTGGTGGTCTCCTTGGAGGCCTTAAATTTTTGGCTCCTCTGAGGTACTGCCTTAATAAAGGATGAGAAATGACTCGTGGCTCTGTATTGTAATGAGCCGAAATGGCAGAGGCATGAATTTTAATTGATGAAAAAGATAGGCCTTTGTCCAGCATCTCAGTTAAGTAGTGCAAAATCTGAGGAATCTTTTAAGTTGATAGTTGTGAGGGGAGGCGAATAGATCTATGTCCGGGCGTCCTCATTTCTTTGTTATCATGCTGAAGACTTGTGGATCCAGGTGCCACTCGTGGGGATCCATGAGGTTTCTGCTTAGTTCGTCTGCCAGAGTACTGTCCTTTCCTGGCAGGAATTGTGCCTGCAGATGAATTTGGTTAAGTCAATGCTGTGTTCCATAAAGTCATGGCTAGTCTGCAAAGGGGGCAAGAATGCGTGCCCCCCTGCTTGTTTATGCACCACATGACTGTGGTGTTGTCTGTCTTTATCAGTAGTTGTTCTGGATGAATTAGGTCCTTGAAGGCTGTCAGGGCATTTTGAACAGCTAGCATCTCTTTTTGAATGATATGTAGATGCATTTGATTTGAGGAACAGGTGCCCTGAATGCCTCTTCCTGCCATGTGGGCCCCCCAGGCATAATCTGATGCATCCGTTGTTAGGTTCGGCCTGGCTGGGGGAAGTGAGAATGGCTGTCCCTTGTTTTGGTGACAAGCCTTTGCCCACCATCAAAACTCGAGTTGCAGGCAGGGAATGAGAATAATCATTGTTTCCAGACTGCGGCAATGCTGTGTCCAGACACTTTTTAGGTACCATTGATGTTTCCTCATATGCAGTCTTGCATATGGAATTAGTAGGATGCAGGATGCCATGAAGCCCCAAGCCTGAAGAATTTTTCCTTGCAGATAACTGGGCCTTTGTTGCCATTTCCTTGAAACAGGTAGTCAGTTGCCTTTGTTTGTCTGGTGTGAGATAAGCCATCTGGGCAGTTGTATTTAAGCTTGCACCCAGGAATATTATCTCTTGATAGGGTACTAGTTTTGATTTCTTTTCGGTGACTGTGTACCCTAGGCATGCTAAAAGTCTTTTCACAAACGCCAGATGCTGTAGTAGGATGTCCATGTTCTCTGCTTGAATGAGGCAGTCGTCAAAGTAAGGATATATTTGTATTCCTTTTTGTCTGCAGAAAGCAATTACTGGTGCCAGGCACTTTGTGAAGACCCTGGGTGCAGTAGATAAGCCAAAGGGCAGTGCAGAGAATTGGTAAAGCTTTGAACCAGCCTTGAATCTGAGGTATCTTCTGCATGATTGTCTGATTGGGACATGCAGGTATGCCTCCTTTAGGTCTAAAGTTACCAGCCAAGCCTTTCTGGCCAGCATGGGCAGAAGCTGCTGCAAGGTCAACATCTTGAATTTTGGTATATCCAGGAAAGTGTTTAGAATTGATAGGTCCAGTATTGGTCTCCATGTTTTGTCTTTTCTGGGTACCAAGAACAGTCTTTAGTAAAATCCTTGTCCCTGCTCTTGTTGTGGCACTTGTTGAATAGCCCCCATGTCCATGAGGGATGAGACTTGTTTTTGAGCCTCTGACCATTGATTTTTTGGCAGGTCTGGCCAACCGTGAGCCCTTGGCAGGGTATGGAAGTGAAACTTGTAGCCTTGTGACATTATGCTTAGAACCCATTTGTCCTGGGTTATAATGTGCCAGTTTTGAGAAAAAAGTGCTAATTTTCCCCCTAAGGGTGCTGCCAGTAGATAAGTGCTTGGTGCTGGCAAGGGGAAGTCATTGGGACTGCTTCCTGTATGGTTGTGATTTGTCTTTTCCACTTTTGGAGGTAGAAGCTCCCCATTGCTTAGACCTGCACGAACCTTGCGGCTGGGATCTGCCTCTAGAGTGCCTGGATCTGCCTCTTTGAGGTCTGTCTGACACTGGAAAGGACCAATTCTTTGTAGGCCAGTGTCTGCTAAACCTAGGTGGCTGTACTTGTAAAAAATCTTTGACCGTTTGCATAGATTTAGCTTTGTCCTCCATTTTCTTTAACACCTCTTCTGCCTTAACACCAAACAAGGTATCATGCTATAATGGTGCGTCTAATCATTTTGCTTTGACATGATCAGGCAGATTTTGTTCCTTTAACCAAGCTTGCCTCCTAATTACAGAACCTGTAACAGCAGCCCTGCAGGAGGCCTCCAGAGAATCAAAACCACATTGCAAAGTATGCTTTCCAATTTTTTCAGTTGCATGCAATAAATCCTGCATGTCTTTGTTATCTGCACATTCAGAATTTACCAACATTTTCTGTTTAAGCAGTGTCATGACATATTGCTGATATTTGAGCATATGAAATTGGCAGTTTAAAGCCCTTATAGCCAAGGTAGCCGATGTGTAAATCTTTTCCCCCATCTATCCAATGCTCTAGAATCTCTGTCAGAGGGGGTAGGGTTTTTTGCAGTGGAAGCCTTAACCCCTTTGGGACCCTGAGAAATAGTTTCTGGGTCTGCAGCAGGGTATTTGAAAAGGAATTTATGAGTGTCAGGAACCCTGTAGTATCTGTCAGGCTTAACAGGAGCTGGACGTAAGGAGTCAGGGGTCAGACTAGACTCTGAAAACACATCATCTACAATATCTAACGCAGGTGGAATAGCTAGAGGCCTGTGTTGAGGCAGTAGAAGGAAGTCACTGAGCCTCTTCTTAGACTGAAAAATATTGGCTCTCCCAGTGGAAATGCTCCCTCATGGTATGCAAGGTTTCCCTAAAGGAATAGTTCTCAGAAGGAGAAACTGAAGGAATAGATTCTTCAGCATCAGAGTCCTCATAAGGGGGAAGAGAACATTCCTGATCAGAAGAAGAATCAGAGGAAATAGAAACCTGATTTGAAGATTCATAGTCTGTCTCTTGCCTAGGCCTCTTATCAGGAGGAGGATGGAAACCCCTGATCAAGGTAATTAAGTCTTCGGCCATTTTGAGCATCTGTTTTTTGGGCATGGAGGCCTGTCCATGTGGCTGGTGAACTTGTTTCTTTGCTTTTAAAGGTGCTTTAGTCTTTGCCTTTGAAGCTGAAGTCGGTTTAATGTATAATTGTTTAGGTCTGAATTCACCCTCAGAAGCCGATGCCTGCTCAGTGGCTCTGGACCCATCTGAGGGAATAGTTTCCGAGGCTCCAATACCTTGAGTTTCAAGAGGCCTGACCGACTCCATGTGGGTGTCGGTAACGGCCTGCGACTCTAAAGTAGCGGGAGTCAGGGGCTGCGAAAGCGCCCCACTGAGAACCGGCGACTGGCTTAGTAGAAGCTTCATCATCGGTTTTGGACCTCGGTTGCCTGTCTTTTTCTTTTTCTTTGCACTTTTTGTGAACTCCAGTAGTTGGATGGCTATCCGACAACATTGTATAATTAAATCTGCACCCAAAACAGCTTAGTGCAAAATCATACCGACGCTTAATAGTGCATTGGTTAAATCTGGCACAAAACCGACAACTAGAAACGTCATGGTCAGGGACTAGGCATGGAATACAATAAGAATGAAAGTCCTTATGAGGTATTCGCTTACCACAAGAAATACAATTATTAACTTTTTCTGACATCGGTCTGGAGCAAGAAAAAAGTTTCCCCAACGGGGTACTTAGCTTTTAATGAAGACTTCGGATCTGAAACTCGAGCACGAAAATCTCAGGAGTCGGCCGACCGGCACTTGCGAACTGCTTTTGCTTTGGGCACTGCGCGGCAAGAAAGACTGAAGAAAATGGTGTTGGCTGCATCTTTTATACCCCTGACGACCTGACATCAGGGAAGGGGTGACAGCAACCAATGCAGGACCCAAGACTTTGGAATTCAGGCCGACTGAGGGCAACCTGCTAGCAGGATTACCCAAATGTAATGACTGCAACAGTGAAATACGAAGAACATCAGGTTATCCCTGTTGTTAAAGGTCCCTAACATGAATGGCAGGATTTGACTCAAGGTTTGTTCAATGCTTTAATGGCCTTGAAGCCTCCTCAAGGGTTGTCTGCTCCTGCCCCTCTACCCTGTTAAGAGGCCTAGGGAATTGGACTCTGAGAAGGAATCCCTGTCTTACTCCTCTCAGATTCCTTCCCCTTCAGACTACAGCTCAGAGGAAGAGGGTTCATTGAGTCCAGACTCCTTCTGGAAAAATTATCCTTTGGGGATACTATGCCTCACATAATGGAGTACTTCAAATAGGATAGCTCCCAGGTCTCTGACATTCAAAAAAGGTATTATGAGCTTTTACAGATGGAGTCTCCTAAGCCATCTGCTGTTTCTCCTACTTTGGCAGCCCTTTTGGACACCTTTTCTGTTGCTTCTCTGGCTTGTGATCCCCAACCCTTGTCATCTAAGAAACCTCACAAGTTCTACAAGGTGCCTGAGGACTGCACATTTTTGTATACAAGTGCCCTTTTGTTGTTCCTTCAGTGGTTTTAGTTTCCTCTAATACACTTTCATGGCTTTGGCCATCTACTAAGCCCCTTCCCTCACATAAGGATAGTTAGACTATGGAGAGAAAGCATATTAATTACCAAACCCATATGACCAGGTATGTTTTGGCCCTTCTTTCTCAGGTAACTTTGGTGGTCTCTGACCTTCCTGAATCTGATGGGAAGGCTTCAGTTCTTTCCCTCCTTGGATCCACTTCCCAGGTCTCCCATCACTTCATAAAATGCCGTTATGATGCAGCTGATCCTCTTCCAGGGCTGCTACTTTTGGTTCTGTGAAAAGGTGTTATCCTTGGTTGTACCTACAGGCTTTACCTGATGATATTAAAGCCAAGCATTTGGATGCTCCTCTGGATAATAGAAATCTTTTGCAGGCAGCTGCTGCTGACCAGTTTAAGTCCCTTCAGGATAAGGGTAAGGCCTTGCAGGAACTCAAACATATCTTTGTCTCTCCTATCCCCAAATTCCAGAGGAATTGCCCTTCTAAGTCTGCCTTTGTCCACAGGCAGACCCTCCCACCTCCCAAGGGTAAGAAGGGATCTCAGTGCATTCCTCCTGCTAAATCACTCAGGCTCCTTTGCCTCAGAAGCCTTCCTTTCAGGACAAGACAGTCTCCATTTGATATTTGGCCTCCTCTTTCCCTCAGCCAGGTCCCCCTGTCTCTCTCTCCCTTTCTCTGTCCCTTCCAAATTAGTATCAGATCACCTTGGACTCTTGGGTTGTGTCAGTCATTCATCAGGGGTATTTAATGGTTTGGAAATTCCTTCCCCCATTCTGAAGTATTCTAAAGCCTCCTCAGGAACATTTTACTCATTTTCCAAAGGTTTTGCAGTCTCTTTTGGATCAGGGCACCACACAGCCTGTTCCTCCCTCTCAGGCGGGAATGGGGGTTTACTTCAGAATGTTTTTAGTTTCTCAAAAGAAAGGTATCCAGAGTCCAATTCTGTATCTTTCTCTGCTCAACACCTTTCTCAAGGTCCCTTCTTTTTGAATGATGTCTCATCAGACCTTATTTCCTCTTCTTCCTTCCCAGGCCTTCTTGGTTTCTCTGGACCTCAAGGATGCCTAGATTCATATGCTAATTCACCCTCTGTTTGGGGTTCACAATAAATCAGAAGAAATCTTTTCTGACGTCCTGCTAGGTTAATATTTTCTTGGGATGCAGACTTCCAACTCTTCCTACATTGGCTTCTCTTCCTGCACCAAAGGTTCTGTCTCTGACAACCATTTTCCAGTCTCTCCTTACTCTGTCCTCTCCCTTAGCCAGGGAATTTATTAGGGTTCTATGGTTTATGGTCTAAACTACTCCCATGCTTCCTCTCACCAGGTTCCATATGAGAAAGCTACAATGACACCTCATGTCTGTGTGGCTTCAACACTGCCACCCTCTGGAGTTCCCCGTTACTTTTCTTCCTTGACTCAAATTCAAGCTACAGTGGTGGATTCAATTACTCTCTTTCAAAACATAGCTTCCTTTCCAGGATTCAGTTCCATCTCAGGAACTGTTCGTCTATGCCTTGGACTTGGGGTGGGGGAACTACTGTGGCTTTCTGTTCATATAAATGTAAAAGAGATAACCTCTCTGCTTCTAGCTCTGTAAGCTATTCATCCCCCTTTCCATCCCGGACCCCTTAAAGTCTTCACAGAACATGCCACTGTGATGTGGTACATCAACAAGTGTGGGGGAGGGGGGCATTAGGTTCTATCTTCTTTGCAGGTTAGGAATTTATGAACATGTATATGACATAAATAACAAAAAGGACAGCAGTGCCTTATATAAACATTCCTTAGTGTGTGAGGGATTTAACAAATTTGTTTTTAGCATTTTGGATTCTATTGCTATACATTATTTTCAAAAACTGTTGGGCATGTATGCTTATCATACAGAATTTAACTTGTGAATTTCTGTGTGTGCATGACAATGCATTTTAACTTTTTTAAGTTTACTTCTCCACGGGAATTTTTTAAGTCAAAAGTGGGTAAGTGTTTTGTATTGTTAACCAATCGTGTTGTTTGGTAAGATATTCAAACAGGTCATTGAGTCTAACTATGTATTCTGATGAAGTCTCACTTTTGTGGAGATGAAAGCGCTTAACGTGTGTTCTTCATTAAAATTATTCCCATCCAGTATCATGTTCCAGTATGTTTTATTGGATTGGTGTTTGTGCTGGGACTGATTTTCTTGTGGTTCTTTGCAGGTTAGCTCTTCATCCAGCCATCCAGTATCAACTGACTCTTCAGGTAGTCTGCATTCCTTCAGAGCACAATCTAGTGGCAAACTAACTGAGCAGGCCCAGCACATAGGTTCACAAATGGATACTTCACAGAGATGTGCTTCTGGACATAGTCCATCGGTGGGTTATATCTCAGGTAGATATTTTTGTCTCCCCTCTGAACAGAGTACCAAGTCATCTGGTTTGGAAAGTGGACTCCCCGTCTGTTTCTTGTGAGGGAATGTTTCTATATGCCTTTACCCCCCCTCCTCTATTGCCTCAGGTTATGCACAAAATCATGAAGGACTCTCCCAAAATCTTGGTGGTAAATCCTATTTGGCCCAAACAGCAATGGTTCCCCTTCTTTATGACTTGGTCAGGTGCAATCGCCACAAGTTACCTCACCAGTTGAATCTTCTCACAGATGATAAGGAATCCATCCTCACCTGTCAGCTGTTCAAATGACCACAATTTTGTACATGAAAAATTGACTCAGGCTCCTTTTGAACCTCCTAGTTCAGATTAATTGCAACACTGAACTTGGATGACTGTTCTGTTAGCTCTCACTTCAGCCAAGAGAGTGTGTGAACTTCAGGCAGTAGCATTTTGTTTCTTTTCCACCAAGGACTTTGGGTCTGGCTGTTTCTAAGCAAACAATCTCTTCCTAGATTTCTAAGGCCATTTTTTTTCTTATTATTACTTTCATGGCAAATGTCTGTCTTCCTCTGTAAAGGTGCATTCTACTGCGGTGGTTGCCTCCTCTGGTACCGTTTTCAAGGGTTTAGATACCAATTCCATCCTTGCGGCTGCTACTTGGTCCCCTGTTCACACTTTCACTCAACATTATACACTGGATGTTGCTTCCACGGCCAGGACAGGCTTTGACAGGGCTATTTTTCATAGGTTTGTTGAGGGCTCTTCTGTGCCATCCTTCCCCTAACTTGATCCTTTTTTCTTATGCTCTCCTTTATGTAAGGAATACTGCAACAGTGGTATAGAAGGACACAGTACAGTTGTGTAAAATCTTATAACAGTAGATTCTCTTCAGTGTTGCAGTATATGAACCCTCCTCTTTCCTCCCTCTTGTCCCTGTCATTTGGCTGTCCTCCTGACTGAGGGACCCTTGCTCCTTTTTCCTTCTGGATATACATGTTCCCCTTTGCACCCGAAGGTCTTCTTTTCCTCCTGGTGAACATCAGGTCTGTATATTACCTTTATGCCCTGTGCCTTATATGGGGAGCATGTGTGTGACATACAAAGCCTATAAAATCTAAAGGCTTTGGTATGCTGACCAGACATTGGACTATCCTTGGCAGAAGAATCCTTATGTAAGGAATTACGCAACAGAGAAGAGAAGGACATCTACTGTTATGGTAGGATTTTACACAACTGTACTTTATATTTAACAAACTATACTTAGGTCCAGATTACAAAAGACTTACTGTAAATGACTTACTCCTATGTAAATTCTATTTATAAAGCAGGCTTACACCAGGGGCCAGATTCAAAAATACTTGCTCTTGCAGTAAGTCGCTTACAAAGAATGGTATAAGTTTTCTTCAACATTGACTTTTCAGTTTTTAAAATTCCATCATTTTTCTACTTCCCTACTTGTGTATGATGTTCAACAGTGATTCTGATGCACTCACTTAATGTGGATTCCCATGTACACTGATTCAGTAATCCTGCCTGATTTAGTGCTAAACCCACTGTGCCATGAACTGAACTCTCTTTCACTTTAGATTACACATCTTTCTACTTTTTACATCAATTCTGAAACTCAAGTTAGTCCAGTAAGTTAAATATTTAATTTATTTTATACACTCATTCTTCCTGTAATGTCTTTTTCTATATTATAGTTAACCTGTCATGAAACTATTCAGTGTTATTAATCCTGAATGACTTCACACTGCATTTTGTAACACTTAGCTCAAGGCCAATGTTCTTCCACCAATCATCTGCATAGTCCAGCCAGTTGTGGAATATCTTCACATCAAATTAAATACCTTTTATCCACTTTCAAATAATAACAAACATATTCATTAAAGTATTCTGAATGTCTGGATAATGTAGAAAGACCAGAATGATATGTTAAGGTCACCAGGAAGAGGAAATTTGTTAGTGATAGTACATAAATAGAGATTCAGTTTCACTGCAAAGATTAGCAAAAGTTTATAACCATATTTTATAACCATAGTTTATAACCAGCCTATCTTGACCTCGCCAAGACTTTTGACACCATCCCCCATTCTGGAATTATAGTTAAACTCACTAAACTAGGTATAAATCCCTAAGTCACAAGATGGGTTGCCAACTGGCTCACTGACAGAACCCACACTGTAAAAGTTGCAGACTCCAAATCTGACCTCAAAACAGTGACAAGTGGAGTACCACAGGGTTCTGTCCTGGGACCTCTCCTGTTTGGTATCTACTTCTCTGAAGTACAGGCTAACAGAGAAGGCCTCTGGCTAACGAAGTTCGCAGATGACTGCAAACTAGGAGCCATAGCCAAGTCCTCAAATGATGTGGACATCCTACAGAAGGGCCTCGCTGAGACAGATGCCTGGTGTCAAAGCCATGGCCTCAAGCTCAATGCCAAAAAGTGCAGTGTCATCCCCTTTGGTAAAAACTCTGTACCCATGAACTACCACATAGGTAGCAATCTACTTAACACCGAATGCGTGATAAGAGACCTTGGGACCCAGGTGGACAGTAGTCTCTCCTTTGATAGTCACATTGCTACAGTAGTCAGGAAGTCCTTCTACGTGGCACATCTCATCATAAAAGGGTTCTCATCCAGGAAAAAAGAGGTCATTGTTCCCCTCTACTCGACACTCATTAGACCCATTATAGAGTACAACGCCCCTTTTGGAATGTACCTCATAAGACATCTGCAGCAGCTGAAAAGGCCACAGAAGTACCTCACAAAGAGGATTACTGGCCTCAAACAAATGCCCTACACTGACCGCCTCAAAAAACTCCAGCTTTAGTCCATAGCATATCGCCTACTCCGAGGTGATCTCTCTGCCTATCATATAAAGCTATGTCAAACAAAGAGCTGTTGGACATGCTACACCTAAAGAAATCCCAATCCCTCTGAGCTACACACTCTAGGGACCTAAACCTTGTCACCATAATAAACAGGACATGCTGGAGGGATAGATTCCTGTCTCAGAGACTTCCCATACTCTGGAACAGGCTACCCATCTATGTCAAGCAAAGTTCTTCATTAGCACTCTTCAAGAAAAATCTTGATGAGTGGATGGGAAATAGGAAATACACCCCGGGGATCACTTCTGTGTCTCTGCTCGACAGTGGCACAGGAAAATAACTTTCTTGGGTGGCGTAAGCCAGGGAACCTTGTTGGCTAGGCTTATGTAGGCCCTTGGGCCGATGAACTAGTACCTACCTATGAACCTAGTTTCTCTTTGCTGGAGAAAGATATGCTCAGATAGATTATGATCTGCAAATAGCAACTAATTATAATAACAGGTGTAAACCTACTGTAAAAAGTAGTTCATTAATTGCAAATCTTACTGCTGCCCCTAAAATTTAAAGACAGGCTAGAATTTCCAGAATTACCAGAACTTTTGACTCAATACCTTTTTCATATGTGAACCCAGAGGTCAAGGAGTAAAGAGAGGAAGAGGCGGGAAAAGAGGAAGACAAAACAAAATGTTCAAAGAGATATTCAATCTATCATCTATCCCCTTAACAGAGACTTATAAATAAGGGACTAACTTTTATTCAAGCCAGGGACAGTTCCTTGCTGAACATACTGACTGACTTGCACTTATTTATAAGAAATCTAAACTTGAAATTAATGTTTCCTACAGATCTAGAGCAGCCCACTTTTAGCAAGACTAGTGTTTTTGTCACTATGAACCACCCCTAATTGAAGCATTTTTATAAATATGTGAAAAGGATATTTGACGCTACTTTGCTGAATCTCAAGAAGGTATTTTTTTAACCTTAAAGAAAGATGAGCAATACGCTCTTAATGAGCTGAAACAGAATACTGCTATAAATTAAGCCTGTAGATAAAGGAAGTGGCATTGTGATTTTAAATATATATGACTCAAATTTTATCAGATGAAAATACGTATTTTATGTTAACTATATGCAAAGCAAATCATTTACTTGTTCATTCAAAACCATTTATTTATGACAGAGCTGAATCCTGCACTAGTTGACTTTAGAAACATAACTAGTTCAACCAGCACCCTGGGCTAGTACAAGCAATTGGATTGCATTAAAGAGAGATAGGGATCCAATGATCATACCCCCCATCACTTTGCACTCAGGACAGTTGCCCCCCTTGCTCTGTCCTAGCTACACTAGTGGGTCACCTAGGCAGCTGCATAGGGCACATTTTGTCTGGGGGGGCCTAGCTTCACTATAAAAAAAAAAAAAAAACTTCCATAAATAAAACAAGCCCCAGTGTACACAAAGCAGTGTTTTCTGGAAGCCTCAGTAACCTTAGCATTAGGATAGTGTCCTAATGTCATCATTGGAAAAGGACATAAACACATAAGAGCTTTAGGACCCCACATAAATTTCTGCAGGCCCCAGAAACCTCAGTGTTAGAATGATGTCCTAGCATCATCTTTATAAAATAAAGACAAGAGATTTAAGAAGGCAAGTGAGTAAACGGATCTTTAGGGACAACCGTGGTAACAGGTTGATATGCAAAGGGAGCAAACAGAGACAGAAAAGTACAGTTGTGTACACTTACCATAAATGTAGATGTTCGAGTGTATTCACTGTTGCAGTCATTACATTGGGGTTATCTGCTTGCAGTAGCCCTCAGTCAGCCTGATTAACAAAGTCTTGGGTTCTACATTGGTTGCTGTCTCTTCTTCTGTGACATCAGGTCATCAGGGGTATAAAACATGCAGCCGACGTCATTACATCAGTTTTTCTTGCCTCATATGTCAGATGCCCCCCCTAATGGGAAGCAATTAAATCTATAAATATACAAGGTTATAACTCAAACAAAAAAACAAATACACCAAAAAGCTTTTAAGCATTGAAAAGGAGAGAAGAGGTATAGCCAAAAAAAGTCAGGGGGCTGGAGGGAGGGTAACCAGGACTGCAACAGTGAATACACTCGAACATCTACATTTATGGTAAGTGTACACAACTGTACTATGTTCTTCGTGTTTCACTGTTGCAGTCATTACATTTGGGTAGATTCCCAAAGCTAAGGATGGCAGGAGGAATTTAGATAGCATTAGGACCAGCTATAAGGCCCTGCAAAACTGCAGTGGCAAAGCCAGCTCTGGATTTAGAGAATATTGGCAAATGGTAATGCTTGGTGAAAGTATGTACAGAACCCCAGGTAGCAGCTTCTAGGATGTCCCTGGTAGGTACGCCTCTGAGAAAGGCTGTAGAGGTAGATGCATCCCTGGTTGAGTGGGGTCTGATCCCCTGTGGGATAGGTTTTCCATGGTGCTTACAGCAGAAATGTATGCAATGGCCTATCCATTTGGAAATGTTTTGCTTTGAAATACCTTCCCCTCTGTCCCTGCAGCAATTGCCACCAGCAGTTGTTCAGATTTCCTTTGAGGTTTAGTCCTGTCCAAGTAAAATCTAAGTTGTCTGTGCACATCTAAGGAGTGCAGTATCTGTTCCCCTTTGTTCTGTGGATTAGAAAAGAAGGTTGGCAAATGAATGGACTGATGAAAAGCCACACTGGTTACCACCTTTGGCATGAAAGAGGGATTGGTCCTGAGGGACACCCTGTCTGCATGAAAGATGATGAAAGGCTCCACTGCCATAAGGGCCTGTAATTCAGATACCCTTCTTGCTGAAGTGATGGCTAAAAGGGAAGTTGTTTTCTAAGAAAGGAATTTTAAATCTGCAGTAGCAGCTGGCTCGAAAGGAGGAAGGGTGAGTTTTTCCAGTACAAAGTTAAGGTCCCAGGCTGGAGTTGGAGCTCTCCTCGGTGGTCTTAAATTTTTTGGCCCCTCTGAGGAACTGCTTGAGCAGTGGATGAGAGAAGAAGGGAAGTTCTGTTTATAATGAGCTGAAATGGCTGAGGAGTGAATTTTTACTGAGGAAAAAGACAGGCCCTTGTGAAGCATCTCAGTTAAGTATTGTAAAATCTGAGGTACACTGGGCACTGCTGTGCTCATCCCTTGAGATTGGTTCCAGGCACAGAATCTTTTCCATTTTCAGCATAAGATTTTCTAGAACTAGGCCCCCTTGCCTCTAAAATGACATCCATCACTGATTTACTGAAGAATGGTAAAGGAGAGCTTAGGTAATTATGTAGGCTGCTAGGTTCACTGTTTGAAGCTGAGGGTGCAGAATCTGGTTCTCCTGCTGAGACAGCAGGGTAGGAGTCTGAGGCAGGTGACATGGGGCCAACAGTGAAATACTGGGCAGGAAAGGGTACCAGTGTTGGCTTGGCTAGGCTGGTGCAATCAAAATCATCCTTGGTTTGTCTTGTTTGATTTTTAGTAGTACTTTGGAGAGCAGAGGCAAAGGAGGAAAGACATAAACTGTTATGTTTTTCCAGCTGAAGGACAAAGCATATACCTTCCAAGCTTGTCTGTGGGGAGTCCTTGCACAAAATTTTTCCAATTGATAGTTCTGGGGGGAGACAAACAGGTCTATATATGGGCTCCCCATTTGCTTGTCAACATGTTGAAAATCCTTGGTTCCAGTTTCCACTCGTGTGGGTCCATGAGGTTTCTGCTTAGTCCCTCTGCCAGTGTATTTAGTTTTCCTGTCAGGAATTGAGCTTGCAGATGCACCTGGTAACTCAAGGCTGTGTTCCACAATGCCATGGCTAATCTGCAGAGGGGGTAAGAATGTGTACCCCCCCTGCTTGTTTATGTACCACATAACAGTGGTGTTGTCTGTCTTTACCATTAATTGTCCTGGAAGAATGTGGTCCTTGAAGGCTGTTAGAGCATTCTGTACAGCTAACATTTCTTTATGATTGATGTGAAGGTACATTTGAATTGGGTTCCATTTGCCCTGAATGCACTTCCCTGCCAGGTGCGCCCCCATGCATAGTCTGTTGCAGCTGTTGTTAGGGTTTGCGTGGCAGGGGTTACTGTGAATGGTAGTCCCTTGTTTGGTGGCAGGCCTCTGCCCACCAAAGGAACTCTAGGCATAGACAAAGAATGATAGGAATCATTGCTTCTAGATCCTGAGAATGTTGATACCATAGGCTTTTTAAATACCACTGTAGTTTCCTCATATGCAGTGTTGCATATAGAATTAGAAGAATGCAGGAGGCCATGAAGCCCAAGGCTTGTAGTATTTGCCTTGCAGATAGCAGGGTTTTTGTGGCCACTTGGTTGAAGTAGGTTGTTAAGTGAATTTGTATCTCTGGCGTGAGGAAAGCCATCTGGGAAGTTGTATTCAAGCTTTCTTCCAGGAATATAATTTGTTGACAGGGTACAAAAGTCAGATAATTCAAAAGTATGTCCTGGTTTTCTGCCTGAATTAAATAATTGTCCAGGTATTGGTATATTTGAATATTTCTTTGCCTGCAAAATGCAATGACTGGAGCTAGACAATTTATGAATACCCTGGGTGCAGTAGATAAGCCAAAGGGCAGTGCAGAGAATTGATAGTGCGTGTAGCCTGCTTTGAAGCATAGGTATCTTCTGCAAGATTCCCTGATTGGGATGTGCCAAGCATGCCTTCTAAGTACAGACCCAGTTACCGCAGCCCTGCAAGATGCCTCTTGTGAATCAAAACCACATTGCAATGTATGTCTACCAACTTGTTCAGCAGAATGCATTAAATCCTGTAAATCCTTATTTTCAGCACAATCAGGAAACAACATAATTTTCTGTTTAAGCAATACAATAATATGCATCTGATACTTTAACATATGAAACTGGCAATTCAAGCCCCTAATGGCCAAAGTTGCAGAAGTGTATACCTTCTTACCCCATCTATACAGTACCCTGGAGTCTATCAGAGGGGGCAGGATTTTTGGCAGTAGTAGCTTTCATTCCCTTGGGTCCCAGTGAAATGGTTTCAAGATCCGCAGTAGGATTTTTGAAAAGGAACTTGTGAGAGTCAGAAACCCTGTAATATCTATCAGGTTTTCTGGAAGCAGGAGGTAAAGAGTCAGAGGCCATGGTAGATTCCGAATAGGCATCATCAATAATATCCACTACTGGAGGTACAGCTAAAGGCCTGGGCTGGGGCAGGAGTAAGAAATCCCTAAGCCTCTTTTTAGAATCATAGAAATCCTGACTTTCCCATTGAAAATGCTCTCTGAGAGTATGCAAGGTTTCACCAAAAGATAAATCTTCGGGGGGGGGGGCAGATGGAATAGAGTCCTCAGCATCAGAACCCTCACAGGTAGATAAGGGTAAATCCTGGTCATCAGAGAAAACAGAAATTTCAGAATCCTGGTCAGAATTATCATAAGCAAACTCAGTCCTAGGTCTCTTAGAGGGGGAAGGTTGGCTTCTCCTGATTAAAGTAATAAGATCTTCAATCATTCTTATCATTCGTTTTTTAGGCAAAGAGGCCTGACCATGCGGCCTGGGCATCAGTTTTCTAGGCATGGTTCGAATTTTAGGCCTTGAAGAAGAAGATGGCGTCAGTTTAATATGCAAGTCAGTAGGCCTGAATACACCCTCAGAAGCCGGTGCCTGCACAGCAGCTCCAGACCCATCCAAGGTAGAGACATCTGCATGTTCCACAGTTGAAGCATGTCGCAGCATACCGGACTCCGAATGGGTCTCAGTAGAGGCCTGCGAATCTGAAGTAGCGGGTATCAGGGGCTGTGAAAGCACCTCACTGAGTACCGGCAAACTGGGCAGCCTGTCTCTGTCTTTATCTTTGTGTTTTTTCGGAATGTCGGTAGTCGAATGGCTTACCAAAGACATATCAGGATAATTGAACCTTGCACCAAAATATTTAGAAGTGCAAATATACCGACGACGGATAGTTCATGGTTTAAATAATGCACAAAACCGACAGCGAGGTACGTCATGGTCATGGCCTAGGCAAGGAATAGAGTATGAATGAAAATCTTTTTCAGGTATTTGCTTTCCACAAGAAATGCAATTATTTACTTTTACTGACATCAATTTAGAGCAAGAAAAAGTTTCCCCAACGGGGTACTTAGCTTTTAGTTGAAGACTTCAGTTCTGAAAATCGAAAACGAAAATTTCAGTAGTCAGCCTACCGGCATTTGCGAACTGCTTCTGCTTTGTGCACCACACAGCAAGAAAGACTGATGTAATGACTTCTGCTGCATGTTTTATACCCCTGACGACCTGATGTCACGGAAGAAGTGACAGCAACCGATATAGGACCCAAGACTTTGTTTATCAGGCCGACTGAGGGCTACTGCAAGCAGATAACCCAATTGTAATGACTGTAAAAGTGAAACACGAAGAACATCAGGGAGACAGAGAGCAGCCATTCCATTCCAGTGCAGTAACAGGGAGATATATAGAGGGAGAAAATGTAATTGGTAAAAGGGGAAACATAGAGCAGCTGTTCCATTCCAGTGAGTGCAAATGGATCCCATAATAGTCAATACATTCCAGTGAGTGAAAGTCAGGTTTAGGCGTGTGTGCACGTGTGTGTGTGCGTGCAACATATCTGAATTAGGGTGGCTGTCTAAGTGTCTTTTCTCAGAGTCAAAACCTGAGCGTTATTTAGTTGTAAACAAGTGCCTTAAACCTCCCACCAACTGCCAAGTCTCCTTTAATTTTATAACTTTTTTGTTTCTGTAAATCACTGAGGATTACATTATGTCAAAGTCAGTCATAAAATTTCATAGTTGTGTCATTCAGTGTCACTGGTGCAACAGGTCTCAACTTGCTTTTGGTGCAGAAGTCTGTTGGTTCTCAGGTTAGGGGGCTTGTTTCCACCAGGGTTAAATGACTGTTTGTGATTGACCAATGGGGTGTAAGTAGAAAGTATTTAATGGTCTGATGTAACAATGGTTCTTTACACTGCTGAAGGCTTATGGAGCTGAAACCGGTATGTGAATTGTGAACATTACTAAATTATTTCCAGGAAGAAGGAGTGCTGTCTTGTATTGTTAGCTGTTATAAGATGACTGAGCACTTGGTGACTGTACCTGCACAGAACTTGGTTTCTTGTCTCTTTCTACACCAGATGGATCGATTGTTGACACTACTGTGCAACATGGAGTGGGGGGGGGGTCCTCCTCTGGATGAGATGCCTAGTAACTATGAACCTGTTGTCGGTTTGCCAGCCATTCCCTATTGCATCACCAACACCATTTTTTTAAATGCAACACAGACATACGGATTGACATTGGTGGGTTACACTGACAGCAGTTTGAGTGGTCTTTTGATTAAAATGTTCTGAAAAGGGTAGTTTAGCATTTTTGGTGCGTATGTTTTGTTTTACTGCTTGCTGGGAAAATGTTCCAAAACTACAAATTAAAAAAAAAAAAAAACTTCTAACACATGGTGCCATACTATACAAGGAATATAAGAATACATACATTTATCCATGGTTCTAAAAATGAGTGCAGGGGGCTCATGGTTTGAAAACAGCACATAGGTACACTTAATTTGCCACTGTCCAGCTGCATTTTCTTTGGATGTGGGTTTCAATGAATGTGAGAATCAAGGGCAGGGAGGTTTACTATTGCTCATGCTAAGTCTGTTTTCATTATGAGACTGTATGCAGTGTTTGTGCTATGAAATTTGAAATAAAAGTTTTAAATTAAATTCAAATATCTGTAAACATTATAAAAGTAAAGAAGACAATAGTATACACTCTGACAGGTTTGAACACAGTATATGGTAAGAAGGAAGAGACAGCCAAATAATGGAACACTGAAATGGCTGCATTACACTGCTTAAGGCCCCATTTGACCATGATCTGGCTCTGAGTAATGATGTGTGTGTGTGTGTGTGTGTGTGTGTGTGTGTGTGTGTGTGTGTGTGTGTGTGCGTGTGTGTATATATATATATATATATATATATATATATATATATATATATATATATATATATATTATAAATACTGTATATACACTAATGGGTCCTTCACTAATGAATTGTTTCATTGTTTTAACATGTTTTTATGTCTAAGAACCACACATACCAATATTTTATGGATTACATAAAATATATATGGATAGTAAAAAATCACCAGTAAGGTCCATAGTAGAAGAAAATGAAATAATATTCGAGGGCAAATAATTTCTCAATACTTTTTTCTGACAAATATACAAATTCTGATGGGTCTATATCACTTAATCGAAATATGTATTCATCAAATGCTTATTCACTGAACTCTAAACATGGAAATTAATTTCAGTGAACCTTGGACTTTTTCCCAGGGTTTGGAAGCACTTGACCATCACCATAACCTTGCCTTTTTCCCCACTGTAGTGTGATCTCAGAGTTGGTATATATTGTTGGGGGGGTGAAGCCCCCTCACTTGGGTTGGTTTGATTTAGTGTGGTGTGTGTTCCAGAGTGCTAGTCGGCAAGTGGTTCCTAACTCTGGAAAAAAGTCCAAGGTTCTCTGAAATGAATTTTGATGTTTAAAGTTCGATGAATACATTTTCAACAAATACATATTTTGATTAAGTTATACAGACCCACGGTGATAGATATATTAATCAGTTTTATTTGGTTACACTACATAAGCATTTATATGCCATTTATTCCAAATAATGAAGGTGTAAAATATCTTAAACAATTTTTAACAACTAAAACAGATCTAATGACTCATAAGATAAATGCAACTTGTACTTTACTGAAAGTGGTACTGGAAAATAATGTCTTCTTGTTTACCAATAATTACTATTTAAAGAAGGCAGGGTAGCTATAGGCACAGCATGTTCCAACTCTTAGTAAATGCAGTGCTGTTACAATGGAAGAAGTGTGTTCTTAATAACCATGACTATAGAATTCACATATATTACTAAGCTAGATTTCTGGATGAGATTTTTATGATATGAAATGGTGATGAAGCTTCCCAAGTAAAAGCCCAAAGTAAAAGCTGTTTTTGCTTTTCTTTTGGTATTCAAAAATGTAACCTTTTGATTTACACTTGTGATTAATTTTTTCAATGCTTTTAGTGGAGATTAATGGTAATCACTGATGAGTTAGTTTAATGTTTTGTGTTTTGATAAAACTCACTGCCAATTATTCATTATAAACTCATATTTTACATATGTGTATATATATATATATATATATATATATATATATATATATACAGATATACACATAAATATGTACACACACACTTATACATACATAAATGAAAACAAACAGAAAGAATGAACATAGCAGAAACCTAAGAAAATCTACAGAATCAATTTGATTACTATCTTTCAAACACAGATGTATAAGAGAATATTAAGTTACAAGGTTAACAGCTCAGGGAGGACAAAATAATATATCATTTGATAGAAAATTTGGCTGATTGCTGGAACATTTAACTTGAAGTAGCAGTTGTGTGAAAAAATGCAATAAAACATTTGAAGTACATATGAGTTAGACCTATGACAGTTATTTGGAGGGGGTGAAACACAAAATAAGAAACACAAAAAAGAAAGCAGGGGTAATCAAGCATATTATATATCTTTTATAACAGGTAAGGAAATGTGGAGTCTAAGTAGGTAAACTAATTTACCTGTATGTCTAAACTTTAGGTAGGCTCTGCATGCTAAACATTTACATAACTAGTCTAAGTATTCTCTTTTTAGTATGTTACTCAACTTATATATGTTTTTCTGCACTTCAAATTTGTGTGAAATTATAATTCATTTGAAATAAACTAAGAATGGTATTTGTTCATAGGTATTAGGTTAGCTGTCTTTGTAGGCTATTTTAAACTAATTTCCCTTTCAAAGCTAAGAATCATACCCTGTACACTTGTGTGTATATTATTTCACTATAAAATAGCCATTTCAACTGTAAGTAAGTCTGTATGGTAGTATTTCTACCTTAGTATGTTATGACTATTTCTTGCATCAGTTGATACAACCCTAAAATAAAAAAAAAAAAGATATTGGAACAAACATTGTTATACAACTGGTAACTGGGCCCATAATTCATACAGCTACATGAAGTTTTAGAAGGGAACCATTTAATATGTTTTGCATTACCACAGAGTAATTTAAGTGCATCACACTATGGAACTGCCATTGCAAGTATAAACTGCAAAATCAAATGATTTTCAAGCAGACAGTAAATTTTAATGCACAGAAGAGTACTGCCAATTATAGGTTTCAATTTATAATGTTAAGATACAATATGAAAACCAGAAGTTTCTTTTAAGAAAAGAAATGGCTTAAAACAGACAGGCTGATACAAATCACCAGGGACAGCAATTAAAATAATTAACTTTAAACTGGACAAACATGAATAATTCAGCACCATGCTTAAAGTACAACATCTCTGTCATACATCGCGATGGGCTAACAAGCAGTTCTGCACCTCTGGTAAGTGAATAGCTTAACTGGGACTATGATCTACTTCTGGTGGTAGCAGACAAGTTCATTTTTGCTGCATCTGCTTGTTCACCAGTCTTTGCCTTACTTCACAGTCTCTCTAGAAAAACTCGTAGATGCCACTGCAATAACACTTCATATGAAGATAATTAGACTACCATGTGATCAAGCCTTACCTGTTACTTTTCCTCTATAATACGGAAATCACCTGCTGAGTATAGTTAACAGTGGTATAAATCAGGTATCTGTGAGATCTTGAGTATGCATAATGACAAAAAAAAAAGGAAAAAAAATGCTGCAGGTTAAAATTTGATGGGATAACAAATGCTTAGCATGACATCAGGTCTTTGCTGATCTCTGCTGTTAAGTGTCAAGAAAATAATTAGATTACTGAGACCTAGAAGTGGCCAAACCAGAAGTGATATATTAACACAATAAAGGCTTCCTCAGTGTACAGTATACTACTTAGCAATGCCGGGACCTAAAAATGTAACAGCTTCTTGTGGTAGCCAGCAGAACACAATGTTGCAACGCCAACAGTGATCATATGAACAATCTGAGAATATTGTTACTGAACAGCCAGTGAGGCAATGACATAAAGGTACTGAGTTAACTGACACCCAACGACAGACTTCTCAGAAAGTATGCTGGTCATTAATTCTATCACAGATACCATGCTAGTTTGGTCTGACAAAAGATTCTAGATGATCAATACACTGAAAAGTAATTGAGATTCACTAACTGAACAATAAAGCAGAAACTAAGCCTTTCTTCTTGAAGGAAAGCCTTCTGCATGCCCATGTAAATGGCTGCCACCACTGGATCCTTAGTTACACACTTATATCTACCTCTGAATAATAAAATGTCCCAGAAAATAATCACCGCAAAACAGATTGCATGCCTCACAGAACTACTACTCTGTCAATATTGACCAAATAAATTTTTAAAAAGGTGATCATTATCATCAATCTTCTTACAAGTTTCCTTAATCTCAAACAAGTCCTATGAATATCTTGTGCAACTTATAAACAAAAATGGCATCTAGGTCCAAGGAGGTCATTATTCCACTGAATTTTGCATTCATCAGACCTATAAGTGAATACAGTGCCCCTTTGGTATGTACCTAACCAGGCACATCCAACTACTGTAACGTCTAAAAAGGTTCCTCACTAAAAGAATATGGGGCATAAATAACATGTCCTATGCCGACTACCTCAAGGCCCTATCCCTGTATTCTGTCTCCTAAAGGCTGTTGAGGGAAGATCTATGCCTGGCATACAAGGCATTGTTAGACCCCATTCTGATGGACCTTCCTCATATCCACAAAACAAACCTGTTCTAAAGACTTAAATCTTGCAAGACCTGCTGGAGATACAGGTTTGTATCCCAGAGACTACCCCTTCTCTGAAACATGTTCCCATCCATGTGAAACGGAGTTCCTCTCTAACCCAATTCAAATATAACTTGGACAGTTCAATCGGGAACAGGAAATTCATCCATGACTTGGCACCTATGTTTTTAATGGACACAAGCAGCATGTAAATGTTTCATCTCCCAGGCTTCTGCTTCTAAATGTTTCACCTCCCATGCCCCTGCTTACACTTATCAAGGGTACAAAAAGTTGTCACAGATTTGTGTGACCTTTTGACCATTTGATTTGGATGTTAGTTTATAGGTTCATAGGTGTGTTCTAGGCTAATGACTCTGGAGCCTTTACAAGCCTAGCCCATAGGATTACCTTGGAATTGTGCCACTCGAACTTAGTTCACAGTGCCTCTGTCGAGTAGAGGCACTGGAGTGATCCCCGGGGTGAATTTTCTAATTCCCATCCAATCATCAAGATTTCTGTCTGACATGTATGGGAAGTCTATTCTATAGCATGGGCAGTCTCCGTGTTATGAACCTGTCCTTCCAGCACGTTCTGTTGATTGTGGTAATAAGGTTGAGGTCGCTGGAGTGTGTAGTGCGGAGGGATTGGGATTTCTTTAGATGTAACATTTCTAAAAGAGCTGGGTCAGACATGGCTTTGTAAGTCAAACAGAGATCGCCTCTAAGTAGGTGATACAAGACACAGAACAGTTGGAGTTTTTTGAGTGTGTCCATATAGGACAAGTATTTAAGGTCTAGGATCCTCTTTGTGAGGTACTTTTGTGGCCTCTCCATTTGTTAAAGGTGTCTAGTGAGGTACATGCCAAATGGACCATTGTACCCAATGACTGGCCTAATGAGGGCAGAGTAGAGGGAGACAATGACCTCTTTCTTCCTGGATGCAAAACCCTTAGTAATGAGATGTGCTACATAGAAGGACTTTCTAACCACAGTGGCAATGTGGTGGTCAAAAGAAAAGTTCCTGTCAGCCTGTGTTCCCAGATCTCTCATAACACCTTCTGTGTTCAGTGGACTACCACTGATATGGTAATTCATGGGAACCGGGTTTTCTTCCCAAAGGGGCTGATGGCACATTTTTTGGCATTGAGCTTAAGGCCATGGTTCTGACACCAGTCGTTGGTCTCAGTGAGACTTTTCTGTAGGTTGTCAACATGACTTGGGGAGTTAATAATAACTCCCAACTTGCAATGGTCTGCAACCTTTGTCAGCCAGAGTCCCTTCATGTTGGTATGGACTTCACAGAAGTAGAAACCAGACAGGAGAGGACTCAGGACCGAACCCTGTGGGACTCCACTGATGACTGGTCGGCAGTATGACTTGGAGTCAGCTACTTTCACACTCTGGGTTCTATCTGTGAGCCTATTTGAAACCCACCTGGTGAAATAGGGGTTGATGCCTAGCTTAGTGACTTTTTCTATGATTCCTGAGTGGGGAATGGTATCAAAGGCCTTGGCCAGATCAAGGTAGCCTGTATGAACCACCTTGCCTTCATCCACAGCTCTGGTGACTGAGTCAAAGAAGTGATCAAGTTGAGCAGGCATGATCTACCCTTCACAAAACCAAACTGTGTAGGATCCAGAGTCTGGAGATTCCCTATATCCTTGTTTATTAGGTCCATGATGATGCATTCCATAGCTCTGTATATCAGACTCGACAGGCTAATAGGACGATAGTTCCCATGGTATGTAGTCGCTCCTCCTTTGTGGAGAGGGATGACTGTAGCAGTATACCATTCGGTAGGGACAAAGCCTGAGGTGAGGTTGTGATTGAACAGGGCACAAAGGTGAGGTGTCAGTTCACTCTGTAGTTCATGTATAACACAGCCAGGGATATTGTCAGGTCCCATAGAAGCTGTATTCTTTGTCTTAGACAGTGCTGTTTTAACCTGTGCAGCAGTAAATACTAGGTACCTGGCAATCTACTGGTATTGTGATTGGTCCTTCGGGGGGGGGGGGGCAAAAGTTGGCACTGAATGTGTGGGCCAGTATATTGGCAATATCTGTTGACTTGGTATAGGAGGTACCATTGTGCAGTAGCTCAGAGCAAATCTGGGTATTGCCGTGGAGATTCTTTACATAACTATAGAAGGCCTTGTGGTTGTCTTTACTATCTTCTGCAATTCTGTTTTCATAGCTAGCTTTAGAGGATTTGATGAGGGATCGCAACTTTTTGTTGAGGCTGATAAGGGAGTTTTTCCAGTCTTGGGACTTCATCTTATTCCGCATCAGTTTCCTCCTCCTGTTGTAGAGTTTGTTTATGGCAGAGGACCACCAGATTGGCTTCCTTTTTTTTTGGAGGAGAGAGTCTTGGTTCTATTGGGTATGGCGAGATCCATGCATTTGTGTACATGTTTGTACAGTGCACTGGTGTATGATTCAGCGGTCATGCAACTATTCTCCATTTGCATGGGTGCTGTGAAGTTAGCCACCTCTGTTTTTAGGAGCCCAAAGTTAGCTTTGGAGAAGTTTTTCATGGTGGTTACCTTTGGGGGGGGGAGTTGTGGATTTCCAAGATGATTAGTTTGTGGTCAGATCTAACCATGGAGGAGTTGACTACTGGTGTAGAGCAATGGTCGCCCATGTTAGTAATGACCAGGTCAAGGATGTTGCTACATCTAGGGGTAAGAACGAGCTGGTCCAAGGCACTGGAATTAATTAAATCCATGAAATGTTGGGCAAGTGTATTGGTACGAGTAGTTTTCCCAGTTAATGGAGGGGCAGTTGGACCCTAATATTCTCCAGGGTGATTAATAACATGGAGTGTGAGTCTTGGGACATGGTTGGGGACCTATAGCAGGCTACAACCTGAATTGCTGTCTTACTCAGTGTAAACTGCACCTGTAGTATCTCTGATGCGTTATGTTGGGCCACCAGTCTGGAGGTGTGCGCATCCTTTATGAATATGGAAACACCACCGCCTTTGGAGCTTCGGTCCAAGTTATGGGGCCGAAAGTTGTGGAATGAGATATAGCCTGGTAGTGCAGGGGTGCTTTCTGCTGTCTTGAACCAGGTCTCTGTTACAGCACAAATGTCGGTGTTCTCCATTTTAAGGAGCGCTTTGAGCGAGTGCATTCTGAGATTTAGTCTTCTAGCATTGAGCAGCATGACCCTCAGATTGCATTTGTTTGTAGCTGTTACAGTGGTAATTTGGTCTTTGGAACACCACCTAAAAAAGGCACTATAGGGGTGGCAAGAGCCTTCGCCAGTATCCGGATGCCCAGGGGTGACAGATGCAGACAAAAACTATGAAAATCCAACTCATATTACTGACTGACTATAAACCTCACTGACCTTTAACCTGCAAGATTTAAAAGAAAATGAAAATAGTGAACATCAAGCAATTAGTGCAAAAGGATTAGGTCTCTAAGCACTTAATGAGTTGCTTACTGTAGTCAAGAGTAGAGGGTTTGATTCATTCTACCCCCCCCCCTTTGCCTAGTGTGTAACTCAATCAAGACACTTAACCAGACTTACAAATATAGTATAAAGAAAACTACTGTAACGTCTTCATTAAAGTGAAAATATAAAGATTCTGATATGATACTATCAGTTATCTGAGGTAGCAGACTCTGGATGACCTTAGGGGAGGCAGGTTCCTTAGGGCTTTTTGATCTGATCCGAAGCGGGTTCTGGGTACAACACACACACATACACGCACATGCACTGACCTTAGTGCTCTGCTCCTACCCACTATTGCTACAATCTGAGGTCAGATATTGGTCTTGGGGCTACATACACTGGCTTGTAATAGGGTTTCCATGCTCTGCTATTTTCCACTCACGCTCACTGGCTATAGTGAGTGCAGCCATGTTAAGTGGCACCTAGTGGGAGTGGAAGGTGTGGGACCTGCAGCCAATTGTTCTGACTCTGCACCATGTGAGTGACAGAAAAGAGAGGTCATATCATGCAATGTAAAAAGGGAGAGACTTTTTTAATGTTTGCTATTCCAGTTTGTGGGGCACTTACCATGGCACATGGTTTCACAGGGAGGCTACATGCCCCTGTGTGCCCTAGTGCAACACTGCCTCTGATTACTGGTGAAGCAACTTCTGTCTTCAGCACCTCTGGAGGAAAGTGAGACACATTTTGTGAAGGGGGATGAAAGGCTTTATTTCTTGCCACTGCTGGTGCCCTCATATTATTCTGAGTATTCTTACTTATTGGGTAGATAATGACATTTCTCATTCTGAAAGGCAAGAGCCGTTCATTAACAACCTGCATTTCCTTTCATTTTCTGCTCAGCAAGTTATTGCACATGTATGGATTACCCAGAACATAATCAAGGGGTTCAATAACAGTGTCTGATATCTCTTGCAACATTCCTTTGATAATCTGAACTGTATAATGAAAGCCTTGGTTAATAAACAGAACAGATTTAATGATTTATACTGCAGATGAATGACTGAAATCCCAGTAATACCACCAGTGAAGCACCTTTTGGATGCAATGTATGATTACCTTGTGCACTGGAAAATAAAGCCTCATTTCAACAGTTAAAAGATTTCATGAAACTAGTGACTCAATTTGTGTAAGAGACTGATTGTCGCTTATGAAATCTTCAGCTGCTCCCACTGTCAGAGGTGGACTGCTCCCCACCACACACTAGTATTATAGACTTCTTTGCAATATTTTGAACACTTTCTGCATTTGTTGATTTGACTTCTGTACCACTGACCTGATGCATTATGGACATTATTATGTTCTGTATGTAGTTGGGGTGGCATTCATTTCTGGTTGATTGTGCTTGACGAAACATTTATTTGATGATGCCATGTTTCAATGGAACATACTGTCAATGCTATTTTTAAATAAATACTCTATTGATGGCTGCATGTTCATTTAAAACATCTGAACTCACCTTGAATTTATCTCATACTCGAAATACTACTAACCCTTTCTCTCTTTCTTTCAAGCTGATCAGTCAGTCCTGGCTGTGAATGAAAATGGTCACTTTTCATCAGCTCATATATCCAAGCAACAAATGGAGGGACAAGTTCATGCATGATTGACATGCATAGTCAAGGTTGTGATAAATGTGCAACGGGTACATGATGACAAGCACTCCATGCCCAGGGATGTGAGTAATCTGAACCAAGCTAAGTGCCATTTAAAGGCTTTGTTTCTTAAAGGAGTAATACTACTCCCACATAGACAGATACAGACAGACTTCAAATAACTGTGTGAAGTGAAACACCTGAACCATGGGCATTGGCTCAAGAACTTCAGGTGGCCTCTCAACTTGGTCCATCAGACCTAATTGATCTTGAGAGAGGCCCAAAGAGAAAAATCATCAGCCTTGTGTAGAAATACCTAACGTTAACCAGGTAGCTTGAGGTATCACCCTTTTGCATCAGCTTAGTCAGGAACATGCTCTTAGAAATCAGCTTTAAGCTGAATAGTCTAACATTTTAAGGCACATCCCTAAGACATTGTCCATGTCCCTCTCCATTCTCTGAGGTAGAGAACATGCAAAGGTTTGACCTTTTCCTAGTCAGTGATGAACTGATGAGTCATTTCTGTGACAGACTTCGAGAATGGTCTAAGCAACACATATCCTCCACTTATCAGGCATTTTTATGGTACACTGGCTGAGATGCTGGGAAGTACGTGTAACAATCTTTTTGACTGCTATATGAGAAATATTTAGCATCTGCTACTATCCTAGTAGAGCGGAGGCATCCCTAGCACTTGTGGCAGGTAATTCACATTACATTCCTCCTCTTTCATGCCACAATGACATTGTCTGCTCAGGTCCTAGTCACCATTTGATGGCCACATGGATACTTTTTTTATATGAATACATTGGACTTTAGATTTGAAGTGTGAACAAAAAAAAAAAAAAAAAAAAAAAAACCTGGCAAGCTCCCACATTCATCTAGTGTAATGTTTCATGCTATGGTGCGTGCATAAAGAACGACAAAAACACAGGTACCAGATAAACAGCTCGGTCTTCACCTCAAAGCCAGTAGTATGTACAAAAGGCCGAACTGCCACAGCAGAAGGAAAATTCTTTATTGCAAGGACAAAGTGAGCGCTTTCACGACCTTCCAGGTCGCTTCATCAGACTTAATACAACATCCCATGCCTTCTTTGATATATATACTTCCAAAGTGACCAATCAGTTAAGACAAACAATTAAATACTTATATCAGACTCAATTAATTTAAAAATAGTAAAGAAAAACATAAATAGACATAAAACTGTTAAGAACAGTATGCAAGTTCAAATATAAATGCCTATAGAACCATGTAGAAAGGAATTAGTGCTTTAAGGTTCTTGCCTTTAAAAATGGTTTCAAAGAAACAGTTTCATTAATGCCTGGAGGTTTGTCTGCATTTAGTTGCAGAATCCATTTTTGCTCAGCTTCTTCTGTTCTATTTCTAAAGTCACCCCCTCTGATATTTTCTTCCAGAACTTCTAAAACTAAAAATTTAAAAACATGGCGCATCCCTTCAGCTTCTAAATGTTTATCTAGGGCACTATTCTCCCTTTTGTTTACTATGTCCCTCATACATTGTAAAATGCATTCTTTAAGCATTCTATTAGTCTTGCCCACATAAAAAACCTTTACAATATTGGCAAAAACTAAGATAGACTATATTTGCAGTCCTGCAATCTGAACAGAAATCAAATTCAATTCTACACTTTTGCTGTGGATGTACAAAAATGCTACATGAGAAAATGTACTTACAAGCTCTGCAATTCCTGCACATATATGTCCCTATTCTATATGATGTGTTCAGGGACTTGTGTATTTGGGTTTTATAACATAGCTGCCTTTAAAGTGATTTTTTTGTTAGTAAATGAGAAGTGAGGTCCAGAGTCTATGACACCTTCAAGTTCTTTAGTGGCTAACAATATGTTCCATTTCTTCCTAAATATATCACAAAATTGACTGACATCACTTGCATATGTAATGGGGAACCTGAGTTTCTCACCCCTGGAGTCAGTTTCAGGGTTATCTCTTGTAGTTTGTTCTGAGAAATAAGGTCTACCCTTCTCTTGATGTTCTTGATATACTCCTTCTATGGTGGTGTCTATTTCTATATGATTATATCCCCTATCAAGTAGTTCTCCTCTTAGCACTTCCATAGACCTATCCAACCCATCATTTTTACTATGTAGTCTTGAGGCTCTCAGGAATTGCCCTTTCATAATGTTTTTGCTAACATGTCTTGGATGTATGCTGTTTTTATGTAATATGGAATTTTTCTACTTGATTTTCTATACAGGCTAGTAGCCATCTGCCCCATTTCTGATTTTTTTCACTAGAACATCAAGGAATTCTATCTGTTCATTTGAGTACTTATAGGTAAATTTTAAAAATTGTGTCGCTGTGTGTAGGTACTCTAAGTATCTACCCAGCATCTCTATTTAGTTTTCCCATAGAAAAAACATGTCATCCACAAAATGTGCATACCACAGAACATATTTGCTAAATTAATTTCCCTGTAGTAGAAATGTTTCTTCCCACTAGACTAAAGTTAGGTTGGCGTAGCTATTTGCACAGGCTGTGCCCATAGCTACACCAACCTTTTGTAAGTAAAAATCTTCTTTAAAGACAAAAACATTATTATCCAAAATAATTTCAAGCAGAATGCATAGCAGATTCAATTTATCATTAGAGAAAACACATTTAGAACATAGCAAGCTCCTAATGTTCTCTATTCCCCACTTATTTGGAAACACTGTGAAAAGTGATGTAATATCTAAGGTTACAAGCAGATACTCTTTATTTATCAAAATTGGCTTTCTATACAATGTTTGGGGAAAAGATGCGTTTTTCAACACTGTTTCACATTTCTCAAGCACTGGATGAAAATTATTCTCTACATATATTGACATAGCTTCTGTTGCCCAACCTCTACTAGACACTATGGGTCTCAGAGATGGACATATGATATCTGTATGTATTTTGGGAAGGCCATATATAACTGGAATGGTGGGAGATTCTACATTAAAATACTTAAATTAGTCCTTTGTTATCAAATTTGTAGTCAGCAAGTCAAACAACAAAATAGCAATCCTGTCTATAACACATTTTACTATATTTACTGAGATGCAAGTATAGGTTGCATGGTCAATCAGTAGTTTCATCATTTGCTGGGTGTAAAATTCCCTGTCCATAATCACAATTCCTCCTCCTTTATCTGTGGGTCTAATTTCCACTGAATGCATTTCCCTCAGGTGCATCAGATTCTTCTTTACTCGAGTTATAAAAGACAGCTCTTCTGTCTGAATTAAATGCTTCCCTTATTTGCTTCTCACGTACTGACACATAGGCTTCTACCATAGGGTACTGGGTTTTTTAAAAATATTCACATTATCAGTCACCTGTCCTTTAAACATAGTTTTTAAAGTTAAGTTGCGACCAAATAACTTAAGTTGTTTAAGAATGTCAACTAACTCAGTTCTCTGAGCTGGAATAAAAAACACCCCTTTATTCAAAAGTGACATATGTGCATCAGTTAGTGTTAAAGATGTATTACCAAACTTTTGTGTTCTTGCTATGGGTTACCACTGTGTTCCGTGTTGCTTCTGTGTTTGGTCTCTGCCTGACTCAGCCCTTCCTTCCTCTGCTCCTTGATCTCCTTTTTACGGGTAGACCATTCATTAGTGTGACGGGTATCATTTGAGTTCCTGATGTTCCCTTCTGTTGCATGGAAAAGGGGGGGTTCTCATTAGATAGGTTTCTGTTATCATTCTTCTTGCTGCTTCTTGTACTTATATCCTTTGGTTTTACTGTTGACTGCTGTTCAGCAGGAGTCACTGGTAAACTCTGTGTTTCCTCAGTGTTAGTGGCTGAAGCCACTCCCTCTTCAGTTATTTGGCTTCTTGTTGATGGTTGTGTGTTGTCTAGCACAAAAGGGGCTGGGTTTGCAGGCTGATCTGTTGCTGTAGGAAAAGGTTTGGGCCATGAAAAAACAGCACTGGACTGAAAATCATTCATATCCCTTTGAAGCTTTTTCGGCTTCGTATTCTGTAATATTTTCTCATAGTTGGATATGCTTTCAAAGAGAGTATCTAGCTTATCACCAATAATGCTATTTGTAAAATTATTGCATAAATGGATCTGCAGAGCCTTCAGTTCATTTGCAAGTTCCCTTTCTTCAGGTACAAATTAGTAAATTAGTAAGTGCATGTAGTTATAGCTTAACTGCAAATTAAGCTGCTGCCATTTCTTCAGGAAGTCAGAGAGAGCATCACCATAAGTTGTCATAGTTAGAACTCTCAGAATTCAGACTGCAGGACTAGAAGTATAGTCTATCTTAGTTTTTGCCAATACTGTACAGTTTTTTATGTGGACAAGACTAATAGAATGCTTACAGAATGCATTTTAGAACATATGAGAGACATAGTAAACAAAAAGGAGAGTAGTGCCCTAGCTGAACATGTAGAAGCTGAAGGGATGCACCATATTTTAAATTTTTTAGTTTTAGAAGTTCTAGAAGAAAATATCAGAGGTGGTGACATTAGAAATAGAACAGAAGAGGCTGAGCAAAAATGGATTCTGCAACTAAATGCAGACAAACCCCCAGGCATTAATGAAACTGTTTCTTTGAAACCATTTTTAAATGCAAGAGCCTTAAAGCACTAATTCTCTTCTACATGGTTCTATAGGCATTCATATTTGAACTTGCATACTATTTTTAACAATTTTATGTATATTTATATTTTTTCTAATATTTTTAAATTAATTGAGTCTGATATAAATATTTAATTGTTTGTCTTAACTGATTGGTCACTTTGAAAGCATATATATGTGTTTATATATATATATCAAAGAAGACATGGGATGTTTTATTAAGTCTGATGAAGCGACCTGGAAGGTCGTGAAAGCTCTCACTTTGTCCTTGCAATAAAGAATTTTCCTTCTACTGTGGCAGTTCGACTTTTTGTACATAGTATTGGCTTTGAGGTGAAGACCGAGCTGTTTATCTGGTACCTATGTTTTTGTCTTTCTCTATGTACTTTTTGTGAACATCAGGACCAGAACATAGCAGAAGGGTGTGAAATTGAACTGAATTACAATCCAAATGGGAATACCAACACTCAAAATGGAATGGAAAATTTTAGTAGAATCCTTAACATGGAGGTAAACCCACTGGTTGAGAGACCAGTTTTCTCTGATGAATATTCTGTTGATGTGGATGATGGGGCACAAATGCACTTCAAAGACAAATTTAGAGCCTTTAAAAACAAGTTATATAAGTATAAAAGGCTCCAACAGCAGAGATTCCATTTGGAAGCCTGCTTAAGATATAAAATTGTTCCCAGAGGTCTGAGAGTTCTAACTATGCAAACTTATGGTGATGATCTCCCTGACCTCCTGAAGAAATGGCAGCAGCTTAATTTGCAGTTAAGCTATGACTACATGAACTTACTAATTGAGTATTTTTTACCTGAAGAAAAGGAACTTGCAAATGAACTGAAGACTCTGCAGATCGATTTATGTACTAATTTTACAAATAGCATTATTGGTGATAAGCTAGATACTCTTTTTAAAAGCATATCCAGCTGAGAAACGATTACAGAATATGAAGCTGAAAAAGCTTCAAAGGGATAGGAATGATTTTCAGTCCGGTGCTGTTTTTTCATGGCCCAAACCTTTTACTACAGCAACAGATCAGCCTATAAACCCAGACCCTTTTGTGATAGACAACACACAACCATCAACGAGAAGCCAAATAAATGAAGAGGGAGTGTCTTCAGCCATTAACACTGAGGAAACACAGAGTTTACCAGTGACTCCTGCTGAGCAGCAGTCAACAGTAAAACCAAAGGATATAAATACAAGAAGCAGCAAGAAGAATGATAACAGAAACCTATCTAATGAGAATCCCCCTTTTTCCATTCAACAGAAGGGAACATCAGGAACTCAAATGATACCCGTCACACTAATGAATGGTCTACTCATAAAAAGCAGATCAAGGAGCAGTGGAAGGAAGGGCCGAGTCAGGCAGATACCAAACACAGAAGCAACATGGAGCACAGTGGTAACACGCAGCAAGAACACAAAAGTCTGGTAATAAACTCTCATCTTTAACACTAACTGATGCACATATGTCACTTTTGAATAAAGGGCTGTCATTTATTCCAGCCCAGAGAACTGTGTTAGTTGACATTCATAAACAACTTAAGTTATTTGGTCGCAACCTAACTTTAAAAACTATGTTTAAAGGACAGATGACGGATAATGTGAATATTTAAAAAAAAACTTAGTACCTTTGTACTTAAATTACACCCTATGGTAGAAGCCTATGTGTCAGTATGTGAGAAGCAAATAAGGGAATCATTTAATTCAGACAGAAGAGCTGTCTTTTATAACTTGAGTAAAGAAGAATCTGATGCTTTATATGACCTAAGGGAAATGCATTCAGTGGAAATTAGACCTGCAGATAAAGTAGGGGGAATTGTGATTATGGATAGGGAATTTTACACTCAGCAAATGATGAAACTATTGAATGACCATGAAACCTATACTTGCATCTCAGTAAATATAGTAAAATGTGTTATAGACAGGATTGCTGTTTTGTTGTTTGACTTGCTGACTACAAATCTGATAACAGAGGATTTATTTAAGTATTTTAATGTAGAAACTCCCACCAGTCCAGTTATATATGGCCTTCCCAAGTTACATAAAGATATCATATGTCCACATATGAGATCCATAGTGTCTAGTAGAGGTTGGGCAACATAAGCTATATCAATATATGTAGAGAATAATCTTCACCCAGTGCTTGGAAAATGTGAAACAGTATTGGAAGACACAAAATCTTTTTTCCAAACACTGTATAGAAAGACAATTTTGATAAATAAAGAGTATCTGCTTGTAACCTTAGATATTACATCACTTTTCACAGTGATTCCAAATCAGTGGGGAATAGAGAACATTAGGAGCTTGCTATGTTCTAAATGTGTTTTCTCTAATGATAAAGTGAATCTGTTATGCAGTCTGCTTGAAATAATTTTGGACAATAATGTTTTTGTCTTTAACGAAAATTTTTACTTATAAAAGGTTGGCATAGCTATGGGTACAGCCTGTGCAAATAGCTACGCCAACCTAACCTCAGCCCAATAGGAAGAAACATTTCTACTACAGGGAAATGAATTTACCAAATATGTTCTGTGGTATGCACGTTTTGTGGATGACATGTTTGTTCTATGGGAAAACTCAATAGAGATGCTGGGTAGATTCTTAGAGTACCTACACACGACACCATTTTTAAAATTTACCTGTAAGTACTCAAATGAACAGATAGAATTCCTTGATGTTCTAGTGAAAAATCAGAAATGGGGCAGATGGCTACTAGCCTGTATAGAAAACCAAGTAGAAAGAATTCCATATTACATAAAAATAGCATGCATCCAAGCAAGGGAGACCACAGGAATTTTTGCAGGGGGGTGCAAACCCACAGCCCCCCCCCCCGCACAGCCCCCCCCCCCCCCCCACAGCCATTCCAGTGTCCCATTACTTGGGTATTTCTCCCCATTTGTCATAGACACTGTTCAAATCTCTCAGTGTGCATACTGTTTTATGCTTTACTTCTACAATGATTACAGATATTTGGATTTCATTTACAACTTTTATTTCAGATTTTATAGCACAAACAGTGATAGACATTTACTAAACCTAAACAAAGCAATAGTCTTACAATGAAAACAGACTTGGCATTAAAACTTCTCTACCTTTGAAACTCACATTCACTGAAACAGCACTGAAACCCACATTCAAAGAAAATGCATCTGGCCAGTGGCAGGGTAAGTTTACCTTTGGGCTGTTTTCAAATCATATGCTCCTTGCACAGAGCCATGCAAAAGTTCTTTGATTCACCTTCCTGACTGCGTTAATTATACTATATAATAACTGAATTATATCCCTTGTATAATATAGCACCACTTGTTAAGAGTGTGTTTTAAATTTATAGTTCTGAACATTTTTCCTTTAAGCAATGAAACAAATCATATGAACCAATGACGACAACCTGCCCAATTCAGAACATTTCAACCATAAAGGGCCATTCAAACGTCTGTCATACAATCCACCAATGTCAATCAATATGCACAATGTCTGCAGAAGTAAAAGTCATCTGATTACACATTAAATATAGCTGAAACTAATGAAGAAGTTGTTGCTAGAAAACAGCTTTATATTTCAGTGTTTCATCCACAAATTCATTTCCTGCTGCTCTTAAAGAATAAATTGCCTATGTTACATTAAAAACATGGTAAGCTGGTATACTGCAATAGGGAATGGGTGTTGAGCTGAAAAACAGGTTACTAGGCATCTCATCCAAAGGAGGACATACTCAAGACTGCAGCACCCCACCCTCTTAAAATACAAATCTACATGCCGTGGGAGTAGAACCTACAGCCCTCTACATCAAGATGCAAGTATGCTACCTGCTGTGCTACTAACACTGCTTTAAAATGATATATCACAATAGTGATGTCATTTGCTAAACAAAACAGTTGCACATTTTAAGCAGACTTAGCATGAACAGCAGTAAACATATCTTCCGTTGAAGCTCACTATTCCTTAAAAATGTACGTGAAAATAAATTCCACCTGCTAACTCTAAATAGGGCATTTCACTCTCACACACACATACACCTCAACCTCTTAGTGCAAGAAATCTGGACAAAGCCTAAAATAAATAGAGACAGATTATAAATATTGCTCTCATGAATGTAATAATTGTAGAATAAAAGGATTTGTGTTAGCATGCATTTTTCTAAAGGATATGACATTTAAAACTCAAATGTCTGTTATTATTTAGCAACTTCAGTCCTTTTTATTTATTTGGCATTTGTTAACTGGGATAGTCCATCTGTGCAAAATCCCTTTTTCAGTGGAGGCCGGGGGAGAAAAGCTCAGGAGGAATATGGGGCAAAAATCTGGACATTCTGCAAAAACCTGGTCAGCTGAGGGGTATGCTACCTCCCTCTTATATTAAATATATAACACACACACAAACTCACACAGTACCTCTCAATCTCTTAGCACAAGAAATCTGGACAAAGCCTGTTATAATGTTGGGGACAAAGGCCCAAAAAGTACAGTTTTGTACCTACCATAAATGTAGATGTCCGAACTGGATAGCATCTGCAGTCATAACAAATGGGTTGTCCTGTCGTCAGGCAGCCCTTCGGTCGGCCGGATTCCAAAGTCTGGGTCCGGCTTCGGCTAATGTCGCACTTCACCCGACATCATCTCTGCTGGTCTTCGGGTATAAAGGCATCAGCCGACGCCATTTTCCTCAGTGTTTCTTGCCCCAGATGCCAGTTGCCCTCTTGGAAGGCTAAATTTTGGATAAATGCCAATGTTTCCAAAAGGATAGAAGGCAAACACAAAAAATAAGCATGTATGTACATATATACAAACAAATACACCATAAGAGACTCCCCAGCTAGCTATTTGGAGGGTAAATACCCTAGGAGTACCACAGAGGGAAGGAGGAGGGTAATCCTGACTGCAGATGCTATCCAGTTCGGACATCTACATTTATGGTAGGTACAAAACTGTACTATGTCCTTCATGGATGCATCTGCAGTCATAACAAATGGGTAGAATACCATAGCCAACTAGTGGAGGAGGAAGAAGAAATTATGGTGTGGTTAGGATCCCTTGCAGTACAGCAGTGGCAAACCCTGCTCGGGATCTAGAATACAGAGGTAAATTATAATGCTTGGCAAATGTATGCACGGAGGTCCAAGTAGCCGCCTCAATAATGTCCTTGGTTGCCACTCCTCGTAAGAAAGCTGTTGTAGTGGCTGTAGCCCTTGTAGAATGAGGCCTTATGTTCTGTGGAATTGGTTTTCCATGGAAGGAGTAACAGAATCTTATGCAATTTCCTATCCATTTGGAGATTGTCTGTTTGGAAATTGCTTTTCCTTCCCTTCCTGTTGCATAGGCTACAAAAAGCTGGTCAGTTTTTCTGTTACTTTTGGTTCTGTCCAGGTAGTAGCGTAGCTGTCTATGTACATCCAAGGTATGCAGCATTCTTTCCCTCTGTTTTGTGGATTGGGAAGAAGGTAGGTAGGTGGATTGCCTGGTTTAAAGACACTCTGGATACCACCTTAGGCATAAATGTAGGATTAGTTCTCATGGACACCCTATCTTGATGGAAGATTAGGAAGGGTTGTACTGCCATTAAGGCCTGTAGTTCAGAAACCCTCCTTGCTGAGGTAATTGCCAGTAGGAAAGCAGTTTTCCATGACAGGTGCTGTAGATCTGCTGTTGCTGCTGGTTCAAAGCGGAGGGAGTGTCAACTTTTCTAGCACAAAGTTCAAGTCCCATGCTGGTAATGGTGGTTTCCTAGGAGGTTTTACATTCTTGATCCCTCTGAGGAACTGCCTGAGTAAAGGATGTGAAAAGACAGGTGGATCAAAGCTGTATTCTGCTGAGATAGCTGATGCATGTATCTTGATGGAGGAATAGGACAGGCCTGTATGTAGAAGCTCTGCCAAATACTCCAGAATGTTAGCAATATCTATATTCGACACATCTTTTCCTCTTTCAGCACTCCAAATGACAAACCTTTTCCATTTTCCTGCATAGTTCCTTCTTGTTGAAGGTCTGCGGGCTTCCAGGATAATGTCTTTAACCCTTTGGGAAAGATTTGGATTAGTTGCTGCTATGTGATGTTCCAGGCAGTCAGTTGCAAAGTTTTTAGGTTTGGGTGCATGATGCTGTAGTTGTTCTGAGTTAACATCAAAGGCATCAGGGGTATTGACCACATTTTCTCCTGAGACATGCTCCTCAGCAATGGGTACCAGTGTTGCCTTGGCCAGTTCGGAGCTATCAGGATTATCCTTGGACGTTCCTCTTTGATTTTCAGTAATACCTTGTGTATCAAAGGAAGAGGTGGAAATGCATATGCTGTCAGACCTTTCCAGCTGAAGGAGAGCGAATCCACCTTCCATGCAAGTGGGTGGAATGTCCTTGTGCAGAATTTTTTGAGCTGGTGATTGAGAGGGGAAGCGAATAGATCTATTTGTGGCATTCCCCATTTCTTTGTGATGGTCTTGAAGATGTCCGGGTGTAGCATCCATTCGTGAGCATCCGAGGTGGTTCTGCTTAACATGTCTGCTAGGGTGTTTTCTTTTCCCGGTACAAATATTGCCTGTAACTGGATGTTGTAGCTGAGTGCCAGATTCCATAGGTCCAAAGTCATTCTGCATAGGGGGTATGAATGAGTGCCTCCCTGTTTGTTGATGTACCACATGACTGTGGTGTTGTCTGTCCTTATCATCAAATGGCCTTCTTTGAGGAATGGTCTGAATTTTTGGATTGCCAGTTTTACTGCCAGCATTTCTTTTGGTTTATGTGCAGGTGCAGCTGGTCCTGAGTCCACAATCCTTGCATGCATTTGTCCAGCATGTGCCCCATCCTAGGTCTGAGGCGTCTGTTGTGATTGTTTGGCTTGTTCGAAAGTTGTGGAAGGATAGGCCTGGGTTTGACTGGCGTGCTTGAGCCCACCATAGGAACTCCTGTTTTAGGCATGGGATTAGTGGTATTTCTGCTTCTAGGCTGTGCCTGTGTTGAGACCATAAATTCTTTAGGTACCACTGTAGTTTTCTCATATGCAGTCTGGCATGTGGGACCAAGATTATGAATGATGCCATGAAGCCCAAGGCCTGCAGAACTTTTCTTGCTGTTAGTTTGTTCTGTTTTGTTAATGCCAAGAAGTAAAGAGGGAGTTCTTTTTGTTTTTCTGCAGTTAGGAATGCCATTTGTTTTACTGTGTCCAATTCCGCGCCCAAGAATGTTCTTGTTTGGGATGGTATCAGCCTTGATTTTTGAAAATTGACTGTGAATCCCAGGGCTTGTAGCAAGTAAATGACCCTTTGTAAATCTGTTGTCATCTTGCTTTTGTTGTCCGCTTGTAGCAGGCAGTCGTCCAGGTATGGATAAATTTGGATTCCCTGTAGTCTGCAGTGAGCGATTACTGATGCCAGGCATTTTGTGAATACTCTGGGTGCAGTAGATAAGCCAAAGGGCAATGCTGAGAATTGATAATGCTCTGATCCTGCAAGAAATCTGAGGTATCTTCTGCAATTTGGTCGAATGGGGACGTGCAGGTATGCCTCCTTGAGATCTAGAGTTACCAGCCAACACTCCTTGCCCAGCATGGGAAGAAGTTGCTGTAGGGTCAGCATTTTGAATTTTGGGACAATGATATATGTGTTTAAGATGGACAGGTCGAGAATAGGTCTCCAACTTTTTTCTTTTCTTGGTACTAGGAAGAGTCTGGAATAGAATCCTTTGCCCTGTTCTGTTATTGGTACTCTTTCCACAGCTCTCCTCTTTGTTAATTCCATTATCTGCTGTAGAGCTTCTAATTTCTGATTTGGAGGCAGGTTTGGCATTCCTCTTTTTACTGGTAAGGTGTGGAAGTGGAACCGGTAGCCTTGGTCTATGGTTTGCAAAATCCACTTGTCTTTTGTGATATAGTGCCAATTTTTCGAAAATAAGGCTAACTTTCCGCCTAATGGTGCTGCTATTTGCTCCCTGGTAGGCGGAGTTAGAGCCAAGTCACTGTGATTGTCCTGTTGCAGTGGTAGTGGTTGTGTCTGTGCCTCTGTTATTACCTTGCCACTGTCGTCCTCTGTAGGCACCTCCTCTGGATTGATTTCTGCCTCTGGAGCGTCTATTCCTGCCCCTTTGGGATCTTGCGGAGTCAGGAAAGGACCAATTTTTGGCAGGCCAGTTCCTGCTAAACCTTAGGGGCTGAACCTGTAAGAAATCTTTAACTGTTTGTACAGATTTTGCCTTTTCTTCCATTTTCTTCATTACCTGCTGGGCAGGTGTACCAAATAAACTGGCCTTATCCATAGGAGCATCTAATAGCTTAGCTTTAACATGATCCGGTAAGACCAGCTCTTTCAACCATGCATGTCTTCTTATCACTGTGCCAGTCATGGCTGATCTAAATGAAGCCTCCAGTGCATCATAGCCACATTTTAAGGAATGGTTACTAACCTGTTGTATGTTATTCACCATTTCTAATACATATTTCTTATCTATAGATTCATCAGAGGATACTTTTTTAGTTAACTGATCAAGCATAAACTCGGTATTGGATCATGTGAAACTGACAGTTTAAAGCTCTAGCTGAGAGAGTAGCAGAGGTGTAAACTTTTTCCCCATCTGTCCAAGGACCTGGATTCCCTTTCTGAAGGAATAGGGTTTTGCTGTGGTCGAGGCTACTGCCTTAGGCCCCTGGGAAATAGTTTCGGGTCTGCCAGTGGGGCCTTGTATAGGTGGTGATGAGTGTCTGGGACCCTGTAAAATCTATCAGGTTTGGCAGGGGCTGGAGGTAAAGAATCAGGAGCAGTGCAGACATCATTAAATGCATCATCCACAACAGGCAAAACAGGAGGTATAGCTAAGGGCCTATGTTGTGGTAAATGCAGAAAGGTCCTAAGCCTTTTCTTGAATCTGAGAAATCTTGTCCCTGCCATTGAAATTGTTCTCTCATGGCATGTAAGGTTTCCCCAAAGGAAAATTCCTCTGGTGGAGAGGCAGCTGGAATGGATTCTTCAGCATCGGAGTCTTCATAAGTACCAAACGGATCCTCTGGCTGCTCGGTAATGTCGGAGTCATCCGCAGAATCATCAGAGGACACTGGCTCGGGGTCTCTGTCCTAGGTCTCTTTTCTGGGGCTGAGAGGCCCTGTCTGGGTGAGATTGGGATCCCCTAATTAAGGATATTAAATCTTCTGCCAGAGTAAGCATTTGTGAACTAGAGGTGGGCCTGTGGGAGGGAGGTTTAACAGGCACTGACTTAGCAGATTTGGCTGCTTTAGCCCTGGCAAAGGCCTTGATAGACATGGCTGCAGGGGGTCTAGCAGTACCACGTGCTGGGGTAGAAACATCCAAAGGGATGGTGTCTGATAACTCACTAGAAACCACAATTGTAGGCAAAATTTCTGAGGCCGATTCAGGTAAGGTAGCAGGAGCCTCAGTAGTAGCCATGGATTCGGCTGAGGATTGACCAGTTTTCTCGGTTTCGGCTGAAACCGAGACACTCGCGGCTTGCTTAACCGTGGTTTCGGCCGAAACCGCGGACCGTGAGTGTCGGTCTATTTCCTTGCGTTTTTTAACAATTTGGGTAGTCGGAGGATCCGACGGCATAATGTAAGCAAAGTCTGAGCCGAAAAATTGTTCAGCAAACTCCGACCGACGCCTGAGCGTTCGTCGGTTGAAGGAAGCGCAGGCCGAACAGGCTGCTACGTCGTGGTCTGGGCCTAAGCAAGGCAGACAGTAAGAGTGGAAATCTTTATGAGGTATTTGTTTCCCACAAGTTAAACAGTTATTGACTTTTTCTGACATCGGCTGAGGCAAGAAAGAGTCCCCAACAGGGTACTTAGCTTTTTAGAAGTCTTCGAAGTAGTATTCGGTAGTAGTAATCACTGGATCGGACCGACCGGCACTTGCGAACAGCTTCTGCTTCGGGCGCCACGCGGCAAGAAAGACTGAGGAAAATGGCGTCGGCTGATGCCTTTATACCCGAAGACCAGCAGAGATGACGTCGGGTGAAGTGCGACATCAGCCGAAGCCGGACCCAGACTTTGGAATCCGGCCGACCGAAGGGCTGCCTGACGACAGGACAACCCATTTGTTATGACTGCAGATGCATCCATGAAGGACATCTAGGGCCACATTTAGAAAGTTGCTAGAATAACAGGATTTGTGTTAGAATTCATTTTCTACAGGATATGAAGTCTGAAAATCAAATACATGTCATTATTTAGTAACTTTAATCCTTAGCTCATCCCAGTCATTTGTCAAAAAAAACCCTGAATTTTTATGAGGAACAGACCAAAAATATAAAGCAAAAGTCTGGACATTCTGTGAAAATCTGTACAGTTGACAGGTATGACACACACATACATCCCCCGACCTACTTAGAAAGTGCATAGAAAAACAAAGTTTGCATTAGTATGCATTTTCTGAGGATATGAAGTCAAACTCAAATACCTGCCATTATTTTCTGACTTCAGTCTTCAACGATTTGCCAAAAAAAACACAACTGTATGAGAAACAAACTGAAAATATGAGGCAGAAATCTGAATTGTGAGGTATGAAAGTTTTCCACAACCAATAAACATTTTTAAGAAAAGAAAATAGCACAATACATACATTACTTCATAAATACTGTCATCCTTCCAAGGATTTATAACACTTATTGTTTATTTTGACCTTTAACATGCAAGATTTTGTAGGCATATATGCAAACAAGGAGCCATATTGTTGGTAAAAGAAAAAAAAAAGAAAAACTCTCCTTCTCGCTCTGTCTAGGCCAACGGAATGTAAGTGCAGGCTGCATCTTCACAGTCTTTAGACAGAATACTGCTTACAATCAAGCTTCACAGGATCATAAGAGGTTACTAGGCTAATGGCCCTGAGGCCTTTACAAGCCTAGCCAAGTTTTTCCCTCTTTTAAATGGTGCTATTAGTAGACCTGATTCAACAACAGACACAGGAGAAGAGACATTTTTAAGTTGCTGCTTTTTCTTCCTAGGGAAATCCCTGGAAAGGGACTGACTCATGACAGGAGCACTAGCCTGGGAATCAGGTACCTTACCCCAGCTAAGTAGTATACCTTCAGCCACTCATACCCGGAAGGTCAGCCAAAGTGCTTTTTCCTTGCACAGTGAATCAACCCTATAGCTGCAGGGAACATGTCAATCTCCCAGTCATTAATGGCTTCCTGATGAGCTGCACCCAGAGGAATCAAAAGGCAAAAGATGGATGATCCAAGGAAACAGCTTTGGCCGCAAAAGAGTCACTCACCAATGACTGAGGCAGTGATGGAGACAGGCACCCAAGGACTTCTTAACTTTCTTCTTCTTGCGGACAGGAGTAGCAAGAACCACAGAAACAGACAATTGTTTAGTGTTCGATATGGGAAAGAAGTCTCACAAGGAAACTGCAAAACCTGACTGAGTCAGTAAACCCTTGGGCAGGAACATCAAGGTTCTGCAGTAAAACTTTTGACAGTCCTAGAAGAAAGAAATCCTGTCTGAACGCCACACACACACACACACACACACACACACACACACACACACACACACACACACACACACACACTACACAGAGATAGAATACATCAATAAAAATATTTTTACACAGCCTTTTCCCCCTCACATGCATTACACAAGTAAAAATCCCTTCAGTAACATGACAGTCCCACAAAAATCATTTTGTAGCTTAAAATTAATCAAATTCCCACAAAAAAACATTTTTTACGGCAAAATGACATAAATGAAATTATTTCCCATTAGAGGAATCATCTTCAGAGCCTTGACACAATCAGTTTAACAAAGCCCACAAATATAAAGCACTGTCAGCAAGAAAGCTGTGAGCCTCTTAAAGGTGGATGGTGGTTATATCCTAGGTAAGGAATAACCCCTATAGCTTATGATACCGCAACACTGATTTAAATGTTGATTAGCCAAATTCATGCCTGTACATTTTTTTGTCAAAATGAAACAAGTCAAATATATTCAAAGAATAAACTAAAACATACATCAATAATTAATTAATATTAATAGCCTGTATACAGTGATGAATCCTAAACTAAGGAATTAGATACCATCTTTCTCCCAGACCTTAACCGTCTTAACTTTATTCTTCCCATACACAGTAAAACAAACACTTCAGCAGTCTCGGACAAAAAGGTCCAACACAAGGAAATTCTTCCCTCACAAAGGTTAGATATCAAATACTAGCAAACAAAGTAAAAATAATAAAATAAGACCTTCCAACAACAGACTGTATAAAAATTCTGACTTCAAGTACGCATGCAATTAGCATCAGTCAACTAACACGGGACACTTTTCTCAAGTCACTAGAAAAGTGTGATGACAAGAACTAACAGTTTAATTTATGTCAGAATTAAATCTGCAAAGGGAAAAATAAAAATAAGGCAAGAGAGGGTGAGATTAAGCTTTAAATTCTTGAGACTTCATCACAGACTGAAAGATCCTCCTTTATTTTAAATACAAGTATTTAAAGTAAAACTACTAATGATCCATTAAACAGTAAAAGGCTTTAGAATTTCAATACAAGGATAAATGCAGCCCACATGCTCATCTACAACCAGTAAACTAAATTTTCATGGAATTTTATTCAAAAACTTTAGCAAAACAGGTTATTACCTAGAGTTACTCCCCTCCTAGAGGCTAACTTCTGTGTACAATTGACTGCTTGACCAATTAATAGGAATGGAGGGTGGTCTTGTGCCTGTAAAATCTGGACCAAATACATCCTCTTAAAGGTTCACCACTCAAACACTAATGACTATGAAAACATATGATGAAACACTTGGTAATAACTGTGTGCAACATTAATAAAAACACTCTGCACCATCACGCATTCTGTTATGCACCATCATTCTTTCTGTTATGCACCACATCATGTTTAGTGCATAAATTCCCATGCTATGGTATTTGAACTCAGTATTTTATTAGTGCTGAAGTTTTCTTTTTAAACACCGATACCAACTAAAAAAAAGTAAGCTGAACTGGTATAACCTGGTAAAGGTAATGATGGGTCTTGTGGAGTTAAACTCTATGATACAAGAGTCAGTGCTTATTCACAGAAAAGGATGTTAAACAAATTACTTCTTCTTCTTCTTTCGGCTTTTCCCGGTTAGGGGTCGCCACAGCAGATCATCTGTCCGCTCATGATTGGCAGAGGAGTTTTACGGTGTCGAGTTGCCAGCCTGGCGCCCAACCTTCCACAGAAGGCACACACATGCACACACTCACACCTAGGGCCAATTTAGAGTGTCCAATCCACCTACTGCATGTCTTTGGGATGTGGGAGGAAACCAGAGCACCCAGAGGAAACCCACGCGACCACAGGGAGGACATGCAGACTCCACACAGAAGGCACCCCAATCGAGAATCGAACCGGAGAACCTCTTGCTGTGAGGTGACAATGCTAACCGCTGCACCACCCTGGCCGCCCTAATGTTAAACAAATTACTGCACTACTGAAATTCACACCATGAAAAAAATGGCATTCATTTTAGCTTTAGCTAGTTTTATTAGACAGACTTTTGGGTACTGCAGAGTAGAACCTGCTGATTGTAATTTGCCTTTAAATGTTAACTGTTACAAACCATATACATGCTCCTCATACAACCAACATTGATATGTGAATACAGCTCTAAAGGAAGACATTGTTAGCCACATTTTTTTCTCTCCCTTAAAGCCATGAACCTATAGTTGGTATAAAATGCAAATCTATGTACCTTATAGACTATAGTTTCACATCTTGCAAAAATGCCTTAAATATTGCTATATGACTGAGCAGGTGACAGCACAAACTACACTTTAAAGATACACAGTGCGCAAGCACTGTTGAAGATGGTACATTGTCACACATCTACCTCTCACTTCTACATTCGTCTGGTGCATCCGCAGTCCAAATGTCCTCTGGAATTAAAATTCCCGGTAGGCGCGTGAAAGACAAAGAAGTAAACCGTCGGTCACACCGACACAGAAGACGAAAACAAGTCACAAACACCTGTTGCGTCTGTGCAACTGGACGAGATGCAAAGAACGCCCTTTAAAAAAAAAAAAAAAAGACTTTTTTTTTTTTTTAAATTAAAATAAAATTAATTTCTCAGCCAGCCGATTCCCAGGCACCTGCCTGCGGGCGCCCTTGCATCCAAGATATGTTAGCAAAAACGTTATGAAAGAGCAGTTCCTGAGAGCCTTAAGATTACGTAGTAAAAATGATGAGTTGGATAGGTCCATGGAAGTGTTAAGAGGAGAACTACTTGATAGTGGATATAACCAGACAGAAATGGACACCACCATAGAAGGAGTATATCAAGAATGTCAAGGGAAGGGTACACCTTATTTCTCAGAACAAACTACAAGAGACAACCCTGAAACCGACTCCAGGGATGATAAACTCAGGTTCCCCATTACATATGCAACTGTCAGTCAATTTTGTGATATATTTAGGAAGAACTGGAACATATTGTTAGCCACTAAAGAACTTGAAGGTGTCATAGACTCTGGACCTCACTTCTCATTTACAAACAAAAAATCACTTAAAAGGCAGCTATGTTATAAAACCCAAGCACTTAAGTCCCTGAACACATCAGATAGAATAGGGACATATATGTGCAGGAACTGCAGAGCTTGTAAGTACAGTTTCTCATGCAGAATTTTTGTACATCCACAGCAAAAGTTAAGAATTGAATTTAATTTCTATTCAGACTGCAGGACTAGAAATATAGTCTATCTTAGTTTTTGCCAATATTGTAAAGTTTTTATGTGGGCAAGACTAATAGAATGCTTAAAGAATGCATTTTAGAACATATGAGGGACATAATAAACAAAAAGGAGAGTAGTGCCCTAGCTTAACATGTAAAAGTTGAAGGGATGCACCATGTTTTTAAATTTTTAGTTTTAGAAGTTCTGGAAGAAAATATCAGAGGGAGTGACATTAGAAATAGAACATAAGAGGCTAAGCAAAAATGGATTCTGCAACTAAATGTAGACAAACACCCCGACATTAATGAAACTATTTATTTGAAACCATTTTTAAAGGCAAGAGCCTCAAAGCACTTATTCCCTTCTACATGGTTCTAAAGGCATTCATATTTGAACTTGCATAATGTTTTTAACAGTTTTATGTCTATTTATGTTTTTTTCTACTATTTTTAAATGAATTGAGTTTGATATAAATATTTAATTCTGTGTCTTAACTGACTGGTCACTTTGAAAGTATTTATACCAAACAAGGCATGGGATGTTTTATGAAGTCTGATGAAGCGACCTGGAAGGTCATGAAAGCGCTCACTTCGTCCTTGCAATAAAGAATTTTCCTTCTACTGTGGCAGTTCGACTTTTTGCACATACTATGGTATGTGCATATTTAGGGCATTGCTGCCCCATACTGGGCTGATCTAATAAAAAATCATACTGAAGTGAAATATAACAGAGGATGACCCAATTATGGACAAACAATGAATGTCCTTAATGATAGAGTGACTTATTCTGTTTGATACAAAGAAGCATTCAGTTTATAACTGCCTTTTAAAGTGACTATAAATCTAGCAAAGCTTAAATACATCAGGATTTTTTTATATCACTGGAGTTCATAACAACAGTCTTGCTGATATCCTTGGGACTATATTATTTGAACGAAGTTTCATAACTTTGAATACCATATGGGCGACACCATATGGTCGAAGTTATAAAACTTCAAATAGTGAAAAAAAAAAAATAAAACACTAAACCCTAAACTAAGGGTTGTAGGCAGGAGGGCAAGCCCCCTTGCACCCCCCCCACTCTTAAAAGATAACAACTCCGAGACTGCACTACAATCCGGTAAAAGGAAGACTTCCCTTTTTTTCTGCACTGTAGTGCGATCTCAGAGTTGGTATATTTAAAGAGTGGGGGGGGGGGGGCTTGCCCACCAGTTTTAACATGTTAGGAGACTTTTTTGTTTCTTATTTTTTTTCAATATTCAAAGTTTTATAACTTCGCCCATATGGTATTCGACGTTATAAAACTTCATTCAAATAATATAGACTCGATATCCTCAAGTTTATCAGCCAATATTTTATGAGTATGTTTGTCTACCATTCAGAAACAGTAATACCACTTGTACTTCTGAAGCTCAGAACTGGGAATATGCTATTAAAATCAAAGGTCTGAATGCCTGTGTGTGCTGACAAGACCAGAGTATTGACACCACTTTAAAATACAATTTCACCAAACTCTGAATGGAAAATCTGCTCAGAAAAGCTTGCATTTCTTCCTGTACAATAAAAGAGAAAACCCTGTAGTTTCAAAATATTTATTAACACCACCACAGACTATGGAATCCCAGCAGCCCTAGCAATGCAGTAAAGAAAAAAACAAATGCAACACCGTGATTATGAATCTGTGTGGCTTATTGTCTGGTGCATCTGGCCACTGTTTTATTCAACATACCATATAATTTGTAAGGCTATATCTGCTGCCACACACTGAATTCATTAAAATTTACATTAAATACTTTATTTCCACAACAGGTATTTCACAAGTAAGGCAGAATTCAATATACCTACAGCTATCACAAGGCCTCTGTAACATGGTATCTTTGTCACTTATGTGCTTCTTGGTTTGAATAATGTCTGTAGAGTATTACACAGCTAAAGGAAAAATCAAACATTATCATACCTAACAAACAAAATGGATGTAAGGGTCTGGCCTAATTCACTTCCTACTGATGGTACTTAAACTTTATGTTTTATATGGTGCATGCTGTGTACTGTCACAACAATGCATTGTTTTTTCTTGGAAACAGCAGCTGAGCAAGCTTAAACCTCAAAAATCCTGACAGCATAAGCAGATAATGCAGGTGTATCCACTAAGCCTTTCAGACTGGATTTATGTTTTCCACCCTGACAGAAAGCTGCACTCTTTCTTCACAGCTTATTGGATGACTAGAATAACAAAGGTTATATATGTTATTTTCAGTTGTTGGAGACAAGTTATATATAAAACTAAGGAATCTGAATGTTATATTCAGATTCCTTGCACTGGTCATACAACTCGGCCTTTATTTCTCATTACCTTCTTTTCAGCAACAAAGTCAGAATATTGTACAGCAATATAAACTACACAAATGATGAAAACAAATGCACAACAATTAAACAAATATAATCAATTTATCATGCAATGAAAAAACAAAAATAAAACAAAGTCAACAAATGCATGTCTTCATTTTCTAAATTATTTTGCTTTTTCTTTCTTAAAATTGATTTTGTAGGTATATGTTTAGTTATTTATTAAATTTCTGATAGTCACAATTCCTTATTTTGTATCATCGATTCAACAGCAGAATAAACATTGTAGATGGTAAACCAGTACATAAAACCATGTGTATATGTGGGCACATATGTATACACATATACACACACACACACACACACACACACACACACACACACACACACACACACACACACACACACACACGTGCACGCACATTCACACTTACAGGCAATATGGAAGATCTGCATTTCAACCTATTAGGATGTATTTGGAAAGCTGGATGACACGGAAGACTGCAGCAGACATTGGAAGAACATAGGGATTCTTGAGAAAAAATGTTCCTTCTAGGGACACAGTCAGGGAATTAAGCACTGTGCAACTATAATTCAGACTACTGAATAAGTGTTCTTACGACCACATTTTAGTTATAAAGAGCAAACACTTTGTTAGGCAGTGAATATATTTTATACCACATGGAAGGTAGAAAATGCACAGAGATGAAAGTCATTATGGCATACACATAGCTATAGCATTTACTAATGTACAAGCAATTTAAGAAATACATGATTTGACCTTGATGTAAATCATCCTTCCATGACTTTAATTACCAGTCAGAAAAACATTTTTAACAAACTAGGACAACAATCGAAGAAATAAGGAAAGATCTTCTAGGTTGTGTGTTATATCAAGTCAATAAAATTAGATAAATGACAACTGAAACAGTCACTGTAAACAACCTGATGTTCCATACAACATATTAACATATTCTAAATTATTCTCAGAGGGATACAAATAAAAATAACTTGTTTCTAAACTGCTTTTCAGACATTCAGTTGCCTTATTTCAGATGTTGAGATTTTCCTGCTATCTTCATTGTCTTGATGCAAGTCTTAGTTTCTTAAGAAGAAATGAAATGAAGCAAAGTCTGAATATAAGGTGCTATTTGAACAAGAAGTCAAGCACCTTTACATGTTCAATAACAGGAATATGTGATCTACACTCTGATGAAACAGCAAGTTGAACAGTACCAAAACGCACCTTGCAGGCTACAAAAACAACTACATCCAAACTTATGAGGTATAAGATGCAGCATTAAAATGCCTAATCATCCAGTAGAATTATCGGATACCCCAAGAAAATGAAATAAAAAATACATAGAGAGGACAGTACCACCCCTTCCTTTCACTAACGCTCCCTGTGTTTCCTTAACTTCAATACAGGAATATGGGTCTAGAGTAGCCAAGATTCTGGAAATCTAGAACATCACACACTGCAACAGTACAACATAAATACATAATAAAACGATAGTTTACTATCAAAAATCTTAAGTCTTCAATGTTTGTTATTTATAAGAGTAAGGTCGAGCCTTAAGTGAAACCAGAGCACATTCATGCTCCAACAAAACAAAGAAACAAACATGGTGCTATCTAGTTCGCAGGAGAAAAAAATGTTAGTTTAGGCAAACAGAGGCATACCCTTTCTTTCTTCTAGGTGGGATGCTGCCAAACAAATATGATAACGAACACTCTCTGCTAATACATCAGGTGTTGTTATATTGACAAACGTGAGAGACCTGAACTGTTAAATGAATCCTATAGCTCTCTTCAGACTCACAATGGTACATGTGCACAACAATTGATTAAAAGCATTTTTAGCAAATGCAATCTCATTTAAATTATCTAAAACTGTAGCCAAAAAAAAGAATATTGGTAGAAACAAAGTTTGACATAGTACCCATGCTGCTGCACTTTCCTCCCTGTTAAAAGTATTCCTGGTTTATATACACGCTGGGAGGAAATGGGTCACTCCTCCACAAACTCTGAAGAACCAAGGTACCTTTCAATCACTTCTTCTGTGTATTAGTGTTCAGTCAAAAGATGCCTTCGCTGATTTCACTATCATTAAACTATACCACTAAAAATCTGAAGCAGTAAAGTTTTCATCAGGAAGCAAACTGAGTACTCATAACACCTGGTACTTAGTATTATCTGAATATATAAGTTAAGAGATTTTTACTCCCTTAAATGTAAACTGAGCATATATGCTCCAGGTACATTATGTGAAGATCTAAGCCAATCATTCATCCATTTAAAAAATAATATTTTAAATGTAATAATCACAGCTGGGTAATTCTAAACTGTTTAGTTTTGAGAAACATCTGGTTAGTTTGTATGTAAAATTATTAGCTCTTTATGTTTGTTCACCAGTTTGGTCCAAGCACCCTGTTAAGCCACAACTTTGGCACACAAGCCGAAACATACAGTTAAAAGTACATGTTCAAATACATAAAGTAGATGGATTAAGCCAAGGAAAACAGTTGAATATAGGATATAAAACAGTTATAAAAAAGACATTATTCACACTACTTCTAAGTTACATATACTGCTGCAATGCATGCCAAAGGAAACTGTTAAAATACTCTTTGTGCCCTACTACTTCCATATAGCAAAAGCATTATATAATCACTTACGCAATCACTTAAACTAATATGTTTACAAGGGTGTCTGAAGATAGAAGCGCTTTGTTTACAAGAACTTCATTAGATAGACTTGGGTTTAGAATTCTGTCCTTTGTCTTTAAATGAACTGCTGCTGCTGATTTGTATTTTAGGTGGTCTAAGAGCTTTGTACTAAATGTGTGGTCTGCTTCTTGTTTTCTTATGTCTGAAGGCAAATGTTACCAGTTAGTTGGGGCTAGTCTGCTAAAGCTCTTTTTGTCTACCAGAGAGTAGAATGGTGTATTAAGGAGTGTGAGAAAATTATCATTTGTATTCCATTGTGCTGTGGAAAGGATTGGTTTGTTACTTACTGACAACAGAGAGATGGAAGTAATCAAGCATAAGTCTACAGGTAGGTGGTAGAAAGGAATAATATGGGACAGCCAAACAATGGGACCCATTTTGCATTTGCTAGGGCTCAGAAGTATTCTACAAAACAGTTCATATCTAGCGGGCAAACTACAATATGTATGGATTCTACTCGTTGTTTATATGCATTGTGTGCTATGGTTTGCTTTTAGTTTTTTTGGTAGGAAGGGTTGTTTATATGCATTGTGTGCTATGGTTTGCTTTTAGTTTTTTGGTAGGAAGGGTTGTTTATATGCATTGTGTGCTATGGTTTGCTTTTAGTTTTATTTGGTAGGAAGGGTTGTTTATATGCATTGTGTGCTATGGTTTGCTTTTAGTTTTTTTTTGGTAGGAAGGGTTGCATTGTGTGCTATGGTTTGCTTTTAGTGTTTTTGGTAGGAAGGGTTGTTTATATGCATTTTGTGCTGTGGTTTGCTTTTAGTTTTTTTGGTAGGAAGGGTTGCTTATATGCATTGTGTGCTATGGTTTGCTTTTAGTTTTTTTTGGTAGGAAGGGTTGTTTATATGCATTGTGTGCTATGGTTTGCATTTAGTTTTTTTTGGTAGGAAGGGTTGTTTATATGCATTGTGTGCTATAGTTTGCATTTAGTTTTTTGGAAGGAAGGGTTGTTTATATGCATTGTGTGCTATGGTTTGCTTTTAGGTTTTTTTGGTAGGAAGGGTTGTTTATATGCATCGTGTGCTATAGTTTGCATTTAGTTTTTTTTGGTAGGAAGGGTTGTTTATATGCATTGTGTGCTATAGTTTGCATTTAGTTTTTTGGAAGGAAGGGTTGTTTATATGCATTGTGTGCTATGGTTTGCTTTTAGGTTTTTTTGGTAGGAAGGGTTGTTTATATGCATCGTGTGCTATGGTTTGCTTTTAGTTTTTTTGGTAGGAAGGGTTGTTTATATGCATTTTGTGCTGTGGTTTGCTTTTAGTTTTTTTGGTAGGAAGGGTTGCTTATATGCATTGTGTGCTATGGTTTGCTTTTAGTTTTTTTTGGTATGAAGGGTTGTTTATATGCATTGTGTGCTATAGTTTGCATTTAGTTTTTTTTGGTAGGAAGGGTTGTTTATATGCATTGTGTGCTATGGTTTGCATTTAGTTTTTTGGTAGGAAGGGTTGTTTATATGCATTGTGTGCTATGGTTTGCTTTTAGGTTTTTTTGGTAGGAAGGGTTGTTTATATGCATCGTGTGCTATGGTTTGCTTTTAGTTTTTTTGGTAGGAAGGGTTGTTTATATGCATTGTGTGCTATGGTTTGCTTTTAGTGTTTTTGGTAGGAAGGGTTGTTTATATGCATTGTGTGCTATGGTTTGCTTTTAGTGTTTTTGGTAGGAAGGGTTGTTTATATGCATTGTGTGTTATGGTTTGCATTTAGTTTTTCGGTAGGAAGGGTTGTTTATATGCATTGTGTGCTATGGTTTGCTTTTAGTTTTTTTGGTAGGAAGGGTTGTTTATATGCATTGTGTGCTATGGTTTGCATTTAGTTTTTTTGGTAGGAAGGGTTGTTTATAGGCATTGTGTGCTATGGTTTGCATTTAGTTTTTTTTTTTGGTAGGAAGGGTTGTTTATAGGTTCATAGGTAGGTACTAGGCTATCGGCCCTAGGGCCCATACAAGCCTAGCCAAAAAAATGTACCCTGGCTTTCGCCACCCAAGAAATTTATTTTCTTGTGCCCCTGTTGAGCAGAGCCACAGAAGTGATCCCCGGGGTGAATTTCCCATCCAATCATCAAGATTTTTCTTGAAGAGTGCTAATGAGGAGCTCTGTTTGACATAGATAGGTAGTCTGTTCCAGAGTATGGGAAGTCTCTGGGACAGGAATCTATCCCTTCAGCATGTCCTGTTTATTGTGGTGACAAGGTTTAGGTCCCTAGAGCATGTAGCTCGGAGGGCTTGGGATTTCTTTAAGTTGAGCATGTCCAACAGCTCTGGGTTTGACATAGCTTTGTATGTTAGGCAGAGATCGCCTCTGAGTAGGCGATATGCGATGGAGTAAAGCTGTAGTTTTTTTTAGACGGTCTGCATAGGGCATCTGTTTGAGGCCTGTAATCCTCTTTGTGAGGTATTTCTGTGGTCTTTCCAGTTGTTGTAGATGTCTTGTGAGGTACATACCAAAAGGGGTGTTGTACTCTATAATGGGTCTAATGAGTGATGAGTAGAGGGGAACAATGACCTCTTTTTTTCTGGATGAGAATCCTTTTGTGATGAGATGAGCCACGTAGAAGGATTTCCTGACCACTGTGGCGATGTGATCATCAAACGAGAGACTACTGCCCACCTGTGTCCCAAGGTATCTTATTATATTTTCGGCATTAAGTAGACTAACAGCTATGTGGTAGTTCATGGGTACAGAGTTTTTACCAAATGGGATGACAATACACTTTTTGGCATTGAGCTTCAGGCCATGGCTTTGACACCAGGTATCTGTCTCAGTGAGGCCCTTTTGTAGTTTGTCCACATCGTTAGGAGTTTTGATTATGGCTCCTAGTTTGCAGTCATCTGCAAACTTTGTTAGCCAAAGACCTTCTGTGTTGCATGCATTGTGTGCTATGGTTTGCTTTTAGTTTTTTTGGTAGGAAGGGTTGTTTATATGCATTGTGTGCTATGGTTTGCATTTAGTTTTTTTTTGGTAGGAAGGGTTGTTTATATGCATTGTGTGATATGGTTTGCATTTAGTTTTTTTGGTAGGAAGGGTTGTTTATATGCATTGTGTGCTATGGTTTGCATTTAGTTTTTTTGGTAGGAAGGGTTGTTTATATGCAGTGTGTGCTATGTTTTCAACTTAGTTTTTTTGGTAGGAAGGGTTGTTTATATATGCAGTGTGTGCTATGATTTCAACTTAGTTTTTTTGGTAGGAAGGGTTGTTTATATGCATTGCGTGCTATGGTTTGCTTTTAGTTTTTTTGGTAGGAAGGGTTGTTTATATGCATTGCGTGCTATGGTTTGCTTTTAGTTTTTTTGGTAGGAAGGGTTGTTTATATACATTGCGTGCTATGGTTTGCATTTAGTTTTTTTTTGGTAGGAAGGGTTGTTTATATGTATTGTGTGCTATGGTTTGCATTTAGTTTTTTTGGTAGGACGGGTTGTTTATATGCATTGTGTGCTATGCTTTGCTTTTAGTTTTTTGGTAGGAAGGGTTGTTTATATGCATTGTGTGCTGTGGTTTGCTTTTAGTTTTTTGGTAGGAAGGGTTGTTTATATGCATTGTGTGCTATGGTTTGCATTTAGATTTTTGGTAGGAAGGGTTGTTTATATGCATTGTGTGCTATGGTTTGCATTTAGTTTTTTGGTAGGAAGGGTTGTTTATATGCATTGTGTGCTATGGTTTGCATTTAGTTTTTTTGGTAGGAAGCGTTGTTTATCTGCATTGTGTGCTATGGTTTGCATTTAGTTTTTTGGTAGGAAGGGTGGTTTATATGCATTGTGTGCTATGGTTTGCATTTAGTTTTTTGGTAGGAAGGGTTGTTTATATGCATTGTGTGCTATGGTTTGCATTTAGTTTTTTGGTAGGAAGGGTTGTTTATATGCATTGTGTGCTATGGTCTGCTTTTAGTTTTTTGGTAGGAAGGATTGTTTATATGCATTGTGTGCTATGTTTCCATTTAGTTTTTTGGTAGGGAGGGTTGATGATATGCATTGTGTGCTATGGTTTGCATTTAGTTTTTTTGGTAGGAAGGGTTGTTTATATGCATTGTGTGCTATGGTTTGCATTTAGTTTTTTGGTAGGAAGGGTTGTTTATATGCATTGTGTGCTATCGTCTGCATTTAGTTTTTTGGTAGGAAGGGTTGTTTATATGCATTGTGTGCTATGGTTTGCTTTTAGTTTTTCTGGTAGGAAGGGTTGTTTATATGCATTGTGTGCTACGGTTTGCTTTTAGTTTTTCTGCTAGGAAGGGTTGTTTATATGCATTGTGTGCTATGGTTTGCATGTAGTTTTTTGTTAGGAAGGGTTGTTTATATGCATTGTGTGCTATGGTTTGCATTTAGTTTTTTTGGTAGGAAGGGTTGTTTATATGCATTGTGTGCTATGGTTTGCATTTAGATTTTGGTAGGAAGAGTGTATTTTTGTCAGGAAATGATGACAGCATTAATGGCTATGGCACACTGTGATTGTAAGTGTATTGACTAGAGAGATAATAACAGGCATTTAGATGGTACTTATTCACTTTTTTGTAATTAATTCACGGTACACTTTAAAGAAAGTACAGTTTTGTACCTACCATAAATGTAGATGTCCGAACTGGATAGCATCTGCAGTCATAACAACTGGGTTGTCCTGTCGTCAGGCAGCCCTTCGGTCGGCCGGATTCCAAAGTCCGGGTCCGGCTTCGGCTGATGTCGCACTTCACCCGACGTCATCTCCGCTGGTCTTCGGGTATAAAGGCATCAGCCGATGCCATTTTCCTCAGTGTTTCTTGCCCCAGATGCCAGTTGCCCTCTTGGAAGGCTAAATTTTGGGTAAAATGCCAATGTTTCCAAAAAGGTAGAAGGCAAACACAAAAAATAAGCATGTATGTACATATATACAAACAAATACACCATAAGAGACTCCCCCCACCAGCTAGCTATTAGGAGGGTAAATACCCTAGGAGTACCACAGAGGGGAAGGAGGGAGGGTAATCCTGACTGCAGATGCTATCCAGTTCAGACATCTACATTTATGGTAGGTACAAAACTGTACTATGTCCTTCATGGATGCATCTGCAGTCATAACAACTGGGTAGAATACCATAGCCAACTAGGGGAGGAGGAAGAATAGATTATGGTGTGGTTAGGATCCCTTGCAGTACAGCAGTGGCAAACCCTGCTCAGAATCTGGAATACAGAGGTAAATTATAATGCTTGGCAAATGTATGCACGGAGGTCCAAGTAGCCGCCTCAATAATGTCCTTGGTTGCCACTCCTCGTAAGAAGGCTGTGGTAGTGGCTGTTGCTCTTGTAGAATGAGGCCGTATGTTCTGTGGAATTGGTTTTCCATGGAAGGAGTAACAGAATCGTATGCAATTTCCTATCCATTTGGAGATTGTCTGTTTGGAAATTGCTTTTCCTTCCCTTCCTGTTGCATAGGCTACAAAAAGCTGGTCAGTTTTTCTGTTACTTTTCGTTCTGTCCAGGTAGTAGCGTAGCTGTCTGTGTACATCCAAGGTATGCAGCATTCTTTCCCCTCTGTTTTGTGGGTTGGGGAAGAAGGTAGGTAGGTGGATTGCCTGGTTTAAAGACACTCTGGATACCACCTTAGGCATAAATGTAGGATTAGTCCTCATGGACACTCTATCTTGGTGGAAGATTAGGAAGGGTTGTACTGCCATTAGGGCCTGAAGTTCAGAAACCCTCCTTGCTGAGGTTATTGCCAGTAGGAAAGCAGTTTTCCATGATAGATGCTGTAGGTCTGCTGTTGCTGCTGGTTCAAAAGGTGCGAGTGTCAACTTTTCTAGCACAAAGTTCAAATCCCAAGCTGGCAGTGGTGGTTTCCTAGGAGGTTTTACATTCTTGATCCCTCTGAGGAACTGCCTGAGTAGAGGATGCGAGACGACAGGTGGATCAAAGCTGTATTCTGCTGAAATAGCTGATGCATGTATCTTGATGGAGGAATAGGACAGGCCTGTATGCAGAAGCTCTGCCAAGTACTCCAGAATGTTAGCAATGTCTATATTCGACACATCTTTTCCTCTTTCAGCACTCCAAATGACAAACCTTTTCCATTTCCCTGCATAGTTCCTTCTAGTTGAAGGTCTGCGGGCTTCAAGGATAATGTCTTTAACCCTTTGGGAGAGATCTGGATTAGTTGCTGCTATGTGATGTGCCATGCAGTCAATTGCAACGTTTTTAGGTTTGGATGCATGATGTTGTAGTTGTTCTGAGTTAACATCAAAGGCATCAGGGGTATTGACCACATTTTGTCCCGAGACATGCTCCTCAGCAATGGGTACCAGTGTTGTCTCGGCCAGTTCGGAGCTATCAGGATTATCCTTGGACGTTCCTCCTTGATTTTTAGTAATACCTTGTGTATCAAGGGAAGAGGTGGGAATGCATATGCTGTCAGACCTTTCCAGCTGAAGGAGAGCGAATCCACTTTCCATGCAAGTGGATGGAATGTCCTTGTGCAGAATTTTTTGAGCTGGTGATTGAGAGGGGAAGCGAATAGATCTATCTGTGGCATTCCCCATTTCTTTGCGATGGTCTTGAAGATGTCCGGGTGTAGCATCCATTCGTGAGCATCCGAGGTGGTTTTGCTTAACATGTCTGCTAGAGTGTTCTCCTTTCCCGGTACAAACATTGCCTGTAACTGGATGTTGTGGCTGAGTGCCAGGTTCCAAAGGTCCAAAGTCATTCTGCATAGGGGGTATGAATGAGTGCCTCCCTGTTTGTTGATGTACCACATGACTGTGGTGTTGTCTGTCCTTATCATCAAATGGCCTTCTTTGAGTAATGGTCTGAATTTTTGGATTGCCAGTTTTACTGCCAGCATTTCTTTTAGGTTGATGTGTAGGTGAAGCTGGTCCTGCGTCCACAATCCTTGTACGCATATGTCCAGCATGTGAGCCCCCCATCCTAGGTCTGAGGCGTCTGTTGTGATGGTTTGGCTTGCTTGATAGTTGTGAAAGGGTAGGCCTGGGTTTGACTGGCATGCTTGAGCCCACCATAGGAACTCCTGTTTTAGGCATGGGATCAGTGGAATTTCTGCTTCTAGGCTGTGCCTGTGTTGGGACCATAAATTCTTTAGGTACCACTGTAGTTTTCTCATATGCAGTCTGGCATGTGGAACCAAGATTATGCATGATGCCATGAAGCCCAAGGCCTGCAGAACTTTTCTTGCTGATAGCTTGTTCTGGTTTGTTAGTGCCAAGAAGTAAAGAGGGAGTTCTTTTTGTTTTTCTGCAGTTAGGAATGCCATTTGTTTTACTGTGTCCAATTCCGCCCAAGAATGTCCTTGTTTGGGATGGAATCAGCCTTGACTTTTGTAAATTGACTGTGTAGCCCAGTGCTTGTAGCAAGTAAATGACCCTTTGTAAATCTGTTGTCAGCTTGCTTTTGTTGTCCCCTTGTATCAGGCAGTCGTCCAGGTATGGATAAATTTGGATTCCCTGTAGTCTGCAGTAGGCGATTACTGATGCCAGGCATTTTGTGAATACTCTGGGCGCAGTAGATAAGCCAAAGGGCAATGCTGAGAATTGATAGTGCTCTGATCCTGCAAGAAATCTGAGGTATCTTCTGCAAATTGGTCGAATGGGGACGTGCAGGTATGCCTCCTTGAGATCTAGAGTTACCAGCCAACACTCCTTGCCCAGCATGGGAAGAAGTTGCTGTAGGGTCAGCATTTTGAATTTTGGGACAATGATGTATGTGTTTAAGGTGGACAGGTCGAGAATAGGTCTCCAACTTTTTTCCTTTCTTGGAACTAGGAATAGTCTGGAGTAGAATCCTTTGCCTTGTTCTGTTATTGGTACTCTTTCCACAGCTCTCATCTTTGTTAATTGCATTATCTGCTGTAGAGCTTCTGTTTTTTGATTTGGAGGCAGGTTTGGCATTCCTCTTTTGACTGGTAAAGTGTGGAAGTGGAAACGGTAACCTTGGTCTATGGTTTGCAAAATCCACTTGTCTTTTGTGATATAGTGCCAGTTCTTCAAAATAAGGTTAATTTTCCGCCTAATGGTGCTGCTATTTGTTCCCTGGTAGGCGGAGTTAGAATCAAGTCACTGTGATTGTCCTGTTGTAGTGGTAGTGGCTGTGCCTGTGCCTCTGTTATTACCTTGCCACTGTCGTCCTCTGTAGGCACCCCCTCTGGATTGATTTCTGCCTCTGGAACGTCTATTCCTGCCCCTTTGGGATCTTGTGGAATCAGGAAATGACCAATTTTTGGCAGGCCAGTTCCTGCTAAACCTTGGGGGCTGAACCTGCAAGAAATCTTTAACCGTTTGTACAGATTTTGCCTTTTCTTCCATTTTCTTCATTACCTGCTGAGCAGGTGTACCAAACAAACTGGTCTTATCCATAGGAGCATCTAATAACTTAACTTTAACATGATCCGTAAGACTTGTTCCTTCAGCCATGCATGTCTTCTTATCACTGTGCCAGTCATGGCTGATCTAAATGAAGCCTCCAGTGCATCATAGCCACATTTTAAGGAATGGTTACTAACCTGTTGTATGTTATTTACCATTTCCAATAGACATTTCTTATCTATAGAGTCATCAGATGATAGCTTTTTAGTTAACTGATCAAGCATAAACTCTTGGTATTGTATCATGTGAAACTGACAGTTTAAAGCTCTAGCTGAGAGAGTAGCAGAGGTGTAAACCTTTTTGCCCCATCTGTCTAAAGACCTGGCTTCCCTTTCAGAAGGAATAGGGTTTTTTGCTGTGGTCGAGGCTACTGCCTTAGGCCCCTGGGATATAGTTTCGGGGTCTGCAAGTGGGGCCTTGTATAGGTGATGATGAGTGTCTGGCACCCTGTAAAATCTATCTGGCTTGGCAGGTGCTGGAGGTAAGGAATCTGGTGCAGTGCAAACATCATTAAATGCATCGTCCACAACAGAGAGGACAGGAGGTATAGCTAAGGGCCTGTGTTGTGGTAGGTTCAGAAAAGTCCTAAGTCTTTTTCTGGAATCTGAGAAATCCTGTTGCTGCCATTGGAATTGTTCTCTCATGGCATGTAAGGTTTCCCCAAAGGAGAATTCTTCTGGTGGAGAAGCAGCTGGAATGGATTCTTCAGCATCTGAGTCTTCATAATTGGAGAAAGGAGCCTCTGGCTGGTCTGTAATATCTGAGTCATCCGCAGAATCATCAGAGGACACAGGCTCGAGGGGCTCTGCTCTAGGTCTCTTTTCTGGGGGCTGAGAGGCCCTGTCTGGGTGAGATTGAGATCCCCTAATTAAGGATATTAAATCTTCTGCCAGAGTAAGCATTTGTGAACTAGAAGTGGGCCTGGTTGAGGGGGGTTTAACAGGCACTGATTTAGTAGATTTGGCTGCTTTAGCCCTGGCAAAGGCCTTAATAGACATGGCTGCAGGAGGCCTAGCAGCACCACGTGCTGGGGTAGAGACATCCAAAGGGATGGTGTCTGATAAGTCACTAGTAACCACTGTAGTAGGTAAAATTTCTGAGGCCGATTCAAGTAAAGTAGCCGGAACCTCAGTAGTAGTCATTGATTCGGCTGTACTCTGATCAGTTTTCTCGGTTTCAGCCGAAACCGAGACACTCGCGGTTTGCTTAACCATGGTTTCGGCCGAAACCGCGGACCGCGAGTGTCGGTCTTTTTCTTTGCGTTTTTTAATAATTTGGGTAGTCGGAGGATCCGACGGCATAATGTACGCAAAATCAGAACCGAAAAACTGTTCAGCAAACTCTGACCGACGCCTAAGCGTTCGTCGGTTGAATGAAGCACAGGCCGAACAGGCTGCTACGTCGTGGTCTGGGCCTAAACAAGGCAAACAGTAGGAGTGGAAATCTTTATGAGGTATTTGTTTCCCACAAGTTAAACAGTTATTGACTTTTTCTGACATCGGCTGAGGCAAGAAAGAGTCCCCAACGGGGTACTTAGCTTTTAGAAGTCTTCGAAGGAGTATTCGGTAGTAGTAATCTCTGGATCTGACCGACCGGCACTTGCGAACAGCTTCTGCTTCGGGCGCCACGCGGCAAGAAAGACTGAGGAAAATGGCGTCGGCTGATGCCTTTATACCCGAAGACCAGCGGAGATGACGTCGGGTGAAGTGCGACATCAGCCGAAGCCGGACCCGGACTTTGGAATCCGGCCGACCGAAGGGCTGCCTGACGACAGGACAACCCAGTTGTTATGACTGCAGATGCATCCATGAAGGACATCATGTCAGGGTCCATTTTAAGGACAAAGTATCTCTGTTGTGGCGCCTGTGTTATTTGAATGTTGTCTGGGTCAGATATGGTTAAAGAGGTGCTGTTTGATAATTTATGGAATGCCCAAAATAGCACAGTTTCAGTTTTAATGACACTGAGTGTGAACCAATTGTCTGAGACTCACTAGCACAGTAAATGTAAATTTCTTTGGAGCTGATTTTGAATCTGGGCTTTGAAAGGTCTATACCTGTGATGGGTAATTTATTTAGCCTACAGAACTACTCGTGCATGCTCACTAGTAGTAATAGTATTTAAAAATAATAAAAAGGCTAAGAGACTAATCCTTGTGTTACTCCTGATGAGGAAATGCCTTCATTTGACATGTGGTTTCCTGTCTGTACCTTAAAGGTATTCTGACTAAGGTAGGTCTTACAACAGTTTACTAAAATAAAGCAACAACCACAGACCAATTGCCATTACAACAGTTTAATATATTAGTGCTAAATCTTAGTAGTTTAACTTTATTAAGAAGGATGTGGTAGGTGATGCTTTCAAATCCTCTTTTGAAATTGATAAATATATATTTCTGGTTAGCCAGCCTTTTTCTTTAATTGAAGAGTAGATTATCAGTTACATTATAAATGGTTTTCAGTTTATTATGCCTTGCTCTGAACACAAGCAACATGTCAGTTCATACTCCATATTTGTCAATAAGTTTGAACAGCTGTTTATATATAACTTTGTCAAGTACTTTTATTTATAAAACATAAAATGGATATGGTCTAAAGTCTTGGGGAATATTGTGGATGATTAAGACATGACTAAATTGAGGGGAAGTATTTCTGAAATCAGGAAAAGGTTGAAGATGGAGGTGGGTGACTGATAAAGACAAATGGATTAAATTTGTTAGTTCCCTATGGGCATTGGAGAGAGGGCTAGTGCTTTTACAAGGGGGCTCATATGAATAAGGAGGAAATTGATGTTTTAAAGTCACAGAAACTGAAGGAGTTCACATATGGAATACATTTACTGCAAGCATTTTAACAGAGAAGGCTATATATTTAATTACTTAAGTATTATATAGTTTGTGGAAATTGTACATTAAATTAACACGATACTTGGATCAGACAAAATAATATAATGTGTATACAGTATGTATTACAGTACACCATATGCCACTTTTAACATCTGCGCTTTAACTGGGACATTTTACTTGCCAAACAGAAGGCTTTTTTAGGGATTAGAAGCTACAATTTCCAAACGAAGAAGATACATTTATCCAAGCCAAAGTCCACAGATGAAGTTGGTACCTTTAAAACTCTGATGGCAACTTCTAAAGAAAAATTATTTTTTGCAGGATGGCAAAAATCTATTAGTTTACTACCAGCACGTGTGCTAAAGGTTCCTAAACTGCCTAAAAAGACAACTACAGGGTAATGCTGAGGGTCTGTGAGCCTCAAGATTTTTTCCCTCTCAATCAATGTCCACAACAATGAAAAATAAAAACAAGGCTTCATAAACTTCTAAGTTAAGTTTATATTCTGATTTTCAGATAGCAAACCCAAGCACTATGAGACATGTTGGCATCCTTTAAACCTCCCCATGCTGCAGTACCCATTCAGTAATGCCCACTGATGTATCACCTTGCCATTGTATATTTTGTCTTTTGGCCCCGGGATTGGTCTTTCCTAATAATACATGCAAACAACCCCTTCATCCCACTTTCCCTTAACCAAGAAAATTATCTGTACAGCTGTTGCAAACAGTTTTTAGCAACCAGTTCTAGGATGTGCTTACTTTATTGTTGGAGAACAGTGGCATTTGACAAGAAAACATAATTCTAGTGATGAGAGTTTCCTGACATCTTGTAGTAATTGTTTTGTTTTTCCTTCTTTAGATGCACATATACATGCTTCCACGGCAAGCGCCATAGTCTGTTATGCACTGAAAACTCAACATGTGAATCGCATAGAGAAATATATAACTGCTGTTAACATAAAATACATAACTTCTTAGAAATGTAATCATGAAACCTGGTGTCTGAAGCATGAAAAAACAACACCTGCAGGTACTGAGTTTCTCTACAGTCTTTTTTATGTAGTTTTCCGGCATCAAAAGGGACCCCCCCCCCCCCAGTAGCCCTCTGGTCCTGTCAAAGATTAACTAGCTTGAGCCCGAATAATGACTCTTCTTGGATGAAGTCTGTATTGCTGCTACCTATGAAGAGTCTGCCACCATGTCCTGAAGTTTCAAATGCATTCTTTGAAACATATTTTGTACATTTGCCATAACTGTTAGACCTTGTCTCCTTTTGCAGTATCTCAGTGGCTTTGTAGATGCAGTCATTAAATTTGGACTAGTTCTTTTGAGGGCTTTTGTAAATCTGAAAAGGCAAGTTCAGCATGACAACTTTTACATACCTCTTGTCAGCCGCTGTGCTAGTCAAAACTGTATGATTTCTAAATGGGATGAGAGAATATCAGCTACTCCCTGGAACTGGATCTGCTTCTAATAGTTCCTAGACTGAGATAAATCATGTGATCTTCTCCTCAGCCACAGCAGTGAGCTTTGGTAGACCAACATGCACCCTAACTGCAGGGACTTCTCTTCCACTGATGGTTCTTTTCTATGGTTTCTCTTCTTCTGGGAATTTGGATTTAAGAACTCTGACATAGGCATCTGTGTTTTGGTGATACAACAGCAACTGATATTGCTCTTTGATGCACAAAAATATACCTCTGTGTTGCTTTTTTGGGGTGTTTACTGACTGGGTAACTGGACGGTTTCTTGATGATGAACTAAAACATATATGAGCAAATCTGATAATGGCAACGTTATCAAAGACATTTAATCTATTATTTCTAAGCGCACTCTTGGGTACATATTTTAGATACCTGCTTCTCTGAGTGGTCAGTTTACAGCTTTCTCAATTAATCTTATGATCTTCCAAAATGACATTGCCTGAGCTGATTAGATTGCTGACAGTTTACCAACATATATGTTAGAGTCACATACATAAAATGCAACATTAGTATATCTAGTATAGGACATTGAATCCCTCAGCACTAAGTGAAATCTTTAACACCTAGCATGGATAGCCTTCATCTTCATTACTAGCATTTTGTTGTATATGGGCACCTATCCCTCACAGGCAGCTGTGTCAGATACAGCTTCAGATGTAAAACTTTTACTTCATGACAGATTGGTACCACAGGTTTCAGTCCGTACGGACCTTGTAGTTATGTAAAAGGAACCTAAGTCTTTTACAGTAGGTTATATTTAAACAGAGGTGGTTGTATCATGCTCAATTTCCTTCTAAATGTCTGAAAAGAAACAGAAAATGAGCCCAGGGAGGTTTCTCTATTACCACTGCACAGCGGGACTGCTCTAAACTGTGCTGGTCCAGCTTGGAGCAGAAATTTTCCAGCTTATGCAGCTGGAATGGCAATCATCTGCACTCCTTTCCTGTAGAGCACAGCATATTTACTTCTTGGTAGATACCTCTGGTACCTGCTTGGCATCATGTATTCCACACAGTAGTTTCCTGTCCTGAAGTAAGCTCACCTGTACTCATTTGACAGAAAGTGGACACTATCAGTCAGTCATGAACTGCTGGAGTCTTGCTGGGCACTGTGAAAGACACTAGTTTGCAATGGATGTCATCCTCTTTTAACAGTGTCGCTACCGTAGAGTACAGTTTCATTGCATCGAGTATTAATTCAGACTATCATGAACATACACTCACATGTGTGTGTGTGTGTGTGTGTACACACATTGTTGAACATATATATATATATATATATATATATATATATATATATATATATATATATATATATATATATATATACATACACACACACACATGGGTTACATTTATTTGATTGTCAGTTCACTTCAATAACAAAGAAAGAGGATGGTTCCTTTAATCTAAAACTCATTTGACCGACACTCATTACACTGAAAAGTATAAAATGTTTTAGGAAATGACTGCTGGTGTGGTTTTGGAGAATGGGAATTACAATGCAAGTTAGTATTAATCAATATTTTTATCATTTTGATAATTTCCCTCTCCCCTACCCATATATATGCATTAACTCTGAGATACAACAACATTGGACTTAGAATATATTTCCCTACATTCGCTAACACAGTCCTGGCATTTCAAACATCTGAATTATGGTCAGAATTGGAAGAAACACATGCACTGTCCAATGTATCTGGCTAGATCTTAACTATGATACACAAGTGAATTCGTATTTGTTTTACGTGTGATTTACTGTGTTGTATTCTTATTCCATTTTGTTCATTCATACTATTATGAAGAGGGTCATCAAACTAATCCTTTCATTCAGTTAGCAAATTATAGACGTTTCCTTCTGGTTGCTATACTGAATAAGAAGATACAGGACAAAATGCAACTATTAGTAACATAAACATTACTTACATAAAAAGACTATCAAATACGATCCTTTACTGCTGGCGGATGTTATCAGTGGCATTAACCGATCTTACAATTCAACATACCAACATTTGAGATGTCAAGAACATTTAGAACTAAGTATTTAGACAGATATGATCGAGTTTTCATTGTTCTTCCTGACAAAGACAATTATGGTTAGTGGAATATAAAAGATACGTGAAGGAAAGAAATTGAGAATAAAAAGGAAAATTGTTATTAACTGAAATCTATGTAACATTAATACTCATTTAAAAAAATAGAAGCTAGTAATTGCTAATATAAGCCATGATATCTTAATATAACAAACACAGAAAAGTCAGTCTTCTGTCTATGCTGATATTTATGAAATACATTTTCTTTTCCTCTTTTTGACTGCAAAACACTACAGGTAAGACCCAGAGATATGGTGTACCCAGTACAGTACAGTGCCAGAGAACCAAAAGTACTATGGAAATGGCTAAAACTGATTTACTGATAACAATAACAAAAGGATGAAAAAACAAATATACAACTGCGCATCACTCTGGCAGCTGGTGCACAGAAAATATGCAAATAAGCGCACAGCATGAGACATCACTCCTCCCAAAGTTACCGTCCTCAAAAGGAGTATCAGCGTTAGCATCATACTCAGTACAGCAATGCAGTCCCAAAGTCCAGTAGCTATTGTAAAGCTCCTGTGTTGCTAAGGTACCACATGCCATAATGCTGCCAACTGCAACAGTGACAGTATGACATCTGTTAGCTCCTCCCACTAACCTCCCCACACATGAAAGTGCATCTGCTAGAGATGTAATAGGTAGGAGTGAAAGAGTGGTGGCCCTGCCTACAGGGTGCAGCATGCTGCCACTACATGTGGACAGACAACAACTGACACTGCTGTACACCATGGCCATTAACGTGGCTGTCACTCTAGTAATCTCATTCCAGATGAACTTTTGTTGCATGACAGAGGAAGTACAGTTGTGTACCTACCATAAATGTAGATGTTCGAGTGTATTCACTGTTGCAGTCATTACACTTGGGTTATCCTGCTGGCAGGCAACCTGCAGTCGGCCTGAATTCCAAAGTCCTGGTCCGGCGTTGGTTGCTGTCGCCTCTTCCCTGATGTCAGTGTGCCAGGGGTATAAAAGATGCAGCCGACGCCATTTTCTTCAGTTTTTCTTGCCCAAGATGTCAGGTGACCCCAAAAGGGTAGGCTAAAATTTCTGCTCATAAAAAAGCATGCACTAACATAAACATTACCTTCATCTACAAGCAAATACACCACATAGGTTGTATAGAATAGAGAAGTACAGATAAGTCCCAGCAATGAAAGGAGGATGGAGGGAGGGTAACCTGGACTGCAACAGTGAACACACTTGAACATCTCCATTTATGGTAGGTACACAACTGTACTATGTTCATCGTGTTTCACTGTTGCAGTCATTACACTTGGGTTGAATCCCAAAGCTGAGGTTGGGTGGCTGGGCCTAGATAGAATTAGGAGTGGCTACAAGGCCCTGCAGAACTGCAGTGGCGAAGCCTGCTCTGGATTTAGAGTAAAAAGGTAAGTGGTAGTGCTTTGTAAAAGTGTGCACTGAAGTCCAAGTTGCAGCCTCCAAAATGTCCTTGGTTGGTACTCCTCTGAGGAAGGCTGCTGAAGTGGCTGCTGCTCTGGTTGAATGTGGCCTACTGCCCTTAGGCACCGATTTGCCATGTTGTGAATAGCAGAAACGAATGCAGTGGTCTATCCATTTTGAAATAGTCTGCATTGAAATAGCTTTTCCTTGCGATCCTGCAGCATATGCCACTAAGAGTTGCTCAGTCTTTCTGAAGGCTTTAGTTTTGTCCAAGTAGAAGTGTAGTTGTCTGTGTATGTCCAAAGAATGCAGAAGTTTCTCCCCCTTATTCTGTGGGTTTGGATAAAAGGTAGGCAAATGAATGGTTTGGTTAAGAGCCACACTGGACACTACTTTAGGCATAAATGTTGGGTTTGTCCTTAAAGAAACCCTGTACGGATGGAAAATAATAAAAGGTTCCACAGCTATTAATGCCTGTAACTCTGAGACTCTTCTTGCTGAGGTTATTGCTAGGAGCAGAGCAGTTTTCCATGATAAGTATTTTATCTCAGCTGTATTGGCTGGCTCAAAAGGAAGCAGTGTGAGCTTTTCCAAGACAAAATTGAGGTCCCATGCAGGTGCTGGAGCTCTCCTTGGAGGTCTTATGTTTTTGGCCCCTCTGAGGTACTGCCTTAGCAGTGGATGTGAACAAATAGGTGGATCCGTATTGTAATGAGCTGAAATGGCAGAGGCATGTATCTTAATTGATGAGAAGGATAGGCCTTTGTCCAGCATCTCAGTTAGGTATTGTAAATTCTGAGGAATATTTGGTACAAGCGTGTCCATTCCTTGTGCCTGGTTCCAAGCACAGAATCTCTTCCATTTTTCTGTATACGCTTTTCTGGTGCTGGCCCTCCTGGCCTCCAAAATAACATCCATAACTGCTTTAGAGAGAGATGTGTTCTAAATGGTTACATTATCAGCCATGCAGCCAGATTTAGGGTTCTGAGTTGGCTGTGCAGGATCTGATTGTTTTGTTGGGTCAGCAAACGAGGAATTTGGGGTAATGTCCAGGCTGGGCCTTGAAACAAGCTCTTTTGGATTGGGTACCAGTGCTGGCGTGGCCAGTCTGGGGCAATCAGTATAATTTTTGGCTTCTCTTGTCTGACCTTTAGGAGTACCTTGGGGAGGAAAGGCATATACTGTAAGGGTTTTCCAGCTGAATGATGGGGCATCCACTTTCCATGCTTGTTTGTGATAAGTCCTTGTGCAGAATCTCTGTAGTTGGCAGTTGTGCGGGAAGGCAAATAGATCTATGTCTGGGCATCCCCATTTCCTTGTTATCATGGTGAAGACTTGTGGATCTGGCTTCCACTCATGAGGATCTTTGAGATTTCTGCTTAATTCAACTGCCAGAGTATTTGTCTTTCCTGGCAGGAATTGTGCTTGCAGGTGTACTTGACAAGTCAATGCTGTGTTCCAGAAAGTCATGGCTTGTCTGCAGAAGGGGTAGGAATATGTGCCTCCCTGCTTGTTTTATGTACCACATGACTGTAGTATTGTCCTTCTTTACCAGCAGTTGTCCTGGATGAAGCAGATCCTTGAAGGCTGTCAGGGCATTCTGAACAGCTAACATCTCTTTTTGATTGATATGAAGATGCATTTGGCTTGCTGGCCATGCTCCCTGAATACATTTTCCTGCCATGTGGGCCCCCCAGGCATAATCTGATGCATCTGTTGTTAGTGTCTGCCTGGCCGTGGGTAGAGTGAATGGCTGTCCCTTGTTGTGGTGACAGGCCTGTGCCCACCATCAAAACTCCTGTTGCAGGCAGGGAATTAGGGTAATTAGTGTTTCCAGGCTGTGGCAATGTTGAGTCCAAACACTTTTTAGATACCATTGTAGTTTCCTCATATGCAGTCTTGCATATGGAATTAGTAGAATGTAGGATGCCATGAAGCCCAAAGCCTGCAGAATTTTCTTGCAGATAACTGGGTCTTTGTTGCCAACATTTCCAAGTAAGAGATCAGTTGCCTTTGTTTGTCTGGCATGAGTTAAGCCATCTGGGCAGTTGTATTTAAGCTTGCACAAGGGAATATTATCTCTTGAGAGGGTACTAGTTTTGATTTCTTTTCGTTTACCTTGTACCCTAGGCAAATTAGTAATCTTTTTACAAACGCCAGATGCCTCAGTAGAATGTCTTTGTTCTCTGCTTGAATAAGGCAATCGTTCAAGTAAGGGTATATTTGAATTCCCCTTTGTCTGCAGAAAGAAATTACTGGTGCCAGGCATTTTGTGAAGACCCTGGGCACAGTAGCTAATCCAAAGGGCAGTACAGAGAATTAGTAGTGCACTGATCCAGCTACGAATCTGAGGTATCATCTGCAAGATTGTCTGACTGGAACATGCAGGTATGCCTCTTTTAGGTTCAAAGTTACAAGACAAGCCTTCTTGCACAGCATGGGCAAAAGCTGCTGCAGAGTCAACATTTTGAATTTTGGAACATCCAGAAAAGTGTTTAGAATAGACAGGTCCAGTATTCGTCTCCAGGCTTTGCCCTTTCTGGGTACCAGGAATAGTCTTGAGTAAAATCCTTGTCCCTGCTCTTGTTGTGGTACTCGCTGAATAGCCCTCATGTCCATGAGGGATGTAACTTGCTTTTGTGCCTCTGCCCATTGATTTTGTGGCAGGTCTGGCATACCTTTTGCCTTTGACAGGGTGTGAAAGTGGAACCTGTAACCCTGGGACACTAAATTCAAGACCCATTTGTCCTGGGTGATTATATGCCAATTTTCTGAAAAAAGTGCTATTTTTCCACCTAAGGGGGCTGCCAAAAGATATGTGCTTGGTATTGGCAGAGGAAAGTCATTGGGACTGTTTTCTATATGGCTGTGATTTGTCTTCTCCGCTTTTGGAGGCAGAAGCACCCCATTGTTTAGACCTGTATGAGCCTTGGGGCTGTGCTCTGCATCTAGAGCGTCTGTATCTGCCTCTTTGTGGCCTGTCTGACACTGGAAAGGACCAATTCTTTGAAGGCCAGTTCCTGCTAAATCTGGGTGGTTGTACCTGTAAGAAATCCTTAACTGTGTGCATAGATTTCACTTTATCCTCCATTTTCTTCAACACCTCTTCTGCCTTAACACCAAACAAAGTATCATGCTGTAAAGGAGCATCCAATAATTTTGCTTTAACATGATCAGGCAGATTTTGTTCCTTTAACCAAGCATGCCTTCTAATGACAGCACCCATAACAGCGGCCATGCAAGAGGCCTCCAGTGAATCAAAACCACATTGCAAAGTATCCTTTCCCACTCGTTCAGCTGCATGCAATAAATCCTGCATTTCCTTGTTATCTGGACATTCAGAATTTGTCAACATTTTCTGTTTTAGCAGTGACATTAAATATTGCGGATATTTAAGCATATGAAATTGACAATTTAAAGCCCTTACAGCCAAGGTAGCAGAAGTGTAAACTTTTTCTCCCCATCTGTCCAGTGCCCTAGAGTCCCTATCAGAGGGGACAGGGTTTTTCGCAGTGGAAGCCTTGACCCCGTTGGGACCCTGAGATATAGTTTCTGGGTCAGCAGCAGGGTTTTTATATATAAATTTGCGGGAATCTGGAACCCTGTAGTATCTGTCTGGCTTAACTGGTGCAGGGGGTAAAGAGTCAGGAGACAGGCTGGACTCTGAAAATACATCATCTACTATGTCTAGAACAGGTGGAATAGCAAGAGGTCTGTGCTGAGGTAATAAAAGAAAATCTCTGAGCCTTTTCTTAGATTCTGAGTAATCTTGGCTCTCCCAGTGAAAGTGCTCCCTCATGGTATGAAGGGTTTCCCCAAAAGAATAATCCTCAGGAGGAGAGGCTGAAGGAATAGACTCTTCAGCATCAGAATCCTCATAGGGAGGAAGAGAGTATCCCTGTTCAGAAGAGGAGTCAGAGGAAATGGAAACCTGATCTGAAGATTCATATTCTGTCTCTTGCCTAGGCCTCTTATCAAGAGGGGAATGGGAACCCCTGATCAAAGTAATTAGGTCTTCGGCCATTTTAAGCATCTGTTTTTTAGGCATGGAAGTCTGTGCAGGAGAATGCTGTACTTGTTTCTTTGTCTTTAGAGCTGCTTTAGTCTTTGCCTTTGAAGCTGAGGTTGGCTTTACATATAACTGTGTAGGTCTGAAAACACCCTTAGAAGCCGATGCCTGTTCAGCGGCTCTGGAACCATCTGAGGGAATAGTTTCCGAGTGTCCAATACCTTAAGTATCCAGAGGCCTATTCGGCTCCACGTGGGAGTCGGAAGCGGCCTGTGGCTCTGAGGTAGCGGGTGTCAGGGGCTGCGAAAGCGCCTCACTAAGAACCGGCGAACTGGCGACTGGCCTCGTGGAGGTTTTGTCGTCGGTTTTGGACCTCGGATGCCTGTCCTTTTCCTTGCACTTTTTAAAAACTCCGGTCGTCGGCTGTTCCGACGGCATTATATAATTAAATCTTCAGCCAAAGTAATGAAAGGCAAAATCGTACCAATGCTTAATAGTGCGTTGGTTAAATCTAGCACAAAACTGACAGCTAGCAACGTCGTGGTCAGGGCCTAGGCAAGGAATACAGTAAGAATGAAAATCTTTATGAGGTATTTGCTTCCCACAAGAAATACAATTGTTAACTTTTTTCTGACATTGGTCTGGAGCAAGAAAAAAGTTTCCCCAATGGGGTACTTAGCTTTAATGAAGACTTCGGATCTGAAATTCATTTTGAAAATCTCAGGAGTTGGCCGACCGGCACTAGCGAACTGCTTTTGCTTCGGGCACCGCGCAGCAAGAAAGAATGAAGAAAATGGCATCGGCTGCATCTCTCATACCCCTGGGGCACTGACGTCAGGGAAGAGGTGACAGCAACTGACGCCGGACCAGGACTTTGGAATTCAGGCCGACTGCGGGTAGCCTGCCAGCAGGATAACCCAAGTGTAATGACTGCAACAGTGAAACACGATGAACATCATAGCTTTATGCTCCAGAGTTATGTAAGTCCCAGTCTGACAGAGTGAACAGTATAAGTCATAAAGTAGTGGGGATCTCATTTGGTTTTATATCAATCTCACTACTGTTTTGTAAGTTGTGTGAAAACTCATTCTCTTGTTATGTTTGTTTTGAAGTACTACAGACAAGATATTTGTGGAAGTTATGTGTGCTAGCAACTGTTTATCATGTTTGCCTGTTACATATAGCTGTTACTTGTCTGCAGGACTAACTCTTTTGCTTTACTGTACATTTGGAACTTGACTGCAGCATGCACCTGCTATAATGTATCCCTTTATGAGTAGTAACACTGTGTGACGGGCAATCATGATGATAAAAGAAAATAACTTTTTTGTTTGCTTTATACTTAAATTATGAATTTTCATATTAGTTTGTTTTACATTTTCTGCAAGGATATGATGATAAATGAAAAGCAATATGACATGTAGCAATGATATAAATTAAATGAAGCTGAAGTGGTTACAAAATTTATCTTGAATAGCAGAGCAGCTTTACTTTCATGTTTTAGTTCGGTTTTGTATATTACATAATTATGTATGGCTGATTTTTATGTTTATATATATATATATATATATATATATATATATATATACACACACACACACATATATATATATATATATATATATATATATACACACACAATATATATCTATATAAATATATATATATATATATATATATATATATATGTGTGTGTGTGTGTGTATAAACTCAAAAGGGGAAACTGACTGTACAGGAATGATTACTCCTGATAACAACATACAAATTATTAAAACAGACTGGCCTATAACTTCTTATGTAAGATCCATGTCACAAATTACTTTGCATTCTTATTAAAAATATGAAAACATGATTGAATCTGGTACTGCTTGTTAAAAACATGGTTTATTAAGTTAAAGCAAGAGATGACTGATTTTGCCTTTGTCAGAGCTTTGTAACAGCTGAGACAGTATACCAGCTGCCATTCAGACATGGTTGAGGAGGCATTAATTGAGTGAAAGTACCCACTGAAGGAAACATAAATGAGAGCTGTAGCCCTATGAGTCAGAGTTGAAGGTTAACTTCTCTGCTTTTCTTCCATTTTTGCTTTCTGATAGTCCTTGTTTCACTAATGGAATAAAAAGAAAGAAAAAAGTAAGTGCTCTGTATGGTGCTTTTCTCCCTGGGTCTCCGCTAAAAATGGGCTCATGCTCAGCAGACTAACGCAGTTAGCAAATCTCAAAATAACTAAATAAATAAAAGGGTGAAGTAAGAAAATATTTTTTTCTTAAGTGTTTATATCCTAAAGAAACTGTAGTGAATTTATGAAGTCTCACAAGTGGTACAATATACTGCTTTCAGGTTTTTGTCCACTGCTTGTTGAACAGATTCTGTATGATACATCTTACATATTGCTAATATGATAAATGCTTCATAGTCGTCTTTACAGTGTATTTGACTGCACTGCCTTGGTTGTAGCTGAAAAGGGTTCTTAGACTAGCCCACTTACCCGGTTGACAAATGCTAGCCAGCTAACTAACTAAATAATAAAAACAACCAAAGCATAGCATAGTTGGCTCAACCAGTGTCCTGTGCCGGTACCAAGAACCAGTGCCCCACCCCCTCAGATCTACAAATGAAGAGCAAAAAAAAACAGCACTTTACATTCCCCTACCCCGCTTAAAAAAAACTGACGTTCTGTCTACTGGCACACCAGTTTGGTGGCCAGTTGCACAACAAGCACCCCCACACTGCCCATCCATTCAGGTCCTGTTTCTGTGCTATGCTCCAACCCTTTCCATTTTCTTAAAAAATAATAATAATTTCTTCCTCTTATAAACTGTAGCAAACTGCTTGCTACAAATGGAATAAACAGTTGCTACAGTTTATACCTTAACTGCACAAAGCACTATGTGCTCCTGTTTTACTTATAAACTGTAACAAATAATTGTAATTGTTTATACCCTGCCATTGGTAATTGCACAGAGTGCTAGAGTTTTCAGGTTTTAGTAAAAAAAAGGTGATTTTATTTTTTTTTTTACTTTTAAACTGTACCAAACTGCTTACTACAGTTCAGATCATACACAAACCACTACTGTGCTTAGGGTTGACTGCAAATGGAATACTGGCTTTGCATTAGAGATTGGAATCAGTTGATCATGCCTCCCAATACTTTGCACTATGCTACTGAAAACATATAAACATACATGGAGGCACACTTAAAGGTGCTGGCCACCTTTTTCAAATACTTAAAATATGAAGCCTTAGATGCTTTTGAAGAAAGCGGTCACTGATATTTGTACTGTAAGTTGTACAGATTGTGAGATGTGCAATATTCTTTATTTTAATTATACAAATAAGCATAACTTTTCATATTTCTGTAAACATTTCAATAAGTAACAAAACACAGATACATTTTTTACTGTCTTGTGAAAATTCAAGTGTGGCTAAAAGTACTCTGACACTACTATGTCTAGGCAGTACAGTTTCTAAGATAAGAAAACTTTGCAAAATGTCAGACAAAAATATAATTCTAAGTTTGTTTGCATCATAATGCATTACAGTACCAATGTAATAGAGAAACTATCATTGTAAAGATTTTTTTACTGACAACATTTCTGTTTATACCCTTTTCATATTATTACTGTTTACAAGCATTTACACTTGTGTGGCTTATGATTGTTAACGTGATTTTCTGAAAATGACCAGAAATATAAGCAGGTGTGTGTAGTTGCTAGGGTGTGTGAATTCCAAAGCTACTAGATGTGAGTATGTTAAATATTTCAATGGTAAATTTGTTATGTGAGAAAATACAGCAGTTTTTAAACATTAAAAATTATAAGTTTAGTCTGTTTGTATAGAATTAGGTCCAACAGTCAAAGAAAACACAGTGGTGCACTGCGTTCGATATGCAAAGTAAAATATCAAAAACAAAAACAAATAGAACATAGTTACGTAAAACCAGCAGAAACCACCAGAAAGGGAAAGGGAGACCCGAAAGCTTTGCTGCAATAAATTCTGGTGGTTTTACGTAACTGTGTTCTATTTTGTATAGAATTAGGTGCCAGCACTGTATGTTTTTTTTTGCAATGTAAATATCCACCAAACAGTGCCATGCAGCTAAGAACATTTACTGATAACCGTTCACTTTAGAGGTGAACTGTTTCTTATTGTGATCATGTTTACATTTTCTCTTGTACAGGCTAATAAATAACATGCATACTAAATTATCTCCATTAACATTATGCTAAAGATCTAGAACTGGCATATTAGTATACTGCAGAAAGTAAACGCTGTACGTTGCTAGCAAACATATCTTTTTAGGAGTTTGATTCCATTGGCTGCGCTTGCATAATGCCAAATGACAGTGCTTTCAGTTTTTTTTAAACAATCAAACTTTACCAAATTTACAAACAGTATGATTCACTGAAACAGAGAAAAACAAAATCACTTATGGCTGCTGTTTTCGCTTTACTTAAAGGGTGTTCACTATCCCTGAATGTGTTGTTGTATGACACATCTTGCATAGGGTAAGCATTTTGGTCCTTTTAACAACTCATTTATAGAAATACAAAAAATAAATTAAATGTGGATTGAAAATAAGTCAAAAAATAAAAATAGGCACATATGGAGTCAACTACAAAAGCACAATTCAAACCCATGTAAAATCCCATTATATATGAGAAGAAATGCATTTCTGTGGCCATTCTTTATTTAACTGTTTCATGCATTCATTCATTCGACTAAAGTCAGACATCTGAGGCGTACACAGTTAAGAAACTAATTGTAACTAGCAAGCAGATATGACTATATACATATGCAGGAGGTTGTAATGGATTATGCAACATGTGTGTAACAGCAATGAGCCGAAACATTGCTGTAGCCATCTGTTTATCTGATTACAGTCAAGCAACTGAGGAGTACACAGTCAATACAGTGGCTATAATAACACAGTGTGTGTGTGTGTGTGTGTGTGTGTGTGTGCACATACCTGTGTATATGGGAGATGTTATTACATGTTGCACTGTATGCATCTGACAGCAATGAGCTAATGATAGCTGCTTTTATTTGCTCATTTATTTGAGCACATTCAGAAATCTGAGGTGCACAGAGCCTATAAAAACCTACAATTGGTATCTAGACAGATGAAAGAGGCTGACTTATGTTTTTGTTTTTTGCCAGGAGTGTATATCTGAGTGAAACTGATTGAAATACATTATGGTGGCCTTTTTTTTAATTTTGTCACAGTCAGACATTTGATGTATACACCATCAATAAAGTATTTACTACTATCTCATATGTCTGGAAATAACTCTTCATCAGAGTAGTTCTAACCTGCAGTCTGTAGATGACAACTACTGCTGAAAGACTATTCATCATGTGTGGGAGTATATGACCAGTTATTTATGTAAAACTGTAACCATGTTAAACGTTTTGCCTGCCATAATATAATCCTGCCCATTCCATCAATCTCCACCCATTCAGTTGCTTCCTGAACCTCTTCTTCCCTTGCTTTGAAGTCATCAATTATTACTACCTAGTTTCTGTTATCTTTAGTAAAATAACTGATCATGTTATTTTACAGTGTGTACTCATCACTGTACCACTTTAATGCCTGGCATTTCCCCTTCTATATCATTTAGTATTCCTTTTTATTGGGAATGTACTACATGAATATTATTCTCCTCCTCAAACATTCTTCCATCCACATAAAAGTCAGCCGAATGATACTCCCTACCATACAGTGGGATTTTTATGAAAAGTCAATCACAATACACAATCTGTTTAATACATATCAAGATAAGAACAAGCACAAATAAAATTAACTCATTATCCTGACATATTGTCATTACTTCACAAACTTTAACTATAACCCATTCCTTATATATAACATTGTCCAAACTACCTACAAGACATGCTTGATACATTTACTTTCCATTTTATCTATAAATTCATGTTCTTTCTCGGATACATTCATATAGTAATGATATATAACAATGTCTACCCTTAAGTGTCCCCCACTGTCATACTTATTCTTATTTTTAATAATCACTCAAATTAAAACACATCCACATTATTTTTATTTTTTTTCACTGCCAATTTCTTTTAAAAAAAAGCATTTTTTCTTGCAGTGATTTACCAAAGTGTCCTGGTCAAATTATACCTACATGGAATATACACCATCTCGGATTTTCCCAGAAAACAAGCCTTATGTGCAGGTTGACTAATTTAGTCACAATATTAATAAGCAGATGAATGAATGAATGAATAAATGAGTTAAGGACAACAAATTTCAGATAATATCTTCCAAGCAAAATGAAATAAGTACAAAGTTAATCTCATTTAATGCGGGAGTCATAAATCAGAATGTTAACAGCAGAATCAGTTTCAGGACCATTTTTCATCTAGGACTAAGATATCAATTTCAGTTTAATAATTCATATACAACCAAAATACGGAGAGCCCTAGAAAATCAAATAAAGGCTTGTACTTAAAAGAAAAGAAATCAACATTTGAAACTGTAGTAGGGAAAAGACAAGAATGTTGTAACATTTATAATTCTTTTAAATGTAGCTCACTTATATGCCAGTACGTTTACTGTAATGTAAGTTCATTAGTCATGAATCCTTCTATTACTGGCTGAGTAAATTTACTTGGTTTACATATGGCTGCGACAATGACATTCCTAATACAAATATATAACAATTACATTCAACAATGCTACAGATATTGTACTTAAAGTTCTATAAAACTGGTCAGTAAAATTCCATGTTTATAAACTGTCTTAACAGGGGATGTGCAGATATCCTCTATGTAAAACATCATTTCACTCTTCTGTTATACTGCATTCCTTTCTGAAAATGTGTACTAATCCAGGTTCACTGCTATATTAAATTGCCATAACAAAAATCCACTAAACGTATTAACTTACAAGGCACAGCATGGTGGTAAAGGTTATCTCTGATGATTTGCTGTAATTCATGATCTGGAGATCCTTTCTGAAATCTTAGACTAAGATAATGCCGCAAGTCCTTGTTGAGTTTGCTACCTGCAAAAAGGAAGGGCATAAAAAGTCAGTGATTTTACATTATCATAATGTACAACTTTCTCAGTAAAAGTTCAATTATCAATTCTCATTGCCATTGTTTGAAAATCCTGATGGGTAACATGTGCAGCATGACACAGCAAAGTATGCAAATTTGAAATGGATTTAATGCCAAAACTGTTTGGATCGAAACAATACAGGTCAGTTTTATCTGTGCACCTACAGTGGGAATACAATGAACATCTTACACTAAATGTAGCAGCATTTTGGCTTCCAGTATTTGTAAAAGACAGACACTTCCTTCAGAAATGAAATACTCTATTTAAAGTTGATACTCACGTCCACCTGCAGTTAGAATTAAATTAATGTATTTTACTTTGTAAATATGCAAATGTATGCATATGTGTATTAAGTGTCTTAAAACTGATTAGTATTTTTTGTAAAATGAAAAACTACCTTAGTTTTATTTTATATGACCAAGGTGAATTCAGGTTTTAATGTGATTTTATGTCACAAAAATAAAAAAAGATTAAAATGTCAGTTTTATAAAGAAGCACATTCTCTTTTGTCTTGAAGCTACATCATTTTAGATATCTAACTAAACACACATGCACATGTACACACACACATTTTTCCTGTATGGTTCTAGACTCTAAGCCTACCAACACTCCCCCTCTCCCTGCTGTTCCTATGTACATTTGTTCCTCTGTAGTAGGCATTCCCAAAAAAAGAGCAAGAACCAACAGAAGGGCTGTCATAATGATGGTTTTGTGCCATAGCAGTCATTCTGGCAATTAATGTATTTAATGAGGCTTTAACACCCCTCCCAGTGGCAAAAATGAGTAATCACATAACATAAGTGAAACTAGCACCCTTCTCCTACGTCATGTGTACACCTCTGCAGACACACTATGTGGGCGACCATCACCAGGGTGAGATCACCATGCCCATGCCTCTGGCCTTAGCCATTCTGGTGCAGTCCAAACTTTTGCTTGCATCATGGTAAATGAATGACTAGAACCACCAGTCCCACCTCACAGTCGGGCAACACCATGCCAGCTCCTATCCTTCCCCTGCCTGGTGCTACTGGTGCCCAGGCTGCCACTTCATCTAGGATCATACAGGTTACAGAGCCACTGGACTAACAAGAACCTCTGGACAGACAGGTATTGAGTACCAGTGACACCAGCAGGGTATGCTGGGGTTCTTAGGTTTTAGTTCCAGATGAGACTTAAAAGTGTCTTACAAATTAATAGCTATGACAGTGCTGAAACAGAGGGCTTTTTTCTGTATCCATGTATGTTTATATAGGACAACTTCTAATAATGAGTGAGTTTTATAGAAAACTCATCATATAAAATCCCATGCATGAAGTTTTCTGTGTATTTCACAAACGTTACCAATGTATTTTACAACTCAGGTCTGCAACTGATTAAGTAATCATATTTCCCATTTCTTCCCCTTTGTACAATTATGTACTAATTCATTATTCCTGTCACTTGAAAATAGAAGACTTTATTTACTTATGAATGTTTGTATGTATATGCTGGAGACCAGCATGTTTTAACTGGGCTGTGGCTCATTTTCAGTAGAGGAACAGAGAGAAAAGCTTTAGTACATACAGTACAAACAGTGACACTTTATAAACATTTACATCAACATCATAATACTTTTTACAATACATATACAATGATGGAGATAACAGGAGCATGTTAAATGCATCAACATCAGCAACATATAAAATGAAGACAGAATCGATCCAGTACAATAATAACAATTTGTGTTAACAAATACTGAAGGATCAAATTTGCCACTGATAATGCTAATGTTTGTGGTTTAGGTTCAGATACAGACAAACATACACACACTTACTACACTTAATAGTTATCCAGCTACAGCCAGAAAAGTAACTAAATTTCAGCTCTTTGTTCAGTGTCTTCTTTTGTAGTTCAAGAGGAATTGATTCCCCTCCATCCACACTACTGCAGAGGTGTTAAAACTGTCACTGCACTGATGGACCCTTGCAGAATCAATTCCTCAGACTACAAAAGAAAACCCTAAACAACGGCCTGCAATTTAGTTACGTTAAGTAAGTAAGTTGTTTACAAAATATTACAAATATCATTGTTACTGCATTTATTGTGACTTATAAAATTTTGTTTATGACCTAGAACCTAAAGAATACTTACACTATAAAAATTATTTATGCTGAAGAGTTTGCAGGTTATACTTCTTTCATAACCCTTATGGTTGCACAGATATGAACACCTGTTTGAAATGTGGGGACATAATTTGATTCCATCAAAAGCTTAGGCTCCTCCCATTGGAAGTTGCATTGCAAACTTCCTGAGCTCCACTGGAGTGAATGATTTAAGCCTCTTAGAGAGATCACAACTAACATTCTGCAGCATTTCACATTCTCCTGTCTTTGAGGCAATTTTACTTCAAAGTACTGCATTTACAGTGTTTCATTCATTCAATTCAGGGTTAATTGCACACAATGCACCTCAACTGAGTATGTTTTCCACAATCTTCTTATATATATTTCCATAATCAGAGCTAAGCATGAATGTCAGGACTTTGTAAGGGGCTGCCTGCTTAAAGTGTAAGTTAATACAAAAAAAAGTAATGAGATGTGGCATTGCAGTGACGTCTGCTATGTATATTTTCACAAATTGTCTGAGCACAAATTTGTTTTGCAACAATTTATATCTAACTAAGCTGTTTACCTTTAATACTGTTCACTGCTTGGCAGTACAGTACTATTACACAAATGTATATCACAATCATAACCAGTTATTCACACAGATGAATTAATAGTAAATGGGAAAGCAGACCAGCAGTGCAAAAAGTGAGTGTGTCTGGCATGACATTTTTTAACATTGCACTGCATAAAACTACATATCCTCTGAAAGAAAATGGTTAGCACTGTTACTATGACAACATATAAAAACTGGGTAGTATATCAAAAAAGAATTGATAAAAAGTTATAATAAAATGATCCCGATTTAAAACTGGAGATTCAACCAACTTGAGCAGAGTGTCATAATGCAACAGCTTACAGATCATGCAGGAGAGAATAGACTGCCTTCTCTTATGATTACAGATGAAACATTTGGTTGTTGCCAGGATCTCCTAGTGTTGCACCTCTGTCACACAAAGTCAGAGACCTCTACCTACCCTATCCTTTCCTTTCCAGTTCTCAATAGCCTCATGGATATAAAACCAAGCATATCATTATAAGTACACTTTGCCAGTAGGTTGTCCTCTGTCTTTCCCCTGTTTGCTGATATTGTATGAATGAAACATCCCCTTGATTACTGTGGCATTTACAAGGTGCAAGACCAGTTTAGCTGGCCTGGGAAAAACTGTTTTGCTGTGAATAAACGTTTCACTACCAAAAACTTCTGTCTCCTGCAGAACACTGTAAACTGAAACAACTGTTAAAGGATAAAGATGGCAACAAAACAAGGTGACTACCTCCCCTACAAAAACATGCCTGCACAACATTCTACAACAAGGTTATGAGCTAGCAGAGTATATCATGTGATAAGGTCATTAACATTTGCTGCAAATGCCTTCTGTGTAATTTCAAATAAAAGACAAGATTTTCTAATACAGTTACTATAACCATTTCTGCAAAGCCAACTTAAGCTGTGATCCTTAAATCTACATAGTGCAAGTTTTAGTTAACTGAATTAGCTTATTGGAGGTAGAAGTGCAAATGATATTTTGCCCTAAGAATATATTAGTCCACTTTCTGAAATTCAATTTAAAGCCATCAACCATCCAAATAACTCAAATACAGTCCGAAGGTATAAACATGACTGAAATTGTTGCACTCATAAACATACTAACGTTTGCACATTCTCAATCAAAAGCACTGTAATGTTAGCAGAGATGTGTGTGTGTGTGTGTGTGTGTGTGTGTGTGTGTGTGTGTGTGTGTGTGTGTGTGTGCAGTGTGAGTGGTTAGTGCAGAAACTGGCAGAGGGTATGAGGTGGATGTGTTGGTTAGGTTAACTGCTTGGGAAATTGCTGTTGTACGTGAGTGAGTGTGTGTGTGCATGCACTTTTTCTTGGCAGAATGCTGATAGGACAGCATATGGCTAGGCCACATGAATGGAGTTATGAGTGTGTTTGTTTGGTACTCAGTATGTGAAAGGTATGAGAGGTATGTTTTATGGGAAATGTGTATACGTGTGATTCTATGCCTTAACAGGCACATACCCCGTGGGAAGCATAACCTTGGACTCAGTTATATACTACGTTTTGGCGTGCAGAATGGGAGTTAGCAATATGTGTAGTGTGTGCCTGTGTAATTCAGGTTTGTGTGTGTGTTAATGTGGTTGAAGTTTGTTTGGTGTTTGGGCTAGTTTGTGTTTGCAGGTATGACACTGTTAACTCAATCAGTGAACTTGTCAAGGAATGGGTTATATTGATGTGTGCTTTGTTTTTGTTTTTTTTTGAGTACTTGATCCCTGACTAGTCTACACATTAGACTAATGCATGTCCAAGTATCACTGGACGTCATATCATCTAGCACCTACTAGCACATGGTGCATAACTGGCTCCTCTGTGGGGATGGATACTTTAGACCCAGAACCCACCTAACCCCTCCAAATGAATCCTCATTCATTCACTCACTAGCCTCTGCCTTGAGAACCAGTTAGGCTATCCTCTTCATGGAGGTACAAAGTTCATGTCCTGAGAAATGGAAATTGCTGTGGGAGGTTTGGCAGGACTTACAGATGACTTAATGACTGGATTTTGTCAGTTGAAAACAGTGAGGGTAGGAAAGAGTTTAAAAATGCCACAGTATTTCTAAAGTGTTTGCAGAAATACAAAACTGTTCTAAATGTCTAAGTACAGAGATTGTCAGGATTGACAACTGTTTGCTAGTAGCTTTATTATACCATACCATGTTGCTAAAAGATGATTAGCTGACAACTAACATGGCGACTGAAATCACATTGGTATGTTTACAGTCAAACTTGTCCCAGCAGCTGTTGCTATATATTAAATGCAGTACAGTCACTGTTTACATCCATCAGCCTGGGATTAACCCTAGCCTGTCAGAATTAATTTGACTTGACTGCAAATGCAGTTTCTCAGTCCCTTTTGGTGAGTGCATTCAGAGATCTGTTGTAGTTTCAGTGTTAATAAGATGGTATTATTTTACTCTTCAGGCCTTGCAGGGATGCTATAATAGAGATAGTAAAGTTTTCCTTCTGTTTTAATCTGCGAGTGTTATCACGCTTCTGTTCAGACTGCTATATGCTCTCTTTCTGTTTAATTAAAGCCTTTTCATATATTATTTATTTGTTGATTTGTTCAGATAATGAACATGACTCATGCCATACAGCTGAAGTCTCACACCTCCTTCATGTGCCTTAAGTACTCAGTTTCACCTTTCAGTTTGCCTTTTGAAAGGAACTCACAATGCAAGATCCGTTAATGACACAAGACACTACAAATGCACATCAGGATAAAGAGAAATGATTTCTTCCCTTTGGTGTGAAGTACATTTACTGTACAAATGACTTGCGCAACACCTAGAATTACCATCTTTTCTGCTACAGTTGATTACAGTATAAATGAACAGCAACAGACTGGGAACAACACAAAGCCAAATATAACCTGTGTATTGCATATAATGAAGCACAACTTTGTATTTGGTAGTTATCATTTTGCTTAGAAATATTAGCTGTAAAATATGCAACATTACCAGTTGATCATTATGAATTATACAATCAAGCAGAAGACTTAATTTTTTTCACTATGCTAGTATCAGACCAAAATGACAACCTAATGTTATTATTTTTCAACTAATCAAGATATGTCATCATATGTCAACTTGTTTCAAAGCTCAAGCACTGAATTTCTCAACAAGCACAAAGGACTGAGAACTGACTTCTAGTGTTCCAGGCATGCTTCTCAAGTGTACCTCATTATGAGGAACGTACCTCATTTGGGGTCTTAAAAAGTTTATGTTCCTCGAAGTTCCATGAAGTTCCACATTGAAATGGTCTGTAACACATTCAGTGTTGGGAATTTTTTAAGTAAAATCCATGGTAAATAGAAATAAATAATATTAATTAATTAAAAGATCTTCTTTATAAGTAAAACCAGCATATTTTAACCATCCTGTGACCTTCCTAGCTGAAATTGTTAGTAAGCCATTAGTACGAGTTCCACATTTTGCCCATTTGTTCCACATTATGAGGGCTAGTGTTCCACATTTTGGAGATGAAAGGTTGAGAGCTATGGTTCCAGGCACTTTACATTTCATCCCTTTCTTCTGACAAGAAAGATATAGTCCTAAACAAACCCACTTTATGAACCAGACCTGCGGCTTCTTCTAAGTTAAAAAAGAAAAAAAACATTCTTGCTGATTGCAGAGATATAGCAAAGCCAGCTTTAGGCCTACTTTCACAAAGGCAAAGCATAGCCTGGCACACTGGCATAAATAAAAGTAGACTGCTTTTTCTCAAACAATACAACCGGGATTCATAAGAATAACCTAAAGAGTTGAAAAGTTTCTTCATGTGCACATGTGGAAATATCCGGAGGACTCTGAAAGCTACACAAATCTTCTTTCCTAGGAACAGTACACTGTTCTGTCTCAGAGACTGATGCAATTAGTGAAACTGCTGAAGAAAGCTGCTGCTGAACATTATTATCTCTGTAATGCTGAGGGACCCAGATCAATCAATTAGCAACCCCGGTACAACACAGCAACCAGTGAGGGAGGTGGGAAAGAGGTCCAGAACCCCCAGTCTGTCCATCATGATGGAAGTTCATGATGGAACTTGTTCAGCTGCATGACTGGCAACTACCAGAAGCAGGAGATGCACCATGCAGCTGATGGATTGAAATACCCAAAGTTCATAGCACAGCAGCCATCATTGGCTGGTGCAAGACAGTATGCATGGACCAACAGGACATAGTTTGTTGATGTCAGGCTGCCACAGTGACCAATATGTAGTTAAAGGAGGAAAAAAAATTATCTACCTTCTACTGTTACATGAATAAAGGCCCATCCACCAATCAGCTCTTGCCACACTACCCAGGGTATTAGAGGGAAAGAATGAGCAATCAGATGAAAAGGGCCTAAAGGTTAGCAGGCTGAGTCAAACACAATCTAAAACATACTAGAGAACATTACAAGACATTCCTTTAAGTCAGGCACTCTCCACTGTTGTCTTCAGTGATACAAAATCTAGCGCACACACACACACACACACACACACACACACACACACACACACACACACACACACACACACACACACACGCATACACACACACGCATACACACACACACACACACACACACACACACACACACACACACACACACACACACACACACACACACACACACTACCAGCCAGAAGAAAATAGAAGTCTTCTGTAAGAGCCAAAACAGCTAAGAACAAAAAATTTACAGTATAAATTCCATCTCTGCTTAGCATTACAACTTGACCCTTATGTTTTCAGTACACATGGGCAAATCTCTAGAGAATCTGCCTTGTAATTATTTAAGGCAGAACCTAAAAAAAGAGTGTCTTCTGACACATATGCTAAGGTTATCAAGACTTCTGAGGCTTAGAGGCTTGAATTTGACAGCCATACCATAAACCAAGTATAAGTTGAGAAACAAATTTGGATAGTGGCAATTCACAACCTAGAAACTGTTATGATTAAATACTGTGTCTTACAAATTTACAGTGCTGCAAAGTTAACTTTACAGCATGGTTTATTAGGATATGTTCTTGTAATCCTTGCCATGTATTGAGAAACTGCATAGGTGAGAAAACTCATGCATTTAGTGTTATGGTGATGACCACATTTCAGAATACACAGTACAGGGCCCTAACTATACTAAGTAATATTGCACCACTGCATATGTTCATACAAATGTTACTGCCATAGACATATAATAAAGGTAAAAATTGCATTATTTAGTTTCTATTTTTGTCAATGAGAGGAAGTGACCCCTTAAGAGTGCCACTGTATGCAGTTTGGGGCTTTGATTATGTGAAATTCACATGCACCATACTCACCTCTATTATAAGTTAATTAAAATATACCTTATAACTGGAGAAGTTCAGTGTGATTCAGAAATTGTGCAGAACAACTTTAAGACATTTGAAAGAAGGCTATGCGTTCCTGCTTTTAGAATGAAAGCATAGAAGGCGTTATTCTGACCAATTTTGTCCTTCCCAAAACATACTCATTGTTATGCACATTGACAGTATACATGAAAAAGGTAGAAAAAGTGCCTCAGTTCAAACCAATAACCAAAAAATAAAGCACTGGAAGGTTCAAAAGATAAAACTACGAACTTTATTAGATACAAACTATGAGAACACAATAAAACGAACGTCTTAACTGAATCACCGCGTTTTCATCAGTTCAACTTTATCAGATGAGCATACCAACTTCTACCACCATTTTATATAGTCCTTAATCAACTAACAAAAATCCCAAGTTTAAAGCCACAGTACAACATTATTAAGTGCATGAGAATAAAATGCAGTAGATGAAAAAACCTTGTTTAAAAACATTTAAAAAAACTTAAGAATAAGTGTGTACTGAATTTGAGTACAAATAAAACTGTAAGGGGCACATTACATATATATATATATATATATATATATATATATATATATATATATATATATATATATATATATATATATATATATAAAATGCATAATGTTAAATGATAACTCATAAAACTGAATGTCTTACAAGTGAATATATAGTTATATAAGATATTGTATAAAACAGCACCCTCTGCTGGATAAAACCATTAAAAGTATAAAATTACATTTGAATAACACTACCAAACATTTTTAAAGTTTAGCTGCCCTCAACTTTAAAACAGGCTTCAATGAAACCATGTAATTTAAACCAGGGTGTTTGTTAGCTTCTAGCACCAACTGCCAGTAAAACTCCCTGTATTCTGGAAGTGTCTGTGATGCCCCATGCACTGGCCCAGCAATCAAGGAGCCTCAATCCTCACAACTAAGACCATGTCCACATAGGGGAAGTATAATAAATGCACACACAGTAAAGTACAATTTCCCTTAAGAACACACAGAGATCACAGTCAGTTTAGGGCTGGTTTCTTCCTTTCTCTCCAGGTCCCCAATAAGACTACCCACTGGCACAGCTATAGGGTCCAGATCTCAGCCTAGTGGGAAACCTAAAACCTCCAGCACCCTTTCTGTCCAAGTAGTGTGTGACCCTGCCTAAGTAGCTGACACACACACACACACACACACACACACACACACACACACACACACACACACACACACACACATTTTGAGATGAGTTATATACAACCACACAGACACTCCTGGGGAAGGCTGGCACAGGTTCTCCAGCTGTGCCCCTTTTACCCAGACTATACGGTAGTACCACTTGCCACCACCCATTAATATTTATTAGCTACTAAAAGGCCCTTATGAAAGGGTGTCCAATTATACTGTGCAATATTATTATCCAAATGGTAAGTGCAACTGAACCTTCAAGGCTTATTGGAGTGGCTTGGCCAATATCACTAAATACATGCAAGGTGCTCTTAGAGCTTAAATTATCTCTACACAAAACAGCCACAGTTGAAAGGTTGAAAAATATTTAATAATAAATAATAAAAACACAAGACAGTACTTCATAGTACACAGTGCTAGTCAAGAGTTCAGAGATCACAGAGAAATACTTAAAATAATACAGTAGAAAAGTTCTGACATCAATACAGAAAAAAAAACTAATCTAACCTTCCTAGTTCCTAGTTACATCTAAGAGAAAGCATGGTTCTAAAATAAACATATATAGAAAACAGGCAGAGTACTGGTGTGTTGGATGTTCTCAAGACAAACGTCAAATGCTCTGAGTCTTTCTGTCCTTAAATTGATAACACAGCACCACTGATTCATTTCAGATTATATCATTTCTTTCTAGTTCCTAGGCTAACAGAAACTCAGAGGATAATGGCCCTTTTGATCTTGTAGCTGGTCAGAAAGCCAATCCAATAAAAGAAATATATATGTAAATTCTAGCCATTAACTCTGGCCTCAGAACAATAGATAGGCAGAATGCCTCCCTCTAGACATCTCAGCTCCGAGTTTTAGATCAAAGAATTTCACAATGCTTGACTTATCAGCTTTCTTACAGCAGAGTGCACTGCTGTTACATTTTTTTTCAGTTCAACATCCAATACAGTCTTTTCACATTTAAGAGAACAAGTCTGTGGCTTACATTAATATTTACAAATGGCAGAATTATCTACAAAATTCTATCTAGCTAGGCTGGCAGCCTTCACCTATCTTCACAACCCCCCCCCCCCCCAGAGAATTCAAGCTAGTTTTTCAAGTGACCCTTGAGAAACGTTGCTTGAGAGGGTTAGGTCTTATCTGGGTATACCTTACCCCATTCCCTGCCTTGAAAGCCCATCTGCATTGGCATTGCTAAACCCACTGCAGTGCTACACTGACATATATGCTTGCAACCATAGGCTCCATCTTAGCAACTTGGCATTTTGCTGTCTGGTTCTGGTTAACCATGTTAGGGGATTGTGGTCTGTCACTCCAGTGAATTTCCTTCCATACAGATAAGGCTGAAGTTTCTGCAGTGCCTACACTATGGCTAAGCTTCCTTTTCTACAGCTGCATACAGCCCCCACCCCATGGTTCAAAGCATCCACCTGCACAACAAATTCTTTGCTGTAATCTGGACTGGCTAACACAGGGGGTCCTCTCAAAGCTTCTTTAAGCTTCTGGAATGCCTATTCACATGCTGGGGTCCACACTACTTTATCTGGCCTGTTCTTCCTTGGTCAGGTCCATGAGGGGAGCAGCTATGGTACTATAACTGGGGACAGACCTTCTGTAGTACCCTGCTATCCCTAAGAATTCCCTCATCTGCTTTTTGGTAACAGGTGCAGGCCATGCCTGAATGGCTTCCACTTTGGCAGCTTCTGGTCTGATCTTACCTCTCCCCACTCTATGTTTCAGGCAGGAGACCTCTGCTATACCCACCTGACATTTGCTGGGCTTAATGGTCAATCCTGCCTTCTGTAGTCTGCCCAGCATCTCCCTGACATGTTAAAGGCGCTCTTGCCAGGAATGGCTGTAAATGGCAATATCATCTAGGTAAGCAAGGGCAAACCCTCCTGCTCCTTCTAGGATATGATCTACCAGCCTCTGGAAAGTTGCTGGGGCATTTTTCATCCCAAAGGGCATCTTTGTGAACTCATATGAGCCAAAATGAGTCACAAAGGCTGACTTCTCTCTCTAGCAATGGGAGTCAAGGGCACCTGCCAGTAACCCTTGGTAAGATCAATAGTTGTAAGATACTTAGCCCCACCCAGCTGCTCTAGGGCCTCATCTGTCCTAGGCATGGGGTAAGCATCTGACTCTGTGCAACAATTTAATTCCCCGTAGTCCATACAGAACCTGGTGCTGCCATCCTTCTTTGACATCAGCACCACTGGGGAGGCCCAGGGACTGTTGGACTCTTGAACTACCCCTAGTTCCAACATTTCCTGTATTTCCTCCCTCAGAGTCTGTTTGACTCTCTCAGGCACCCTATAAGGGGGCTTGCCTAATAGGCCTTTGGGGTCCTGTATCCACCAGGTGGGTGCACCCTGGTTTCCCAGTGAACATGTCCCCAAACTCCTGTACCACTGCTCGGATTTCTCGAACCTGGGTAGGAGATAGCTGCTGGGACATTGCTACCCCTTCCACTGAGGTGTCTGTCCGAGCCTCACCAAGGAGATCAGACACCAGATCTCCCTCAGACTCCTCCTGCAAGCTACTGCAAATACTCAGCACAAGGGCCTCCCTATCATGGTAAGGTTTCATCATGTTAACATGGTACAATTTGTGCCTCTGCCACCTGCCTAGCAGTTCTACCATGCAGTTAACATCACTTACCTTTCTTACCACCTTGTAGGGTCCCTCCCAAGCTGCTTGCAACTTGTTGTGTCTGACAGGAATGAGAACCATTACCTGCTGCCTTACAGCACACTCTCTAGCTCGAGCATTCCAGTCATGCCATACCTTTTTCTGTTGTTGGTCTTCTGCCAGGTTCTCCTGGGCCAAGCCCATAAGTTCCCTGAGCCTTGTCCTGAGGTTTAGGACATATGCCACAACAGACTCCTTGTGAGATTCACACTCACCTTCCCACTCATCTCAAATTAAATCTAGAGGTCCCCTCACCCTATGTCCATACAACAACTCAAAAGGTAAAAAACCTGTGGATTCCGGGGGAACCTCTCTGTAAGCAAACAACAGATGGGGCAAATATTTATCCCACTCCCACTTAAACTGGTCTGCAAAAGCCCGTAGCATGGACTTGATTGTAAAGTTTAACCTCTCAACCAGACAATTAGTCTGGGGATGGTAGGGGGTGGTCTTCAGGTGCTTCACCCCACAGTACTTCCACAGACAAGCCAGCAGGTCTGACATGAAATTGGCACCTCTGTCAGTCAATATTTCTTTTGGAAAACCTACCCTGTTAAAAATCTCTTAACAAAGCATTTGCCACCTTTTCTGCCTCAATAGAGGATAAAGCCACTGGCTCAGGGTATCTTCTAGTATAATCTACTACCACTAGGATATACTTTTTCCCTGTGGAACTTGGTGTAATCAGAGGCCCAACAATATCCATAGCTACCCTCCGAAATGGCGCCTCAATCACAGGCAAAGGCATCAAAGGAGCTCTCACCTTGTCTCCTGCCTTGCCTACCTTTTGTAACTGCTCAAATGTCCTGCAGTGCCCTGTTACATCTCTGGAAATTCCAGGCCAATAGAAGTTCTGCATAATATGTCTCTTTGTATGTTTTTATGCCCATATGATCTGCAAATGGAATATATCATGGGCTATGGCTAGAAGCGCCAGATGGTAGGTTGTAGGAGCTACCAACTGGTGTACCCTCTCACCTTCTAGTCCTCCCTCAGGGGTTCACTCTCTATATAGTAACCCTTTGTCCCACTATACAGATTCCCCCTTCCCTTGAGAATTAGGTGCTTCACTAGATACCTGTCTCAGGCCTTGCAACGTAGGGTCTGAGAGCTTAGCCTGTCTCAACTGTCTCCTTGTAACCCTTCCACAGGAAGTCTGGCATCTTCTGGCAGTGGTGCCTTACTGTCAGCCTGGGTACTACTACTCACCTCTACCTTTGGAGTGACACTTTCCAAGGGAACATCAGTACCCACAAGCAGCTGTGGCTCACCTTCAGTTTCACTGCTACAGTGTAGCTTCCTCCCTGAAGTAACCACCTGGCTGTAAGTATGCAGTCTGTATGTGTCTCCCCCAGGCTACCAGACCCACATGCTTGTCTCCTAGCCTGACTGTGTGTAACTGCATAAGCACATGGTACTGTCTCATTCAAATCCTTCCCTATCAGGACATCTGCAGGATGGTAGTTCAGTATCCCTGTTGTCTCAAGACAACCTACTATTGGCATTTTGTCTTCCCCACTTACTGGCTCTCTCATATTTTGTTCCCCACCTTGCCTCCGTGGACATCTGTATGACACACTGCACCACAGGTTGCATTCAAAACATTTAACCCTAGACCCTGGATGTGTACCAGGACTAGTGGCTTCCCCTGCTACTAGCAGTAGTGGGGGTCCCTTTCCTGTGCAGGGATGCCCTCCTTGCTATGTATAGGTCTCCCTTCTTCCCCAACTCTCTGAAGTAGCACATTGTCTATCAGCTAACCAGATCCTCATGTCCTCAGGCAAACTGCTAAGGGCTTGTTCCCTCACCAAAAGGTGTGCCAGCCCTTCAAATGTGGCGACCTGACATCCACTCACCCACCTATGAAAATAAGTGCTCAGTTCAGCAACATATTCACACAAACTTTCCTCTGCTTTGTGTCTATGCTCACAAAACCTTTTCCTATAGGTTTCAGGTGTTAGCTTAAAACATTCTAACAAGCAGTTCTTCACAGTAGTATAATCAAAACATTCCTGATTAGGAATTTTAGAAAACACAGTTACAGCTTTACCATGGAGTAAGGGGGTCAGGAACCATACCCACAGCCTTTGGTCAACATCATACTGTTTACATACCCTCTCAAACATATGAATGAAACTATCAAAATGATCCCCCTCTGTAAACTGCGGAAGAAATGTACTAACCTTTTGTGCTTCTGGGGTGCAGTTACTCCCTTCCCCATAACCTCCATGACTCTGGCAATAAGTCAGCATCTCCTTTTCATGCTGCCTCTTCCTTTCCTTTTCCTCAGCTTCCAGGCATAGCAGTTTCTCATTCTCCTCAGCCTGCAAATGTCGCAGCTTCTCATTGTCTTCACTCTCTAGATGCCTCAGTCTCTTAGCTGCTTCTATTTCCAAATGCCTGGCCTCCAACTCAAGTCTCATTAGCTCCAGATGGATTTTTAAGTCCTCTGAAGAAAGGTTGAGCTGTCCATTCTCTGAGTGTGGTACATCTCCACTGTCAGTCTGATCACCCTCCTGGTTGTTATTTTCTGATGCAGCTGTGACCAAAGCTGTAATAATGTCTGCTTTAGTCAGGTTTCCATGCAACAGTTCCTTAGCCTGCACATCTCAGCCAGATGGCTCCTTGTCAGGTTTCTATACTCCTCTGCTGCTTGCCAGCTCTCCCTAACTAACTAAGCTAACAAAAGAAAAAAAACAATTGTGAGCTGAAGTCTGAGTCTTCACTGTGTGGCTGATTTCGAGTACAAAAACACCTTCAGTGATCACTGTACACAAGCTATAGGAATTCACGCTACCCATACCACTACAAGCCAATTAGTATTTGCCAACCAATTAATATGTGGTGTGGAAATCCCACCACTGCCAAACAATTAATATGTGATGCCCGTGCACTGGCCCAGCAATCAAGGAGCCTCAATCCTCACCAACACCAGTGAGGGGCGTCCACATAGGGAAGGATAATAAATACACACAGTAAAGTACAATTTCCCTTAAGAGCATACAGAGATCACAATCAGTCTGTGGCTTGTTTCTCCCTTTCTCTCCAGGTCCCCAATAAGACTCCCCACTGGCACAGCTATAGGGTCCATATCTCAGTCTAGTCGGCAAGCTAAAACCTTCAGCACCCTCTCTGTCCAACCAGTGTTTTGTGTCCCTGCCCAAGTAGCTAACACACACACACACTTTGAGATAAGAATTATATACAACCACACAGATACTCCTAGGGAAGACTGGCACAGGTTCTCCAGCTGTGCCCCTTTTACCCAGACTATACGGTAGTACCACTTGCCACAACCCACTAATATTTGTCAGCTACTAAAAGGCCCTTATGAAAGGGTGTCCAATTATACTGTGCAATAGTATTATCTAAATGGTAAGTGCAACTGAACAGTCAAGGCTTACTGGAGTGGTTTGGCCAGTATCACTAAATACATGCTATGTACTCTAGAGCTTAAATTATCTCTACACAAAACAGCCACAGTTGAAAAGTTTAAAAATATTTAATAATAAATAATAAAAACACAAGACAGTACTTCTTACTACAAAGTGCTAGTCAAGAGTTCAGAGATCATAGAGAAATACTTAAAATAATACAGTAGAAAAGTTCTGACATCAATACAGAAAAAGACTAATCTAATCTTCCTAGTACCTAGCTATATCTAAAAGAAAACACAGTTCTAAAATAAACTTACATATGCAGTGGTTAGCAGTGTCGCCTCACAGCAAGATGTTCTCCGGTTCGATCCTCGGCTGGGGTGCCTTCTGTGCCTTCTGTGCAGAGTCTGCTTATCCTCCCTGTGGTCTCGTGGGTTTCATCCGGAATGAATGGATTCATTCCTCCCACATCCCAAAGACATGCTGCAGGTGGATTGGACACTCTAAATTGGCCCCAGGTGTGAGTGCGTGTGTGTGTGTGTGTGTGTGTGTGTGTGTGTGTGTGTGTGTGTGTGTGTGTGTGTGTGTGTGTCTTCTGAGGAAGGTTGGGCGCCGGGCTGGCAACTCAACACTGTAAAACTTCACTGCCAATCATGAGCGAACAGGTGATCTGCAATGGTGACCCCTAACCTGGAAAAAGCCAGAAGAAAAATAGAACACAGGCAAAGTGCTGGTGAGTTGTATGTTCTCAAGGCAAATGCCAAATGCTCTGAGTTTCTCTCTCTGTCCTTAAATTGATAACACAGTACCACTGATTCATTTCAGATTACATCATTTCTTTCTGGTTCCCAGGCTAACAGAAACTCAGAGGTTAATAGCCCTTTTGATCTTGCAGCTGGTCAGGAAGCCAGAGTAATAAAATAAATTATACATGTAAATTCTAGCCATTAACTCTGGCCTCAAAACAGTAGGCAGAATGCCTCCCTCTAGACATCTCGGCTCCGAGTTTTAGATCAAAGAATTTCACAATGCTTGACTTATCAGCTTTCTTACAGCAGAGTGCACTGTTGTTACATTTTTTTCAGTTCAACATCCAATACCGTCTTTTCACATTTAAGAGAACAAGCTTGTGGCTTACATTAATATTTACAAATGACAGAATTATCTACAAAATTCTATCTAGCTAAGCTGGCAGCCTTCACCTATCTTCACAGTGTGTCCCAAGGGCCACCTCTAGGTCAATAGGCAGAGTCTCAATTACAAAAAAATAAAAATCTGCTCCTATACAATTCAAGGTGTGTTTATATAAAGCATTGTTTATATTCATCTTTCTTATGTCGTATCTGTGCGCATACATTCTCAATTTTATTTTTCTTTTGGTTTTGCCTATATAAAATGCATTGCATTTGCCACACAAAGTTAAGTAAATGATACCCTGTGTGTTGCAGTTGGCAAAACATATGGTCTTAATAAACCTATTTCTAGCCTTCAGATAAGTATGTGTCACTAGTTTTGACATAAGGACATTGAGCACAGCTGCCATATTTAAATGTACCCCTTTTGCCAGAACTGCAGTTGTTGGCCTTAGATGCACCATTTTCCAAAATATTCTTGATGTTACGGCCTTTTCTGTAAATACATTTAAATGGTTTGTCAAAAATGTACTGCAAATCATAAGTACTAGCAAATATACACCATTCATCTTCTATGATGTTTCTGGCCAGCCCGGCTTCCCCATCATAAGTAATAACCAAAGCACCATTGCACATATTATCTGCCTTGACATCAGGTGGTTCAGTACTACCAGGATCATGGGTATCACTGCCAAAAATGGGGGCAAAACTAGTTTTTCTAGCTTCAAATACCTGACAATACACTTCTGTGAGAAGCTCTTCTGGGTATCCCCTAGCCCTGAACAAATTCATGAGGAACGTACTTTCATGAACAAAATCATTGTCATCTGATGTCATCATGCTAATACATACAAACTGGCCCTTCACAACACCCCTCTTCTGACAGTAAGGGTGTGCACTGCTGTAGTGCAAATAGGAATTTGAAAAGGTCACCTTCCTATATACCCTGGTTTTAAAATGGCCATTGTTTTTTCTGATTCAAATGTCCAAATATCTCAACTCATCATGATTCATCACATATGTAAACCTTAAAAATTCAGTTTTATTTAATAAATAGTTTAAAAAATTCTAAAAACTTGTCTTCAGGTTCTGTCCAAAACAAATATATGTCACCCAAAAAATGAGCATAAAAGTTCCAACAATTCCTAAAACCACAATTAAATACAAATTTCTTTTCCCAGTAGGAAAGTATATAAAGTTGCAATTCTAACCACTACACTATCTTGGCTTAGCATAAGTGGGGGCACAGTGGGCCCCATGGCAACATCTTTTAACTGTTTAAAATACTCGCCTTCGAAAAAATATGAAATTGTTTTTTAAAATTATTTGCATTAAAATTAGGCAAGCACGACAGTCATTGTGACTAATGTCAGTGCTGTCTCTTAAAACTTCTTCCAACCATTCCAGACCTATTTCATGAGGAATGGAAGAAAACAACTCAATCACATCCACTGAAATAAAGGTCAAGGTGTTCAAGTATAGACCAGAATGCAATTTTTTCAAGAGGTCCCATGAATCTTTCAGCACATTATCACCCTTCATAGATACTTTTTAAAGCTTCAAATCAACACATTTAGCTAAAGGGGCAGTTACTGAACCCTCAGCTGACACTACTGGCCTTAAGGGTGGGTTGTTTAAGTCTTTATGGACTTTCGGGATACCAAATATGGATGGAACCCTGGGTTTTTCAAATGTAAATTGTTGTATGTGTCAGTGTCAATGAATCCTTCAATCAGTAAATCATTGAGATATACTTGTATTTTCTTATATGCACTATTAACTTCATTTAGTGAAACTCTTATATACTGATTATCATCTTCCAGAATATCCATCATTTTCCCCTCATATGTAATCTAATCCATTAAAACAACATCCCCACCTTATCAGGTTTCATAATTCTTAAGTTTTTGTTGTTTTTACATTCTTCCAATATGTTTCTCTCTTCCTTACTTAGATTAGAAAATACTCTATTGTTACTTAGGGCTTGCCTTACTTTACCTTCCACCATAGTTTAAAAATTTCTTAGTTGTAGATGTAAAGGCGTGTTAAAAATACTTTTCCTAACCAGGACATTGTTTTGTGTGTTGGATCTTGTTTGACCATTAAAAAATAATTCTAAATTGTTTTTATGTATAAATAACTTAAAATCAACCAACAACCTAAAAATATCAGTGTTAGTATTTGGTATAAATGTAAAACCCTTTAAAATAGGTTAAAATGGCCTTTCTGAATGTCAATGTTACTATAATTAAAAATGTTAAAACCACTGTAACGTAATTTAGGACCATCTTTCAGTATTGTAACTTAATGTTCTATCTCTGAGACCCTCCCCTCTGTCCTGCCCAGGCATTGCATCTGTGGTTTACTGGACCTTTCTTCCACAACCTCTCCCACCTCCTGGGGAAAGGAAATTCTAAAGGGTCCTGTGTTTTTAAATGAACATCATTTTGTTGCCTATTGTACTCCCCATCATCTATTCCATCCCTATTAAAATTATCATAGGCATTATATCTCTTAAATTGTTTAGGTTTAGGGTATTGCACATTCTCTTTATATTCACTGACATCCCAGTCTATTTTTTCATCTTTCTAACATGCACATCTTTACATTTTAAATCAATATTCTTTAACAAATCATGACATTTCACTTTTTCACTTTCTATAGTGAACATTAAGTCACTAATAATGTTATTGTTGGTATGCTCAACAAGCTCATAAATCTTATTCATTTTATTTTCATTATTTCTTATAATGGCTCTCATAATATCAAAACCACGTTTGTCAAATGCTACTAAAAGTTCTTTATGAAAGTCTGTACCATTAACAACATTGTTAGGGTATTTACACACCCTCAGACCCTTCGAACTATATTCAAATGCAGACACTGTTTCAAATAATCATTGTCCATCGCATACATTTTATATTTAGTGAACCAAGTGTCCAATTTCACAACACTGTTGGCATAAGTGTCATTATTATTGTTGTAGCAAGGGACATCACCCACAAAGGTAAATGTATGGTCTAAAATGTCTTTAAAACGTCTCTTTGTTCCTTGACTGCTGGTAGTGTTACTGTGCACAAGTATGTTACCTGAAATACCAGGCTGAACAGTCGTTTCTCCTCCTCTCTCTCTTTCAGTTTGTTGAGTTCTAAAAATGTTGGGAAAGTCATCCAAACTGCTGTTATGATTGCCAATAGTAGTAATAACACCCACAGCATTGTCGTTTACCTCCATTTGCTCCTCATGGCTCATTCTGCCATTTTCATTTCTGATTACCAGGCAAAGTAAATTGTGATGTCAGTGACAGCAAAAATTGGCTAACAGGCATGAGTAGTCCCACCAACTGCATTAATTGACCAATGAGCTTTTGAATTTCACCAATGTCTCCTCCTTTCCTCCAGTCCTCTGGATGTGAATCTGGCTGCCCTTCCATATCCACAAAGTGAGACAAATAAATGAAAATGGTGGAAAAAGATTTTAATGTTTTGTAACTGAAACACTGCCTATTGACCCTAGAGGTGGCCCTTGGGAGATGTGTCTAGAATACAGGGAGTTGTACTGGCAGTTGGTGCTAGAAGCTAACAAACACCCTGGTTTAAATTACATGGTTTCATTGAAGCCTGTTTTAAAGCTGAGGGCAGCTAAACTGAAAATGATGGGTAGTTTTATTCAAACATACTTTTATACTTTTAATGGTTTTATCCAGCAGAGGGTGCTGTTTTATACAATATCTTACGTAACTGTATAGTCACGTTTAAGACATTCAGTTTTATGAGCATCATTTAACATTATGAATTTTACATATATATTTTATGTGCACCTTACAGTTTTATTTGTACTCAAAGTTCAGTACACACTTATTAATTTTTTTTTAATGTTTTTAAAGAAGTTTTTTTCATCTACTGCATTTTAATTTCATGCACTTAATAATGTTGCACTGTGGCTTTAAACTTGGGATTTTTATTAACTGATTAATCAAGGACTATATAAAAATGGTGGTACAAATTGGTATGCTCATCTGATAAAGTTGTACTGATGAAAACGTGGTGATTCACTAAAGGAGTTAATTTTATTGTGTTCTCATAGTTTATATCTAATAAAGTTTGTGGTTTTATCTGGTGAACCTTCCAGTGCCTTATTTTTTGGTACATTGACAGTATATCCAAGACTCTCTGGAAAGGTATAACAAGCCATGATAAGAAGAGTTTTCCAACCTAGTCTGTGTAAGATATTGCTGCAATTTAACCAAAATGTAGCACTCACATTACCCCTTCAAGAGTCCAGCCCCTGTTGTAAGAAGGCAAAGTACTAAAGATAAATTAGTCCAGAATGATAGAAATAAACACTATAAAAAATGCAGGTTTCTTTATGAATATGTTAATTTCTGCGGTCTTACCACTATCAATCTAAGTTCCTGTATATTTTTAAAAATGGCATTACTTACTAACTAGGTGAACTCTTTTGTGAATACTGTGTAACACTAAATAATAGTAACTGTGAAATGAATACAACAAATCCTGGCTTTTACTGTTTATGTGTAGTCGATTCAGTATTTGCATTCTCAATTATGACACATTATTTTTCTTTAGTGCTTTCTACTACGATTGAAACGGATATTTAGAGAGCTACACCATGCAGAAGCATCATATAATGCTGAGGGAAGAGGTCATAAGTTAAGCAGAGGTACATGTTACATGATTACCACTACCATGGTCTAGGACTATAACATTTAAACCTCACAATGGAGTATAAGGACAACTTCTATTTGTTTTGTTTGTATTTTGCATGCAGAATCAATGACTGTGAATACTATATACTCATAATTGATGCTAGTAATGTTTTAGTGTTTGTAATAGACTATAAGACCTCACAAGACAGCACTACAAGCCTCTCTTCATGAAAAAAGCATCCAAACAGCTTATTTATCTCCACACTACTAATCTGGATAATGCTTAAAAATGTCTAAGACTTTAGATAAGCTTAGCTCTCTAGGTAAGCAATTCCATCTATGACCTACTCAAATTCTCAAGATTGCCTAAAAGAAAATTATGCCTTGTATTAGCTTCATGTGTGATAAGAAATGGAACATACTCAGATTACCATTTATTGGCATTTATAAGACCATATTACATTCCTCATATGATTCTATAACAACAAATTATAAGTTTAATGACCTGAACCTCATTTCATACCTCATATTCTTCTCCCACTTATGTTCCTAGTAAACTGTTTTTGTATCTTTTCTAACTTTTTAATTTCAGTTTGTGAATAAATACAAAAACACGTCCCATAGTCAATAACTGAGCCTATTAGAGTTACATGTATTGGTCCTACTACACTAAAATCTCCAGATGAGATAGTTGGTTTTTATTTTTAAACATTTTATTCACTTTAAAACAAAGACTGTACAAAATTATTTAAAGATAAAAAAAGCAAAAACATAACTATTTACAAATGTCCACAACAAAATCAAACATAAAAAGCTAAATCATTAACATTTAGCAAGTAAATCACTTCATTTTGACCAAAATATAAACTAGTGAGTAATACTGAAAGTTCTCATTTTGGCAGTTGATAATTCCTTTTTATGGATATTTTTGCTAAATTAATGAATTCAGTGAAAGAAAGAGCAGCTTTACATTACCAATTCTTTGTGACTATTTTTCTTGCTATAGCTAAAATGGACAAAAGGAAAGGCACCTGCACTTTAGGAATGGAATCCAGAACTGGAACATTAAATAAGATCAAGGAGTTATAACTTATACAATTATCTGTCACCAAAGCTTGGGCAAAATTTCTAAATTCAACGTAAAAAGAAGTTACTATTTTACAATCCAATATCACATTAGAGACTTCATTATACCTCCAACAATTAATTTTCCCATAGTTATATATTAAAGCCATTTTATGTGGAGTTAAAAAAGCTCTGTGAAGAAATCACCATGTATACATTTTCCAATAAAGAGAAAAAAGTAGATTTTCGCACAAATTTAACAATTATTTATCTTCATCAGAAAAGGACTTCTAATTAATCTTAGTTGACTAATTCCAAAATATTGACTCTGTGGAACCAAACTCTTCTCTTATTATTTTATAAATTATATATATATATATATATATATATATATATATATATATATATATATATACAAATATAAATATATATATATATATATATATATAATATGATTTATTCTTATTTGATTTACTACTGATTCTGGAAAAAAAACAAAGTATCTTTGAAATATGTTTTGTTTGAAAATACATGGAGATTTTATCACTAACATATTTTAACAATACCGTACAGTCAACCAATTATTATTTTCTAAAGAATGCCTTGCAAAAAGATAATATGCATTATATGATTTATTTCTGATTAAGAACTGCTGCCAAAATATTAAATCTTTGTCTCTAAGGTCTAGCATTTTTTTTATATTAAAAGTTCCCAAACAACCCACAGTGTTTGATATAGGGAACAATAAAAACAATAAATCTTTAACTATATAATTAGAATTCATGAATGTTTTAAAATGTATAAGGATGTAATCACTGAAGACAGAAATAGTATTGTTATTTTCATTTGCACATAAGTCTTTCAAGATCTAGTAAATGTATTAATTCCAAATTTAAAGAATAATTCTACAACATAGCTGTTATTAATTAAGCTTTCATGAATGGATTTCCAAGTGGACTGGGAAAAGGAATTTAACCATAGAGATAATAAAATGAGAATTGTGGATTTGGCATATAATTCAACATTTGGAAAACTTAATCCACCATCTTGCCAACTTTTAACAAGCCAATCAAAGGATATTCTTGGTTTATTGGGGAACCAGAGAAAATTAAGAAGAATAGAATTGAATTTCTTAAAGATTTTGTTAGAGGTTATGAATATAAGGCTGACATAAATATTGTAAATATGCTGAAAGGTAAAGCATAGAATAAAAAATTTACTTGAATATATGTATAGAGTTTAGCAATGTAAAATGGGCATTCATACTATATGTATAACAGACAGGCTTCTCTTCACAGCATCAGAAAAAGTCTAACAAAGCAATATTGGAAAGCAAGTATTACATGACTTTCTCATGTTTGCAGAACAAATATCTAACAGACATCCTTTTTTATAAACTCAGCAATACATAATTTTTTTATAGCAACAGAACAGATGTTTCCTTTCATACTTCTATTATTCTGATTGCATGCATTTCTGCCTTTTCACATCAGCAGAAATCACAAAAGGACAATAGAACAGACATTACGTGACTTCCCACAGAAGGCCAAAAAAAGATACCAAGAGGAAATAATAAAATCTATGTGCGTGACTAGCACTCTATATAACAACTGTAGTAATTCAGTTATATGAGAGAGGGACAGAGAGAGGTACTTTGGTAGAAACACACTTGTTTCGAGGTATTGTATGGAGAAAGGAAAGTCATCATCTATACTGTTTGTGAAGAAAAACTTTGTAAATATATGCTACAAACTGACAGAAAGAGTACATGTTGGTTGTTATAAAAATAAGTTATCCGTAACTGTGCTTATAGCTGCAAAATATATTTCTTTATCAGTGTGCAATTTGAAAGGCTTGGTGCTTTAAACAGACTACAGATGGAGTCATACAAATCTCTGTCTCTCTGATTCAGCAGTAAACAGCCAGCAAGACTTTGTGTTTTAAGAAGACTTGGATCCAGCACAGCACAGAAGCAGCGCACACATAAAATAAATTTTTCAGATTTTTTAGGAGGGAGAATAATTAGTGATTGTAGACAGAAAGGTATTTTGGTAGGATTATTATTTTTTTATTAAAGTAAGTCTTCCATTGTAAAAAAATTGTACCAATTAATAATTATTTTAGTAAAGGTGTCTATTAAATTACTATAATTTACTGCTATTGAGTCTTTTACAGTATATTTAATAATTCCAAGATAATTTGTGAATTGTCCCAAATAAAATTCTTAAAGTTTGTTAAATAATTAATAACTTTTTTATAAGTAACGTTTCTATTTTATCAGGTTTAAATGTTAAACATGATACATTTTCAGAGTAATTAACAGACTTAAATTTTCTACTGAAGTTTCAACATCACCACTTGTTATTAAAATTAGCCATCTGCAAATAACTGACTTTTACACAAATAACTTTCATCTAACAAGAAAGGTAGGCAGATGAAGACTGGTTAAACACAAACCAAGTAACCAAAACACGAAAAACACACTATAGGTTGGAAATGAATAAAAGAATGAACCAGTTCATAACATTCTTCCATACTCAGCATGTGTTGTCATTACTTTGACCTCAGCTATCATGCAATACAAGGAAAAACACAACTTCTTTAATAGAACAAGTTGGCCACATAATCAGTTTGCATCTGGTTCAGTCTTTTATTCATGCTGCAGTGGTTTCAGTTTCCAGTCCATACAGTGTTTTCATTTTCTGGTTAAACACAAGCCAAACGATTCAAGTAGAATAACCAGTCAACACGGCTGAATCCAATAAAGTACATGAACACATTTATGATGTATCTAGAAAAGATAAAAGAAATGCACTGTCCAAACATATTTTAGTTGCCTGAAGTACCCATAAGCTTAGGTCCATTGTGCTAGAACTTTTAAATGTCAGCATTAGAGGTGGCGATGTCAGCACTAAAACACAATGTATTGAAACTAAATGGATTTTAGAATTACAAAGTGACAGAGGAAAGGGTCTAAATGATTATGTTCCTTTAAGACCACTACTTAGGTCACATGACATTAAGAGGTAGACATGAAACTGTGTGTATTCAAGCAGCATTTTATACCCACTTTATTAGATCTGAAGAAGCACCTGGATGGGCGTGAAAGTGCTTGTCTTTTTCTTGGATGTTTTTAACATTTTTATGCTGTTTTGACATTTTTATGCTGTTTTATTAAACTTTGGAACTGCTACTTTACTGGATTCAGCCATGTTGACTGATTAGTCTTCTACTTGGATAACTTTCATCTATTGAGAACCACAGACGTTTGCTGTTAGATCTACGAAAGTTTGTGAAAGGTTCAATTAATAGACGAAATAACAGAGGTGACAATGGACAACTCTGTTTTCTACCTTTTACTATTTTGAAAGAGATAGAAAGAAAATAGACAATTTTAATAAAAGAGAATAAGGTACTACATAGATTACTTATAAGATTTATAAAATTTGGGGAAAATTCATATTGTTTAAGTGCTTTGGTAAAATCTGAGAAAAATTCATATTGTTTATATGCTTTGAACAAATAATTCCAACTAACAGAATCAAAATCCTTATTTATATCTAGACATATTATAGTTAGTTCTCTTTTGTTTTTATTAGCCAGATCTATTAAAGTATTAAGCCTAATTATGTTATCCTGAACCTTCCTATGTAGTGCAAAACCAGTCTCATCATCATTTATTAATCGAGGCATAATAAGGTTCAATCTTTTTGCAAGAATAGACATAAGTATTTTATAATTAACATCTAATAATGAAATAGGATGGTAAGAAGAACATAAGTTGGAATCTTTATTTTGTTTGAAGATAGTAGATATAATGGAATAGTTTTTAGGAGGGGAGATGTCTGATATATGTTTAACTTCAGAAACTTTTAATAGGAAATTTAAAATATTCTCTGGGCGGCACAGTGGTACAGTGGTTAACATTGTCACCTCACAGCAAGAGGTTCTCCGGTTCGATTCTCGGCTGGGGTGCCTTCTGTGTGGAGTTTGCATCTTCTCCCTGTGTTCGCGTGGGTTTCCTCCGGGTACTCCGGTTTCCTCCCACATTCCAAAGACATGCATCTGGAGCATTTCTCCCCAGGCCTCCGCTGAAAACAGGCTCTGTGGAACCTAGTCGGACATTCCCGGTCAACAAATGATAAATAAAAATAAAATAAAATAATTTCTATAATTCTGGGATTATACCATCAAGACCAGGGGCTTTATTTGGTTTAATAGTATTAATTTGATCTTTTAACTCTTTAAAAGTAAATGACGTATCAATTTTGGATATTTGTTCTTTGGTTCATTTAAACATTATATTGTCTTTCAAAAAGTCATTGGTTATGTTGTTGATTTCTAATTCTGTCTCTTTGTTATAAATTTATTCATAATATTTGCTAAAGCATTCTAGTATATCTTTAAATCAGTCACTTTTTTATTTTTATCACCTTGTTTCGAAATTATTTCTTTAATGTGATTAGTATTTTTTCTCAGATCTAACAGCTAACTTGTGTGAGCTTTTTGGGTTCACTGAGTAAGTTTGTAATTTTAATTTTTCCAGATTTATTGATGTCATATGGTGAAGTACATCAAGATATTTCTGATTTAATATTTTCAACTTAACGTTTGGCAATTTGTCATAAGGTTTATAATTAGATTACATTTATCTATATTAGACTGCAAATACATAAACCCCTTATCCTACTCTTTTTTACACATGCATCAATTTTTTAATTTTTCCAGACAGATAAGCTTTTAAAGAATCCCATAGAATTACTTCTGAACTTCTCCATTATTATTAATTTTAATGTACTGATCTATTTCTTTTAGACACCATTTCTTAATGTCTTTAACTTTACTATATAAGCAGGGATTCTCTGATAGTAAATCAAATTACTTGGCTTTAATGTTAACACAAATGTATTAGCATCGCGGTCAAAAAAAGGGCATAACATTATCAATACATCTTCAATTTTAGCAAATAAACTACTAGAAATAAAAATGTTATCAATGTTTGTCTATGTCCCAAATCTATAACAATAATATGTAAAGTTAAGAGACCTAGTTGATTTAATATCATAGGTATCTCTCAAAAGTTGATAATTAATAAAAAGATCTAAATATCTAGCTAATGAGGATAGCTTAGGAACCTTAGTAGTAGTAGTGTCTGTACTAGAAAGAATACAATTAAAATCTCCTGCAATATCCAATTCACCTTTTGTATATGAGGCTATAATATCCAAATATATCTTAGCAACTTTGCCTCCCAATTCCATGTATCTAGTAAGAATTCACAAAAGTATAAGTTTTTTGCTAAACCCAACATGCCCTTTTTATCTGAATAGGTATTTAATATTTTAGGCATAGGTAATGAATTTCTCCAAAGAACAAGAGTGCCTCTCCTTTTTGATTTAAAATGAGAGCTCACAACAGCTGAATAATCTTTTAACATCAATATATCTACATCTTCAGATAAATGCATTTCTTAAGCTAATCATCTTCAATGAATTATTAAGTCCATTGATGCTTAATGAAAGGCAATTATATGTTGACATTCATAACAACATGTAAATGTATGGATTCAAGATGATTTATCTTAAAATATAATAACCAAGAACTAATACTTGTTGTTATGAACAGATTAAAAAAACAAAAACAAAATCAACATTTCAGACGTATATACATTCAAACTTCCCATCATGGAACAAAAATTCACTGATTGGATGACAATCATACAAATAACACACCAACAAACCCATCCCAATGTCACCAAGTTAAACGTTGTTACTGCTTCTTAATTTAAAACAATACTATTAATTATAACTATTTAGAGCACACTCAAGTCATGTTAAAAGAAAATAAAACAATATAAAGTATTAATTTGAGAAAAAACAATATTTTAGATCACAGAAATATAAAGTTGGAAACACTGATAATAAAGAATGATATTATGTATTTCTGAATATATCAAAATATCCTAGAAATAATGCATTTCAAATTTCTCTATTTGATCAAGAAATGTTATATAGTCATTTATTCTAATTAATCCTACTATAGAAAATACTATAAATAGCCTAGAATTTAAGCATTTATTACGAGGAAATAAATAAAACTGACTACACCTATAACACATTAACCTATAGACATCATAACACCAATACATACCAAGATCATGTATCATAAAACTTTTAAAACTCTTAATAACGAGTGAAAAGGTGAAAGTAATAGTCAGAATATAGATGTATAATTAAAAGGTGCTACAATTTAAAAGCACATATTTGTGTATATTGTATGTGCTTACATATCCAGAATATATTTACATGGAGGTGCATATATATAACTGTGTGCACGTATTTGTAAATTATGAATAGATGTTTGATATGTATATTAACAGTTGAGAGAGTGAATAAGTTCTATGTATCTATGCATTAAATGTGTTTTAAGTGAATGTTTGTATTATGAATGCGTGTATGTTACTATCAGTACCTCTAGTACTTGGAAAATACATTTAACATCTAGCTTCTGTACAGGAAGCATTATTTTATGATTATATTTTAACTATCATGTACTTACAAATTTGTTTATAGTACTTTTCATTGCCATATTCTGAAATCAAGTTTTTGTATTCATCATACCAATGGGAGATGAAAAATGGCTGAAATTATTTAAAAGTCAGTTTATTATAAAATAAAATTACATATGCTGGAGGGATAGATTCATCACCCAAAGACTCCCTATGCTGTGGAACAAAATCCCGGTATATGTGAGGCAGAGCACCTTGCTGGCCTTGTTCAAGAGAAATCTTGACCAATGGATGGGAGATCGCAGATATACCCCAGGGATTACCTCAGTGTCACTGCTCGACAAGAGGCACAGCAAAATAATGGGTATAGTTCCCCATACTAAAGGGGTGGTGTAAGCCACAAAACTATGGGCTAGGCTTGTAAATGCCCTCGGGCAGATAGCCTAGTATGAACCTATGAACCTATGAACCTATATTTCATTAACAAATGTAGAACATTTTGAAGATTTAAATCTGCTCATTAATATTATTTTCAAATAATTAGCAAAGTAACTCTGAGTAATTAATGCAACAGATGTTGAGTAGATTAAGGTGTTTTAAGCACATTCTCTAAACTGTTTCATGTAGCACAGAAGACAACAGCTTATATTAAAGTAAAAGTACAGTAATGTATATAAATGCTGTTATATGCAAATTAATATCTATATAGAAGTCAAATAAATATATTTCTCTTAGATCAAGTTTATAATTACTGTTAATAGTTTCCAGTCAAATATCTATAAAAATCACTTTGTATAAAAAACAATTTTATAGCAACCAGTGTGCAGAGGTGTGAACCATATGTTATCCCATATAACACATGCTAGCTTCCTGCATACTTGTTTTCATTTGCATTTTAGTAATGAAGTGTTCACTGTGTTTAAACTTCCAGTTTTGCTGCATTGCACAGCTCTTTTCAGCATCACATCAGGTGTTAAGATTTCATAATTGCATTTCAAGTTAAGCAATGGGACAACTGTATACGGAGGTAATACCAAAAGGTTATGGGGGCATTTAGTTTTTTGTAGGCAGTTGGTTATACCTTGTATAAATACATGGTAGACCCCTTATTTATGAATAGCCAAGGGTGGTCTGTGCAAATATGTATTTCGAGTGTGTTTCTGCATGGGGATGTCCTTATGTATATAGAATTGTAGTGTAGCATCATTTACTTAAGTACAGATGCTTAATTTGTATCTTATCAACTTTCAGATGATCAATGGCTCTCTATAACAATATTTTAATACACTGCTCGATGCCATGTATGGCACATGTCATTCTCTGCTATCCACTTCATTCATGCTATGCATTTGTAAGTATTCTGTATTCCACCAACAGTCTTGATGCTTAACTACCTCTTTGTATTATATCTCAGGTCTTCCATTATCTGTGGATCAACCATGGTTATGCTATATTTCTTTATGAGAGTAAACCTTTAGGTTTACCACTGTCTGTTGCAAGAAGCAGATCAGTTATTGTACTTATTAAATCTTAGTTAATGAAACTGTCTATTCGTGTGAAGAATCTCTATTCTGAGGGAGCCCAGCTAGAAAATACCAGATAGCCCTTGAATAATGCAAAAATTAAAATATGTCAGAAATATAAAACAAAGCTAGCAAAGCAGTTAATGGTTTGTACTTGCATAAATGAAATGTGGATATGAAACAATATATTCGGTCAGTGACAGTAATGGATCAGTTAATGAAACTAACCTTTTAAAATATCAGGACTCACAATGCCAAATCCTGCAATGTTTATACCAAATAATCAAAAATCCAGTCTGACAGTGTGCAAATATTTGTGTGTCCAATACAACAGGTAGCATGTTACAGAAAGTACACTTGTGTACACTTACCATAAATGTAGCTGTTCGAGTGTATTCACTGTTGTAGTCATCACACTTGGGTTATGTTCCTGCAGGTAGCCCTCAGTCAGCCCAAATACCAGAGTCTTGGGATTTCTGCGTCGGATGCTGTCTCCTCTTCTATGACGTTAGGTCATCAGGGGTATAAAACATGCAGCTGTTACATCAGTTTTTCTTGCCCCAGATGTCAGGAGCCCCCAAAATAGGAAGCTATTAAATGGTGTGGTACACCTCCAGTAAAAAATAAATACCATAGCCTTAAAATATGGCCAAAAAGAGGATAGGTATGAGGTACAGAAAAAGCCAGGGGGCTGGAGGCAGGTTAACCAAAACTGCAACAGTGAATACACTCGAACATCTACATTTATGGTAAGTGTACACAGCTGTACTATGTTCCTTGTGTTTCAATGTTGCAGTCATCACACTTGGGTTGATTCCCAAAGCTGAGGAAGGGTGGAGGCAGTCAAGAAGTATTAGGGCTGGCTAGCAAGTCTTGTAAGACTGCTGTGGCAAATCCAGCTCTGGATTTAGAAACGATAGGTAAGTGGTAATGCTTGGTGAAGGTGTGTACAGAACTCCAGGTTGCAGCTTCCAGGATGTACCTGGTAGGGAACCCCATGAGAAATGCTGTAGAGGTTGAGGTAAACCTAGTGGAATGAGTTCTGATCCCCTGTGGGGTAGGTTTTCCATGGTGTTTGCAGCAGAAATGGATGCAGTGTGCTATCCATTTAGAAATGGTTTGCTTTGAAATGGCCTTGCCCTCTGCCCCTGCAGCAAAACTGACTAGCAGCTGGTCAGATTTCCTGAAAGATTTATTCCTGTCAAGGTAGAACCTGAGCTGTCTGTGCACGTCCAAGGAGTGCAGGATCCTTTCACCTTTATTCAGAGGATTACGGGAAAAGGTTGGCAAATGGATGGATTGGTTTAAAGCCACACTGGATACCACCTTGGGAATAAAAGATGGGTTAGTTCTGAGGGAAACCCTGTCAACATGGAAAATAATGAAGGGTTCCACAGCCATTAGTGCCTGTAACTCAGACACTCTTCTTGCTGAAGTGATGGTTAAAAGTAAGGCTGTTTTCCAAGAGAGGAATTTTAACTCTGCTGCAGCAGCAGGTTCAAAAGGGGGAAGTGTAAGCTTCTCCAGTACAAAGTTAAAGTCCCAGGCTGGGGTGGGAGCTCTCCTAGGGGGGGCTTAAATTGTTAGCTCCTCTCAGGAACTGTTTGAGAGGGTGAGAAAAGAGAGGTGGCTCAGTATTGTAATGAGCTGAGATGGCAGAGGCATGAATCTTAATGAATGAGAAGAATAGGCCTCTATGGAGCAGCTCTGCTAGGTAATCTAGGATTTGAGGTAAGGTGGACACGGCTGTGTCCTTTCCTTGAGACTGGCTCAAAGAACAATATCTTTTCCACTTTTCAGAAAAGGATTTCCTAGTACTAGGCCTTCTGGCCTCAAGGTTGACATCCAGCACCTGTTTGCTGAGGGCTGTTGGTGGTGTATTCAGGGGATAAGCCAGGCTGCAAGGTTTAGGATTTACAGCTGTGGGTGCAAAATCTGTCCCTCCTGCTGGGACAGCAGAGAGGGGGTCTGACGTAGGTGCCAGGGTGGCACTGCTGTCAGACTGCGTAGGAGTGGATACCAATGCTGTTGTGGTCAGTCCAGGGCAATAAGGATTGTCCTTAGTCTGTCCTGTTTGATTTTGAGTAGTACTTCTGAGAGGAGGGGTAAAGGGGGAAATTGAGAGGATTTCCCATGTAAAGGATACAGCATCCACTATTCACACTTTGCTGTGAGGATTTTGGTGAAAATTTGTTCAATTGATGGTTTTGGGGGAAGGCAAAGAGGTCCACCTCTGGTGTCCCCCACCTTTGGATAAGAAGTTTAAATGAGTTGGGGCCCAGTTTCCACTCGTGTGGGTCCAATATATTTCTGCTTAAGTCTGCCAGTGAATTTTCTTTACCTGTCAGGAATTGAGCTTGCAGGTGCACTTGGTTGCTCAAGGCTGTGTTCCACAGGGCCATGGCTAACCTGCAGAGAGGATAGGAATGAGTTTCCCCCTGCTTGTTTATGTACCACATAACTGTGGTGTTGTCTGTCTTTAGCAGGAGCTGTCCTGGAAGGATAAGGTTTTTGAAGGCTGTCAGAGCATTCTGTACAGCTAACATTTCTTTTTGATTGATATGCAGGTGAATTTGTCCTAGGCTTCATTTGCCTTGAATGCATTTGCCTGCCATGTGGGCACCCCATGCATAGTCTGATGCATCTGTTGACAGGGTTTAGGTGGCAAGGGGTTGAATGAAAGGAAGTCCCTTGTTGTGGTTTCATGCTTCACCAAAGGAACTCTGCCCTTAGACAAGGAATGACTGGAATCACTGTTTCCAGGTCCTAAGAATATTGACACCAGAGACTTTTTAAGTATCACTGAAGTTTCCTCATATGCAGTCCTGCATATGGAATTAGTAGAATGCATGAGGCCATGAACCCTAGGGCCTACAGTATTTTCCTTGCAGATAGCTGGGTTCTGGTGGCCATTAGTTTGAAGTAGTTTGTTAAATAGACCTGTTTTTCTGGAGTGAGGAATGCCGTCTGGGAAGTTGTGGTCAAGCTTGCTCCCAGAAATACAATCTTTTGGCTGGGCACCAGTTGTGATTTATTTTTATTGATGGTGTACCCCAGAGAAGTTAGGAGCCTCTTTACAAATGCCAGGTGCTAAAGTAACAATTCCTGACTGTCCGCCTGAATCAGGCAATCATCCAAGTATGGGTAAATTTGAATATTTCTCTGCCTGCAGTATGCAATGGCTGGAGCCAGGCACTTTGTGAATACCCTGGGTGCAGTAGATAAGCCAAAGGGAAGTGCAGAGAACTGATAGTGTATAGAGCCTGCCCTGAAACGTAGATATTTCCTGAAAGATTCCCTTATGGGGATGTGCAGATAAGCTTCTTTTAAGTCTAACACTAAAGGTGGAGGAGTGTCTATATTCACCAAGGATATTCACACCACCAGGCTAGTTGCCAACACAATGCATCAGAAATTCCCCAGGTGCAACTAACACTAGGTAAGACTGCAATCCAAATTGTAGCTTGCTACAGATCCCCCACTATGCCCCAAGATTCTCACTACACCTTTCTAAACATACTGGAAAATATTAAGATAGAACCAAACACCCTAATACTGGATGATTTTAACTACCCCGCCATTAACTGGGAAAACTAATCGTGTACCACCACGTTTGCCCAACGGTTCTTGGAATTCATAAATTCCAATGCCCTGGATCAACTAATCCACAGTCCCACCAGGGGCTCCAATATCCTAGACCTGGTCATTACCAACATGGGAAATCGATGCTCCACACCTATGGTCACCCCCTCTTTAGTCAGGTCTGACCATAAGCTAATCACCCTTAACATCCACATCCCACCCCACCCCCCAGTAAGGAAACCTCCATAAAAAACTTCTCCAAAGCCAACTTCATGCTACTCAAGTCAGAAGTGACAAACTTCATGACACCCATGCAGACGGGAACTGAAAGTTTGACTGCTAAATCCTACACTAAGGCACTGTAGGAGCACATCCACTCATGCATGAATCGTGCCATCCCAAATAGAACCAAGATGCCCTCCTCCAAAAAAAGGAAGCCAATCTGGTGGTCCCCTGCCATAAACAAACTTTACAACAAAAGGAAGAAACTGTTGCAGAAAAGAGGAAAATCCCAAGATGCAAAAAATTCCCTTACCAGCCTCAGTAAGAAACTGAGATCCCTCATAAAATCCTCCAAAGCTAGTTACAAAAATAAAATTGCCAAAGATTCCAAAGACAACCACAAGGCATTCTATAACTATGTCAAGAATCTAAATGGCAATGCTCAGATCTGCTCTGAGTTAAAACAAAATGGCATTAAATATACTGATCCCAAGGATATTGCCAATATCCTGGCAGATCGATTCAGTGCTAACCTCACCCCCCTCTCACCCCCTAAACTGCATCTCTCAGTACTGGAAGATTGTCAAATTCCGGTAATAACGGCCACACAGGTAAAAAATGCACTCTCCAAAGCTAAGAATACAGCATCCATGGGACCAGATGACATCCTGGGCTGTGAACTACATGAACTACAATATGAACTGGCACCTCACCTAGGTGTCATGTTTAATCATAGCCTCACCTCAGGTTTTGAGCCCACTGAGTGGTGCAGAGCTACAGTTATCCCACTCCACAAGGTGGGATCTACCTTGGATCCCAGAAACTATCGTCCCATCAGCCTGACAAGCCTTATCTGCAAGGCCATGGAGCGTATTGTCATGGAACATACAAACAGAGGCATTGGCAACCTTCAAACACTGGACCCCACCCAGTTTGGGTTGGTGAGGGGCCAATCTTGTTTCCTGAACCTGACTGACTTCTTCGAATCAGTCTCCAGAGCATGGACAAGGGTAAGGTGGTCCACACAGCCTATCTAGACCTTGCCAAGGCCTTTGACACCACCCCCCACTCTGGAATCATAGATAAACTTACTAAGCTGGGCATTAATCCCTACGTCACCCAATGGGTTGCCAACTGGCTTACTGACAGAACCCACACTGTAAAAGTAGCTGACTCCAAATTCAGCTCCAGACAAGTGACAAGTGGAGTACCTCAGGGTTCAGTCCTGGGACCGCTGTTGTTTGGCATCTACTTCTCTGAAGTACAGGCCACCACTAATGGACTCTGGCTAACAAAGTTCGCAGATGACTGCAAACCGGGAGCCATTATTGAATCCCCAAATGATGTGGATACTCTACAAAAGGGCCTTACAGAAACAGATGCTTGGTGCCATAGCCATGGGCTCACGCTCAATGACAAGAAATGTATAGTTATCCCCTTTGGGAAAAACATGTACCTGTGAATTACCACATAGGTGGCAGTAGACTAAACACTGAAAGTGTAATAAGAGACTTAGGGACAAAGGTTAAAGTGGTCTCACCTTCGATAACCACATCGCCACAACAGTCAGGAAATCCTTCTATGTGGCACACCTCATCACTAAGGGCTTTTCATCCAGAAAAAAGGAGATCATTGTCCCACTTTACTCATCCCTCATTAGACCCATTATAGAATACAACGCCCCATTTGGTATGTACCTCTCAAGACATCTGCAACAACTGGAAAGGCCACAAAAATACCTCACTAAAAGAATCACAGGCCTAAAGCAGATGCCCTACGATGACCGCCTTAAAAAACTCCAGCTATACTCTATCGCATATCGTCTACTCATTAGTGCCTGTAACTCAGACACTCTTCTTGCTGAAGTGATGGTTAAAAGTAAGGCTGTTTTCCAAGAGAGGAATTTTAACTCTGCTGCAGCAGCAGGTTCAAAAGGGGGAAGTGTAAGCTTCTCCAGTACAAAGTTAAAGTCCCAGGCTGGGGTGGGAGCTCTCCTAGGGGGGGCTTAAATTGTTAGCTCCTCTCAGGAACTGTTTGAGAGGGTTGGACATGCTGTTGGACATGCTACACTTAAAGAAATCCCAATCCCTCAGAGCCACACATTCCAGGGATCTAAACCTTGTCATCACAATAAACAAAACATGCTGGATGGATAGGTTCCTGACCCAGAGACTCCCCAGACTCTGGAATAGATTGCCCATACATGTCAAGCACAGTGCCTCTTTGGCCCTCTTCAAAAGGAACCCTGACAATTGGATGGGAGAAAGAAAATAAACCCCGGGGATCACGTCCGTCACCCTGCTAGACAGGGGTCCAGGGAAGTAAACAGTCTGGGAAGAAATAGCCAGGGAATTGTTATGGCTAGGCTTGTATAGGCCCTAGGCTGATAGTCTAGTACCAACCTATGAACCTATAGGGTGACTACCCAGGCATCCTTGGCTAGCATAGGAAGTAGCTGTTGCAGTGTAAGCATTTTGAATCTTGGGACCACCAGGAAGGTGTTGCGAATTGACAGATCCAGGATAGGGTGCTAAGAGCTCTCTTTTCAGGGCACCAGGAACAGTCTGGAGTAGAAACCCTGTCCCCTTTGCTCTACTGGAACAGGTTGAATAGCCCTGATATTGAGAAGAGAAAGTACTTGCTTTTGAGCCTCTGCCCACTAGTTTAGAGGAAGCCCTGGAAACCTGCTTGGGGTTGGCAGTGAGTGGAAGTCGAATCTGTATCCCTGGGATACAGTGTTTAGAACCCATCGGTCCTGGGTAATGGACATCCAGTTTTTTTGCATGAAGGGTGAGTTTTCCTCTTAGGTGTGTAAGTACTTGGGCATGGCTGGGAAGGATGAAAGAAAAGTCACTGTGAACTTTTTCCATAAGGGGGTGGCTTACCACTCCTTGTTTTTGAGGTGAGAAGACTCCATTGTTTAGATCTCTGCATACCCTGAGACTGTAGTCCTGGTGGTCTGTTACCCCTGGGTTTGGACTGAGAAGGCCTGGGAGGGACTGGAAAGGACCAGTTTTTAGAAGGCCAATGCCTAATGAATCTAGGTGGCTGTACCTGTAAGAAATCTTTAACAGTTTGCATGGATTTAGCTTTTTCCTCAATCTTTTTAAGAACAACTTCTACATTTGTGCCAAACAAACGTTCCTGGTTTAATGGAGCATCTAGTAATTTTGCTTTGACATGGTCTGGCAAGATTTGTTCCTTCAGCCAATCATGCCTTCTCAGTACAGACCCAGTGACAGCAGCCCTGCAAGATGCTTCTCAAAACCACACTGCAAAGTATGTTTACTAACTTGGTTTGCAGAATGCATTAACTCTTGTAAATCTTTATTTTCTGCACAATCTGGAAGCAACATTTTTTTGTTTAATTAATTCCATAATATGTTGCTGGTACTTTAACATGTGAAACTGGCAATTTAAAGCCCTGATGGCAAGTGTTGCAGAGGTACATACTTTCTTACCCAATCTATCTAAAGCTCTAGAATCCCTGTCTGAAGAGGTAGGAATTTTGGCTGTAGTAGCCTTAATGTTTTTAGGTCCCTGGGAAATGGTCTCTGGATCTGCAGTAGGATTCTTAAAGAAAAGTTTGTGAGAATCAGGCACTCTGTAGTACCTGTCAGGTTTTCTAGGAGCTGGTGGTGAGGTGTCAGGAGTAAGACTGGACTCCAAGAAGACATCATCTACAATATCCAGAACAGGGGATATAGCTAGAGGCCTGTGCTGAGGCAAATCTAAAAATTCCCTGAGTCTCTTTTTGGACTCAGGATAGCCCTGGCTTTCCCAGCGGAAATACTCTCTTAAGGTATGCAAGATTTCGCCAAAAGAGAAATCCTTTGGAGGGGAGGCAGAGGGAATGGATTCCTCTGCATCTGAATCCTCATAGGTAGATAAGGGTATGTCCTGGTAATCAGAAGGATCAGAGTCATCAGACTCCTGGTCTGCAGAATCAGAAGGAAATTAAATTCTTTGTCTTTTGACAGGGGAAGGCTGGCTTCCCCTAATAAGAGTAATAAGGTCTTTAGCCATTCTAAGCATTTGTTTTTGTGGCATGGGAGGTTGAGCATGAGCTTTGGACATTGGTTTTGCAGGCATAGTGCGAACTCTGGGCCTGAGAAACTCAGTAGTTTTAGTAGAAAATGAAATTGTCGGTTTAATATGAATATCAGTAGGTCGGAATACACCCTCAGAAGCCGGTGCATGCACAGCGGCTCCAGACCCATCCAAGGTAGAGACATCCGCAGATTCCATAGTTGAAGAAGCATCTCGCGGCATACCGGACTCCGAATGGGTCTCAGCAGAGGCCTGCAAATCTGTAGACACGGGCATTAGGGGCTGCCAATGCACCTCACTGAGTACCAGTGGACTGGCGACTAGCTTAATGGAAGCATCATCGTCAGTTTTTGACCTATGTGGTCTGTCTCTGTCTTTGTACTTTTTCAGAAGATCGGTAGTCGGATGGCTTACCGAAGCCATTTTGGAATAGAGAGAACAAGAGTGAAAGAATTTAGCTGCAAAAATAGCCCGACAACGTATGGTTTGGGCATTAAACAAGGCACAAAACCGACAGCTAGGGACATCGTGGTCTGGACCTAAACAGGTGATGCAGTAAGAATGAAAATCTCTGTGAGGTATTTGCTTTCCACAGACAAGACAATTGTTAATTTTTTCTGACATCGGTTACAGCAAAAAAAAAAGAATCCCCAATGGGGTACTTAGCTTTAGAAGACTTCAGGTCTGAAACTCGGAAAAATGAAAATTTCAGGTAGCGGCCAACCGGTACTTGGGAACTGCTTCTGCTTCGGGCTCTCACGTGGCAAGAAAGACTGATGTAATGGCGTCGGCTGCATGTTTTATACCCCTGATGACCTGACATCATAGAAAAGGCGACAGCATCCTACGCAGAAATCTCAAGACTCTGGTATTCGGGCCAACTGAGGGCTACCTGCAGGCAGATAACCCAAGTGTGAAGACTGCAACAGTGAAACACGAAGAACATCCATAGATACTGCAGAGGAAATTCCATTACTGTAATAGGTACTTCTCTGTCAGAAATACTCAGCATAGCAGTAACTGTCTAATTCATTATTGCTAAAGTTATATCAGGTTTCTCAGCTTCTTTCATGATACACTAAAATCAGTAACATTGTTTTAAACAAGCATTTTCATCACTATAAATGACATATTCCTCTGTATGGTGATGATTCTCTGCATGAGTATATTATATTTACACTGTACTTATACAATCTTTACTGAACTATAATTAGGATGACCACAAGATGTCACTAAACTGAGATTAGCACTTGGTTTCTTTAAGTCTGCAGATGTCTTCTTTTTCTTCTTCCCACTGCATTCTTTTTTTCCTTTTCTTCTTTTCATTATTCCACTTTTTAAAAGATAATGAGCATAAAAACTACATGGATGTTTTAAAATTAGCTAGATTCATTTTAAATGTTCTATTTTTGTGTTTCTGCTGCTTGTTTTAATATTCTAAAAGTTTGTTTCCTGTAAATGAGGGTTAAAGTACAAAATGCATTTCCTGCAGCACAGGCAGCTTGAACATGGAATCTAGACAGTTACAAGTTGAAAAACAGCTCAAGGTATGTGAATAGAAAGCATTCTAAAGCAATTTAACTAACACTAGGCAGGAAAAGGGACTGAAAATAATTAGTTACTATAAAAAAACAGTGAATAGCATCTATAATTCTTTGAATAAGAGCACAAGTAAAGAACAAACCCCACACAAGTTAAACCTATTAAAAGAAAGTGAAGTAATATATATATATATATATATATATATATATATATATATATATATATATATATATATATATATAAACAGAGAGAGAGAGAAATGATGGAGGAGAGTTTCTTGCAATGTTTTCTCTGGTAAAAGGAGAAATAGTCCTGTTGAGCCATGCCTTGTTACATGCATATTGGCTACATTGTTAATTTTTTGAAGGAATTATTTTGAAATTGTCATCTTTGTAGAGGACGACTACTACCAGATGACTGTGTAAACTGTAAATACACTAAACAGGTGCTGGGTACTACATTACTCCCATCCTGAAGGTTCCTCCCAGCCTCTTGAATATAAGGACTTCCTCCTGCAAATCTCCTGACGTTTATTTGGATATTTCTTGGTTGCTAGCCTGGGCCAAATAAGAAACAAACTTTTATGAGGACCCCCATACCTTTACATTTGTGACTGTATGTAGCCTTACATTGGACTAAATTATCTACAACTACATTATATCTATTTGTTAAGACTACCCTTCTGTGTGCGTGAATCAGCAGCCCACTGCAAACCTTTATTCACCCACTCTCCCGTGCTATTGATTTCTAGCCTTTGAACACCTTAAGGGACTTGACCATTTTCCCTGCCTGCTATTCCCCCCATTCCCACTAGATGGCAGTACCTTAGCCCATATAAGTTTAAATCCCTATTCTCTAGATTCTACATACTTACAAACTTTCTCAAACCCCTCTCCACACTCTTCAAACCTGATAATTACCACCCCTTCCCTACCTCTCACAAACTAAGGAACAAGCACCCCATTACATTCTTACAAACTACAACTTATTCTTTCTCACAGTCCTCATTGCACTACATACTTACCCCAACCCCAGCAGTGGCTGATACTTTTTTTTTCAGCTGGTCTCTCTCACCCTGCTGCTCTCCTCTTTCTGGATTCATTCTCCCCCTCCCTCTGCTTACCTCTCATATCCCAGCCTTGCCCCTCTACCTTTATTCCCTCCCCTTCTGCAATTCCCCTCCCCTGAGCTTACTTCTAGATGCCACGACCCATTTGGAGCCTTTTTCAAACTTCCTAGCCAGGGGTAACCTCACCGCTCCCTTCCCTGAGCTGGTTACGCGGTTGTGCTGCTCGACTCGCCTCCTGGTAGGTTTTCTAAACATTGCCTTACTGCATTACGGTTGCTGCAGGAATAGACTTGCGATATAACTGCTAGTGAATGTGATTAGTACTGTTTTTTGTTTCCTGTAAGTGCTGCAGAATGTGCTAGTGAATGTGATTAGGAATGTTTGTTAATTTCCTGACAGTGCTTTAGAACTCGACTGTTTTTATGTTTCCTTAATTACTGTACTGCGATGAATCAGCTGTTTTGGCTCTCTTACCCTTGCTTCTAGCCCCGTGTGCTCAATACCCATTAGGCACCTAACAGCGGCCATATTCTATCCCACCCAGCAGCTACCAAGGTGCCTCTCTTCACTGCGCTTAATGAAGTCCCAACTTTACCATTGCTAAGAACACCTTCCAACTGGCGTTGTTTAAGTGAGAATGCTTGTCTGCCTTATTTCTTGCCTCATGAGGACTAGCTGCTGGTGAGTGCTGAATGATACTCTCTTCCCTGCGCTTAATGCAGTCCCATCTTTTCCACTGCTAAGAACGCCTTCCAACTGGCTTTGTTAAAGTGAGAACGCTTGTCTGCCTTATTTTTCTTCTCACGACAGACCCCATGAGTGCTGAATGACCTTCTTTTCTCTGCGCTTGTCTCAGTGCTCCACTCACCTCACTAAGAACGACATCCAACAGACGTTATCAGTACAGGAACCATAGTCTGCTTATACTCTGAACAATGCCAAGCGTTCCCCATGAGTGCTGAGTGACCTTCTTTTCTCTGCTCTTATCGCAGTGCTCCACTCGCCTCACTGAGAACGCCATCCAGCAGATGTTATCAGTACAGGAACCATAGTCTGCTTATATTCTGACGAACGCCAAGCAGTAGGCGTTAAGATGAATCCAAAGGCTGCTCTGTTCCCTCATAGGGTCAGTAATTTGGAAATATGTACTGAGCGAAGTCTACCAAAGTGTGCTTAACGCAGTTTTTATGGTCTAGGACCTCAAGCAATAATTGGATTCTGACTCCCCTAATATTGCGTAGATCTCATTGTGTCTCCTGATAAACTGTGTGTATATTTCTGAGAATATTTAACTGTATCTGTGTATATTTCTGAGCATATTCAGCTGTATCTGTGTCATTGAACATGTTGTGTATAGTTTGTGTAAATTATTAGCTGAACCTTGGCTTCTTATACAGTTTACAGTTACTTTCTAAGTATTTTATCTGTATGCTTGAACTATTCGTTTACTTGTTCTAATACTGTCTAACCCCCTACTCAACAGTTGAGCTGGGATATTGCATTTGAATTGTGCCTGTGCGATGTGTTAATAGAACACCTTGTGACTCTGAGAAATGTATTAAACTTTGCCTCTCCTGCATTCTACTATAGCTGTACTTGCCATCTTCTCCCTTCTTCCTACTACTCCTACTCTCCCTCATTATATACCCCTCTCCTAGTTCTGTCCCCTATATCTTCCTACTTCTACATTTTACTTAACTCCACCTTGTACTGACTCAACTTCTTCCTCTATCTCCTTCTCCTCTATCTGTACCTTTCCTCCATTAAATACCTAAATTTGTATGTTTGTCCGTTTTTTTTTTTTTTTTTTTTTTTTTTTTACAGTACTCCTATCCTGAAGGTCCCTCCCAGCCTCTTGAATATAAGGACTTCCACCTGCAAATCCTCTGACATTTACCTGGATATTTATTGGTTGCTAGCCTAGGCCAAATAAGAAAGGAACTTCTATGAGGACCCCCATACCTTTACATTTGTGAATGTATGTAGCCTTACAGTGGACTAAATTATCTACGACTACATTTTATCTATTTGTTAAACTACCCTTCCATGTGCGTGAATCAGCAGCCCACCGCACACCTTTATTCACCCTCTCCCCCTGTGCTATTTATTTCTAGCCTTTGAACTCCTTAAGGGATTTGGCCATTTTTCTCTGCCTGCTATTCCCCCCAATAGATGGCAATACCTTAGCCCATATAAGTTTAAATCCCTTTTGCACGATACTATACTCTACATACTTACAAACTAACAAACTTTATCAAACCCCTTTCCACACTCTTCAAACCTGTTAATTACCACCCTTCCCTACCTCTCACAAACAAAGGAACAAGTTCCCCTTACATTCTTACAAACTACAACTTATTCTTTCTCACAGTCCTAATTGCACTACATACTTACCCCAACCCCAGCAGAGTCTAATTTTTCTTTTTCAGCTGGTCTTTCTCACCCTTCTGCTATATCCTGCTCCATTCGCCCTGTGAGCTCACTCCACTCTTCTACCCTACCCCCAATTCCCGCACACCCCAATGCTCCTACATTTATTATCGTCCTAAATCCCTCCCTCCCACCATCATCCAATCCTCACACTCAACCACTCCTCTTCCCTCCTAACTACCAGTACCCTCCTCTCACTACATTCCTCATAGCTGCCATTAACCTACTCTCTATCACATCTCACAAGCTCCACCTATCATGATCCCTCTTACTCCTAAAACCTTTATCTTTGCTTCTCTCCTCCTCCTCCTTCTACTTCCTCTATACTATGCCACCTCTTATACTCACTTCCATCTACACCCTCCACCCATTCCTCCTTACCCCCCACACAACACACTTCCATAATATCTCTTCTGCTTTAGTTCCCTCCCTTCCCTCCTCTTCAAAGGAAAACTTTTCCCAATCACTACTAAACATTACAAACCAAAACTTTTTCGCTACCAGACACTCCTAACTAGGTACACACCAAAACAACTTATTCCTTTTATCTCTCACCTCTGCTTAGCTGGTGACATTCACCCCAACCCAGGACCTGACATTTCTCCAATAATCCATCCTAATTCCTGCAATAAATCCACCAATAAATGCCTCAAATTCCCCACCATCAATGCCCAAAGCCTAAAAAATAAATTAACCTTCTTTCATGCCTGGCTCTCTCACAACTCACCAGACATAGTAGCCATCTCTGAAACCTGGGTCAAACCTCATATCAATGACTCTGAGTGCCTTCCCCCCAGATTTAAATCCCTTCGATCTGACCACCTAGTTAGAAGAGGTGGTGGTGTAGCATTAATCTACTCCAACCAGCTGTCCTTTACTCCATATCCTAATCCCATCCCTTCATTTAACAATGCTGAACTTGTAACGGGCCTACTAAAAATCAACAACCTTAAAAGCATCTGCTTCATTTCCCTGTATATTCCCCCAGGCAACAACACCCTCTCCAGGGCCTCCTCAAATATTAAGCTAGAAACCTACATATTGGGAGATGTAAATATAGACTGGAACAAAATGATTAACCCTAATCCCACCATGTCTATGAATCTATTTAACTATAGTCAACTTACCAACTCCATCACCAAGCCTAACAAAACGAACCCCCCCAGGTTCATACTAAACTGGATTTTGGTATCTCATCCTAACAAAGTCTTACAATCTGGAGTCATTCCAGACCCACTAGGAGACCACTTCCCCGCCTTTATCCAATGAGTTTCTCCCTCTTCCCCACAGTTCCACCAATTCATCCACACTCGTAACCTCTCTAACTTCAATCCTACTACCTTCTCTGATTCATTTAAATATACTAACTGGAATCCCCTGAAAATTCTTCTATTAGACGCAGCCGTCAATTTTCTCAACAAAACATTCTTAAATGTCCTTAACTCCCTAGCTCCTGTAAGAAGGAAAAGAGTAAAAACTAAGACCACCCCATGGCTCACTAAAGACACCAAAAATATTATGCTACAAAGAGATAAAACCTGGAAAACATACCTCCAAAATAAACAGCCAGAAATCTTACTTAAATACAAACAGCTAAGAAACCTTGCCAAGAAACAAGTTATCAAAGATAAAAAGTCTTACTACATCAAAATATAAGTAAACCATGCAAAAAACCCAAAACAATTTTGGAACTCAATTTATTCCCTCCTTAGGCCAGGCACTAAAAACAACCCCTACCCTGGCACCAGCAAATCTGACCTTGAAATTGCATAATTATTTAACACCTTCTTCACTACTACAATTGCTAAACTAACCAAGACCTTTACCAACAATAATCCTCAACCTCACCCCACCCAAACATCCCCTCCCTCCTCTCCCTCCCCTACTTTCTAACTCCAACCCATCTCCACCCATCTAATTAAGAAACTACTCTCTAAACTGAAGCCTTGTTCCAATGCCCCTGACAACATTCCTTCCTCCTCCTTAAAAACAGCCGCCAATGGTATTGCCCTGCCCATCTGCATCCTGATCAATAGATCCTTACTTGAATCCTATGTACCCAAACTTTAGCTCGCTGCATATAATCTTCCACTTCACAAGGGTGGCAAAGACTGTAACGTCTCTAATTTCTGCCTCATAGCCATCCTATCCCCAATCTCCAAACTCCTTGAAAAATGCATCCATCTCCAGCTCTTGCCATTCCTTACCAAACACTAGCTACTGTCTCCCACCCAACATGGCTTCCACCCAGGACATAGTACCAACACCGCCCTTCTCTCCTTCTTACATACTGTCAATTCTGCTCATGACTCTGGTAAAATGGTATCCTCAGTTCTGCTGGACTTGTCTAAAGCTTTTGATACTATCTCCCACACCCACCTACTAAATCATCTGTCTCACCTCAATCTCTCTTACAAAGCACTCTCCTGGCTCTCTAGCTATCTCTCTGACAGGTCCCAGGCTGTAAAATGGGGCCAGGGCACGTCTACCTTCTTCCCTACCCCCAATGGAGTACCCCAAGGATCCATACTTGGCTCAGTCCTATTCAATATCTTTATTAACAACTTTCACAAAGCCATACCCAATACTAAAATTGTAGAATATGCTGATGATTCTACCCTGATCTGCTGCACCTCCAACCTAACAGATCTCCAACTACTGACTCAGACAGCCTTCTCTACCACCGAAAACTGGATGCTCAAAAATCACCTCTCTTTAAATGCAAAGAAAACCAAAATCCTTCTATTTTCTCCTCCAAAATCCTCTCCTATCAAGAAAGATTCACTTCATATAACTAGCCACAACACCTCCATCATAGAGGTCGTACCCTCCGCTAAACTCCTAAGTGTTTCCATTGATGAACACTTAAAATTTAACACACATGTCAGGCTAAACAAAAAGAAAAACCCACATAAAACTTGGCCTTCTCTACAGAAACAATCACTTCCTCTCTCCTACCACCAGACTTACTCTCGCAACTACTTATCTCCTTCCCTCTCTACTGTACGGCGCTCCCCTACTTACTAACTTATCCTCCACACTCTCCTCTAAACTAGAAGTTTGTTACAATAAAATCTCTAGATTTGTGACCAAAGCCAAATCTTCCTCCCATCACTGTTCCTCTCTGCACTCATTAAATTGGCTCGAACTCCCCAACCAACTTGACTTTCTCCAAATCACAACTGCCCACAAATTACTTTTCCAACCCATTAAGTGTCCTGCACTATCCAATATCCTGCAACCTTATACCCCCCATAGAACACTTAGATCTACCCACCAAAACCTAATCTCCATCCAAAAACCCAAGCGCCCAGCTGGTCAACTTCTGCTATCCTTCACTGTAGCTAAAAAATGGAATGCTCTGCCCTCCACTCTTAGATCCTGTGACAACCTCGAAAACTTTAAAACCCTACTTCATTCTCACCTTTATTCAAACAGGAAATGCAACTGCACTCTTCACCCCATACCTGTCAAGGTCTCCTCCGCTTTTACTCCTGGCGAACCTTCTCACCCTGCTACCCTATCTCATCTGTACTTTGTATAAATTCCAAACTGTATTTTCTAACCACCAGGCTATTTGCTTGTCTTTGCCTCCAGAACAAAACTGTAAATGTCAGTTTCTTCTTTTATGAATGCTACCTATTGTAATGCCTAGTTTCTTTCTGTAAATTTAAATTTAATGTACTGCAATATTTCTTTAAATATTCCATGTAACTGTTGGAGCTTTTCTCCCTGGGCCTCCACTAAAAACGGGCTCCCCGAGCCCAGTGGACCTCCCCGGTCATCAAACTGGAATAAATAAATAATATATATATATATATATATATATATATATATATATATATATATATGTAAATAAACAATTTTCATGCATCCAGAACCATTCAACACAACACCCACTGCACATAGATAAAGCTTATCGCATGCAACTACATTCACCAGATAGAATAACCAAAAATAAAATAAAAAAAAAAACAAATTACTTGAAATTACATATAGAAAGTATAAATAAATTAAGTGGATTAGTTAAACATGTTAATATACACCCCTCCCCACATACACACTACGCTCTATGGAAGAAAATAATGTTTGAGAGAGTTTAAATAAATAATAAAGAGACTTATAAGTAATAATACATATACATACATACATACATATATATATATATATATATATATATATATATATATATATATATACATATATATATACATATACATACATGTATATATATATATATATATATATTTTTTACTATTAACTACATCTGTGTGTGTGTCTGTGTATCTATATATATATATATATATATATATATATATATATATATATATGTGTGTGTATGTATATATACATATATAAATATATATATATATATATATATATATATATATATATATATATATATATATATATATGGGTCTACCTTAGAAGATTGACAGGCCATTTGATCGACATTCATTTGGTCGACAGCTTATATGGTCGACAACCAGTATTCATGGCAAAAACCTGGGGATTTGCCCCCCCTCCCCAATGTCATGCGACCCTGGAGTTGATATATATAGTTAGGGGGGGTGTGGTGGGCACACGTTTAAAACATGACAAATTCAACAAAAACTACACATTTTAAACAAGAACAGGTGGGGGGCTTCGCCCGCATACTGTATGAGTGGTCCACTGGCTGAGGCAGTATACATGTTATTTGTAAATATACTGAAGAGCAGGGGACCAAGGATAGAACTTTGTGGGACTCATGTGGGGTTATGTAGAAAAGGGGAGATTTCATTTAACCATTTTATAGCTTGTTATTGATAGTACAGGTAGCTGTAGAACCACTGTAGAGTGGGAGAAATAAGGCCTAAATTAGAAAGCCTGTCCAGGAGTATTGGGTGTGAGACAGTGTCAAAAGCTTTTGAAAGGTCAAGAAATACAGCAGATACAAAGCTACCTACATCTCTAGCCTTGTTACAGACTCGGTAAAGGACAGGAGAGCTGTGGATATGCTATGGTCTGGACAGAAACCATGATGAATATGAGCAAGTAGGTTGTTTTGTATTAAATATTCCATTAGTTATCAATGAATGCATTTTTCTAGCATTTTGGAGATGAGAGATAGAATGGCTATGGGTCATAAGTCGGTAAGGTCTGTGGAATACCCTCCTGTGTATTTAGGAATGATATGAGATATTTTCCAGATGCTTGGTGCTAAAGATTACAGTACAGACTATTTAGTGATATAATGATGGGTATGCAATGGAGTCAGCAGCTAATTTAAGGTATTGGGGAGGGAGGTTGTCTGCAGAGGTAGAGCAGGGTTTAATCTTTAGCAATAATCTTTTTATGAGGCTTGTAGGTATGGGCTGAAAAGAGAAAGTGGTTGAGTTAATAGAGAGGGGTTTAGGGCTGTTATGGTGGTGAAGATCAGAACTAGGTGAGGGGTCAATGCTAGGGGTAGTAGACGAAGAAGTAGAGAAGGGGATGGAGTTGGAGGTATTTCAGATCAGGTTGGGTATGGATTGATAAAGTGATTGCTAAAGTCTTCAGCTATTTGAGAAGGAGGGGTGTTAAGTGAAGGGAAAAAGTATTTTTTTATCCCGGGTTTAAGTAGGGTAGAGATAGATGACCAGAATTTTTTAGGGTTAGTTTTTTGCTCATGTTGTAACTGGGTGTATGTAGTACAGTTGTTTATCTTTGATAACCTGTTTTTTTTTACTTGATAGTGTAATTGTTTGAAAACTATTTTATCTTCTTTCTTACTTTGCTTCCAGAGACCCCAGGCTATACCCCTTTTCTTCATCAGATTTTTACATGCTTTAGTTAGCCAAGGGGCAGAATTATTTTTAATTCTTTTGGTGTGTACTGGAGCTAGAGTGTTGACTAAATTTAGAAAACTAGTGTTGAAATAGTGAACAGCTTCCTCTAAAGGGAGATGTTTTAGCAGTGACCAATTTATTTTGTGAAGTAATTCATTAATATTTGTCTTGAGTAAAATTAGTTAGGCTCCAGACAGATTTTAGTGTGTATGTTTTAGGTAGTTGTACCTTGGCTCTAATGGCAAAGGTAGGTAGGTGATCACTTAGGGAATTTGGAAGTGTGCCAGTAGCGTTAAAGTTTGTAGGATGTGAAACCAGAATCCAGCCTAAGGTAGATTGTTGAATGCAGTCTTTACTGTACCTAGCAGGGGAGTTAATGATTTGATAAAAAACACAGATGATGACACTATTTGTTGGTAACTGTGATGAGAGAGATTGCCAATCTATGTTAATGTCATCTAAGATGATAGCCTCACTCTTGACTGTTTTGGAAGTCCAAGATAGTATGTCTTCTAGAACAGGTATAATATGTCCTGGGGGAGTATAGAGAACAATGATGCAGATTTGTTTGTTACTGTTTAGGTTTATGAAGGATATGAATATTTCAGCATTGGAGAATGTAGGAATATTGTTAACAAGTAGTGCTATATTAGGGGTATTGGGGTAAATTAGGGCTATGCCTCCACATTTTTTATGGTTTCTGTCTAATCTAGCTATGCCACAGTTGTGAGGTAACACTTCAGAGTCTTTTATGTTAGAATTTAGCCAGGTTTTGGTTAAAGCTTGGATGTCTTGTTTGTACTGGCCTATCCAAGCATGCAAGAGGAATATTTATTATGTAGGCTTTGAAGGTTAAGGAACATAATACTTAAATTCCTAGGACATATTCTAGTGTCTTAGGGAGTATTAGGACCTGGATTAGGGTGGATGTTTCGACACTGAAGCATTATAGAGATTAGATATTAAAAAAGTGTGATGAATTTTTTTTTTTTTTTTTTTGGAGAATTGGATACAAGTGGTATAATGTTAGGTTAGCTATGTGCAGTGTTTAGGAGTTTTAGAGCCATGTAATAGGGCAGGGTATAGAGAAATAATTGTGCGGAGATATTAGAAAAGCAGCTATGAAGAGACTGTTAAGTGGCAGTTAAGGTATCAAAAGATTAGTTTGTTATTGGAGTTTGAGGAGGTATCGGATGTTGCATGTGTAACGAATATTAACAGAGTTATTTGACAGAATATTAGAAGCATTGTTAGGTGGTAGGATATGGTTGAGGAGAAGTGTAAGTATTAAAGAGGGAATGTGTAGTGTTTAGAGGGTGGAGTAGCAGTTGAGAGCTGAGGTTAATAAATATATATATATATATATATATATATATATATATATATATATATATATATACACACACACACACACACACACACATACTTTATATATAGATAGATAGACAGATATAGGCTTTCTGCCTTTTTAATTTCTCCAAATCATTTGGGTTTCTAATACCGTGACAGGAATGGACCTCATTCCTAATTCAAAGTATGATTAAAGTTCACGAAATTAGACTTGTTTCAATCTTTGATATCAGCCAGAAGTGTACCTTCAATGTGCCCAGTAATGACACCTCCTGCAATTCGTACGTAGTTACATGTATTGATAAAACATCTAAATACAATCGTAGATTCTTTTTTATAAGACCCATTGCTCCTATTACTGCTACTACTACTACTGAAACTATCTGGGTATCTTTCTTCTACATTGCTTTTGTTTCTGCCTGCAAATCCGGATATTTTCTGACTTTGTGCCTCTCTGTATGCAAGACACTGTAGTCACTGGGTGTAGCAATTTCAATGATCAATGCTACTTTTGTCTTCTTTACTTGGACCACTACATCTGGTTTTCTAGCATCTATCTTTTGAACTATTGGTAATGGATGATCCCATGTGATGTAGACTTCATCATTTTCTATAATGCTTTGTGGCTCAGAGTCCAGTGTTTTTCTGCTACTTCAATATTATAATGTTTGCACAGTCCCCGGTGCAACAGTCTTAACACATTATTATGCCTTTCAGTATACAGTCCCGCTGTCATTAATGTGTCACAACCAGGAAAGAGGTGTGTAACTGTTCCCAATTCTGCTTTACAAAACCTACATTTGTCTGTTTCTTCCAGATGTTCAGTGCCTGATTTTTATCTACTTGTGGTTGATTTCCATTCCTGATTGACACCGATATGCTTCTGCTAGCTTAAAGGAGGGAAGTTATCTCAGATTTATTCTCCTCATGTTTCAAAACTTTCACTATATTTGGGTCCTGTGAGGTCAGCAGATATGTGTGGAGTCTCACTGTTTCAGATCTAAACATGTAATCAATTTCAAGGAGGCCCATCCCTCCTTCAGAACAGGGAATATATAACCTTTGTATGCACTGATTTTTAGAAATCATTTGGTAAACATGATGCATGCTTCTTGTTTTTCTATCTAATCTATCCAACATATTTTGGGGCCAGTCAGTCACTCCAAAACTGTAAGTTAGGACAGGAAGAGCAAATGGGTTTATAGTTTGGATTTTGTTCCTAGATGTCAATGCTGTTTTCAGGATTAATTTAAGTCTTCTAAAGTATTCCTTACTAAGTTGTATTCACATTTGTTCATGTTTTACTGTTGATATTTCATCAATCACCAAATATTTATACACTCCCTCTTGCTCAAATTCTTTTATATCATATTCTTGTCCCAAACTGATGTTTTCTTGGTGCTGCAGTTTTCCTGCTTTAAAGGTTGCTTTTCCACATTAATCAAGACCAAATGACATTCTTATATCATCTGAAAATTTTTGACAACTTACAGTTGTGTTTTCAGTTCCTCATCTGATGAGCTATACAGTTTTAAATTATCGACAAAGAGAATATGAGAAGTCTTTACATTTTGTTGTTTTCTAGGAGCCAAATTATAGCCATGGCCTAAGCTGTTAAATGCACAAACAAGGCAGAATAGCAGCGGTGACAGAGAGGCACTCTGGAATATCCCCCTTTGAATTTTTAACCCTAGAATAATAATTTGTCCTTTATTTTAAGCACTCTTTTATCCATGAATGAGAGATACTATCAAATATTTTTGGTAGTCAATCCATGCCATACTTAAAGTCTTCCCCTTTTTACAGTTGTCCACTATGACTTTAACAACAAATAATCCTTTGTTCTATATGACTTTCTTTTATTGCCCTTTTGTTCTAGTGCCATAATTGAGTTTTCTTCTAAATGACTATAAACTCTGTCGGCATCAATTCCAGTATATAGTTTATACGTCGTCAGAAGGCAAGTTATTATGTAAGCTAGGCTCGTGTCTGTTTGGGGTGTGCATATAAACAGTTCTTACTCATGGCTAAATCTCCATGCAAAGATGTTAATACTTTAACCAGAAGTTAGGTACTGCATCTGGGCCTGGGGATTTCCAATTAGAGGCTTTTATTAACTTTGTTTCAATCTCAATCCATTTCATATTCTGCACCTTTAAAAAGGTAGTATACTTTAAAGGATGAGTTTGGAGTTAGTTGGTGGATAGAGTTAATTAGGTGGGCATTCTGATTGGTTTCTGAAAAAGAGGGTGGAGTTATGAAAGTGTAAATGTAGGAGTAGCGGGGGTGGGTGGGAATTGGGGGTAGAGTAGGGGAGCAGAGACAGAATGGAGTGGGCTGACTCCCAGAGCACTGAAAATAAATGAAAAACAATCTAAGACAGACCAGGTATGTATAACATATACCGAGAAAGGCAAAATCCATAAATGGTGTTCCTATGTGAGACTTAGCTTTGTAAAATTAATTAAGTACCTGTTCAGTGTTAGTGGTTTAGGCAAAGTTACTGGAGGTAATTAGGCAACTACTGGTCAAAATAAGCAAAACAGACCAAACAGTAAATATGGGAGAAGCCAATTAGAGAAAGATGATGTCAAATACAAGGTTGGTAAAAATAAGAGAAGAAACTGTGTTGTAATTTGGAATGTTAGTGGCTGGGATCAATGAGCTGCCCACGAGCTGCATGCTTGCCAGAGAGCAGGCCAATACTAGACCTTAGATAAATGTCATAACCAGAATAAAATGCTGTATTAGGTAAAGTCTAGACAGGAAAGGAAATAAAGTATTCCTATTGGAGGTGGTATACTATAAACGTTACCCAATGTACTTGTTAGTAAAGTCTCCATGGTTGCTCTTCCTTGCAGTGTTGCTGTGCAAAAGACAGTGATACAACCATGATGCTTTACTTTGTAGAGCAAGGAGATCTTTTTATTTTTGGAGTGGATAGAGTCTTCAGGAGTAGAAAATATTGGTCAGACTACTGTGGGGAGAAAGACAGATGGTGGTCAGCAAGCAGATGCAATGCAGTACATAATTTCTTTAGATGTTACTGTGGGAGAAAAAGTTGAAATGGCTAAAGCAAGACTTGGAAGCAGGGTATAAGAGTGGAGGATAGAATAGGATAGGAAGACATATAGACATTCAAACTGTGTTAGACTGTAGGAGGGCAGCACAACAGTAAGAGATACACATTTAACTAGCCACTCTAAAAAAGGATAAATGCAGTTATAAATCATACATCAACAGAACTGGCAGCTATTAACAGGGTACAAATGCAAGTTAAATATCTAGACAACTATAGCATGGTATCTCTACCACTAAAAGACTAGTGTACCATTAAATTCTGTAAGCCGATAAACATGGCAGCTTAAACCAATACATGTTAAGATAGCTAGAGTAAATAGAACAAATGCAGCACTTTCACAAAATGGTAAAGTAACAGAATTCACTTGCAATAGAACAGTGAAAAGACACAGGCAAAACCAACAGCCCTAGTTTAAAATTTGGACATACTATGTATCAGTTCTCAAGTACAGTAGCTCGCAATGCGAAACTGTGGCAGCTGCTACATCAGATACAATTTAGTTATTTCATTTCAGTTCTCTAGTGCTGTATTTTGCAGTACAAAAACTGTGACATCTGCTTTTAACAGCTACAATGTGGTACTTTTTAGTTTGATCTTCTAGTATAGTAGTTTTGCAGTGCAGCAGTTGTGGTAGCAGCTACCAAGAGATACACCATAGCAATTACCTGTTGAGATATTATACACAAAGACAGCACCTAAAAGGAGAACTCTATTAGGAGAATTAATGACAACACCTTAGCAGTTTCCACACTGCTAGTGTGAGGCCTTAAATTACTAGTGCACCCTGAATGCTGATTAAGGTTCCATAAAGTCACCATACATATCCCTCCACTTCTCATTCCATTGCCTATCTACTATATCCTGTGACAGCCATTAGCACCCCATTGTATCCATTATAGATATTTGTTTATTACTCTGTAACGCTACTGTTACTGCACATTTTGCATGTGGTTCATATATTAGTACTAGACTAACTGCCCTTGTGGGCCATTTTAAACCTCGCCAATTGACTCATGTAAGAATTGCACCCTGCACCTTATGTCTGTAAGGTAAATACCTTAACCATTATACCAACCTTACACCTGTAGTGATGGTCATTAAGAGGTAGAACATAAGACATAACATGAAAAAAACTCCAAGTTGCATTATGATCATACTTGAAACAATACAGCACCTACTCTTCATATGGTAAAAAGAAAGGGAATATCAGACATGGTGGTTTTAAGGAGACCTGATGTTACCAGAATGGAAGATAGGTCTGTTATATTTTTATTCCATGCCTTTACTCCCAAGTAAATGCTTCCTGACAACAAGAAGTTTAACGTCTGGTACAACACAGTCATGCTACCCTTCAAATTCTGCATCAGTCATGTCTTAGACAGTCAAGACATGGCATCTCAGAAACAGAACTACACTATGCAAGTCATGTACGTTGGAAAGATAGACATCATAAAAAAGGGGAAACTAATCTCACCCCCTAAAATGTATTCTTTTTAAATTATTCACATTTTACATTTAACTGCCCTCGCTATCTGGTTTACATTGGGCAGGACACACAATGTTTTAAAAAATACAGCAGGCAGACCATTTGCATAGCTCACCAACTCTTGCAGTATTTCCTTAAAACAAGCACTGCAGGGATCCCAAGAGGGTCTATATCCTGAAGTCAAAATTCAGATGTTGCCTTCATTTGCTAAGCCTCTAAGAAAGCATCACATTCAAAGGAGAACAAAAGACAGCTATAGCATTACTTTTATGACGTTTAACCTTCGAACAATTTCACTGCCTTTCTCTGAGAACTACTCATTTTTTTACACTTATTTTTGTCTACACTAAAATATTTCTAGATCATAATTTGTTAACAAAGACAGCTAAATTTCTAAGTCAACAAATCTCTCCAAAAAACACATCTAAAGTAAACCACACAGTAATGGATTTTAATAGGATAGGCAACCAAGAGGCTTTTTGTCTGATTTTGCAACCCAAACTTAGACTATAATTTGGATGCAAGAAGACAAAAACATATCTTCCAGCCCAAACCACTGATAAACATGCCTGCAGGGAAAGGCTGCCCTTAGTAACTGCCGCTTCCACATGACTAAAATGTGAGGGGCATCCACAGACTCGAGAAAAACACCTTGCCCTACAATGTATATAATGCAATGTTGTGTCTTTCGGCTTTTCCCGGTTAGGGGTCGCCACAGCGGAACTCCGGTCCGCAATAATGATCAAAAAATTCCCATTAACTGCTTAAGGATAAACATACCTCTGAAAATATTTTGCTGCAGAAAATTAAAGTTTTTTTGTTTTTTAACTTCCTGACTGTTAAATTTACATATACAGAAAAATATAATAATAATTGCAGTGATACTGACGCATAACTCCATCAAGGCCCAAGCAAAGAAATTTCTTATTATAATATTTCATACAGTTTGGGTTTTGGGAACATGTGAGTTCAGATTTTTCTTTGCCCTTTTTTTTTACCGTGGCTTCTCTGTTTACAAGCCTTAATAATACTCTGTACTTGAAATAACATGTCTCACTGTTCAAGCCTGTACCACACTCCAGAGCCTTATTTTATTAATTTTCTATCTTTCTTAATATACTCCAACTTTTTGTCCTCCTTAAGAGAGAGTACGTTAACTGCTCATACACTCATCTAACAGTGTTAAAGGAAATGCAATTCCTGATGCTGGTGATGCACCCCCCGCATCAACAAGTATATGTCCTAACCAGCCACTTTATGAACATGAATGATATTCACCTATACTGCCTTTGGCCCACGTTCAGTCAATGGCCAGCAAGTCAGACAGCTGGAACCAGAAAGGAAACTCTGAGCAGCTGAGATCCTGTGATCTAACATCTCAGATGAAACTTGATGAGACACAGGTCAAAGCAGGATGACTTCAGGGAACAGAATGCCATTTGGTGTAGGATGACTTCACTGGACAGAATGTCACCACACACTAAATCAGAGATCACTGCTGACATAATTATGAATTTTGTAAGAGTTACATTCAAATATAAGAAGTGAAAACATTATCGTGTGCTTTCACTGAACACCAAGAATTGTCACACTTAAAAACTTTACAGTGACAAAACTGATCACATGATAAGAATGGTAAATCACTTAACTCTTATAGGCTTAATTTGTAACTTCTTAATGGGCAACTGTCATAATGAGCCTTGTTAATGTAAAAGCATAATTACAAAATCTCATCAAAACTGGTTTCTTATTTTAAACATAATGATAAATAAAGCCTTACTAAGGCATTCTCCACAATATGGCCATTCTCATTACTTAAACACTCATAATAGCATATGATGTGATTCACCCCTGGGAAAACTCTGGCAATGAGCCTTAACTGTCAAATTAATTCTGGATACTCAAGCATGTTTTCCCAGTTACCCCACCACCACCATACAGATACAACTCATTGTTACGTTTTCGATTATAAAAATGTTATTTTTTAACCATGCAAGTGACAAGAGTCCTTGCCCAAGCCATTGCCGTTGTCCTTCTTCCTAATAGACTATATGTTTGTGTATTCTCTGCTGCAGTTTTCTCACACTTTTTCATGCATAACTCATTCACTTGTCATGCACTTTTGCACACTGTATGTAACAGTTACATTTACCAACGGTGCCTACAGTCCTGGGATAATTGCCCATTGTTACCTAGGTACCTTCCAAGACAAATCTGCCTGACATTTTCCACATGTCCTCATTCCATTTAACGTACCAACCAAAACCTTCTCGTAGTTTTTACTTTCATAATAATGCTTTTGGGTCCTTTTTATAAATAAAGCCAGACTTGTGGCCCATTTTCTAGAAATGTAATAATCACCTTAACGGTGTTAGCACCACTAGTACAACTAATGACTACAGACCTAGAGATCTTGTCATCCTTTGCTTCATTTTCAGTAACCATTTTCTTCTTGATGGAGTTCACAAGTATTGGGAGAAAATCAATGTCTCTTCTTTTATTAATATCAATAACCACCGTCTGTAGAATACCCTAGGGTACCTCCTATCACTGAATATGTTCTTTAAAACATTCGTCTCTCTGTGAAACTGTTGATCATCAAAAACTAATTTGAGTAAATGTATCATCTGTCTCTTAATCACATTTCATTCCAACCACCAATGGAAAAAGGAAATGGAGTACAGTGGCTTTCTATGAATGTTAGAAATAAAATTTGGTTGAACTTATCTTTCTGTAATAAAACATCTAAGAGTTACATTTTGTCATTTAAACACTTAAATTTCTAAAAAACCTGGGGTATTACTCAAGTATGTCATGAATTCCCACAAATGCCTGTATGACCTATCCCATACAAAGACAATGTCATCCAGGAATCTAACATAACGTCTGATCATATGACAAGGTCTGATTCTTTCCTTTATTTATTACGTAGAGGTATTCCCACCTACACAAACAGGTTAGTGTACATCGGGATCACTGTTGCCCCTTTTGTCACACCCTTCTTTTGAATGAATTCCCCATCAAATGTAAAATAGTTGTTTCTGAGGACAGCCTTCCTTAATGTATACATTAGTTCAATATCAGGCCCTTTTACTTTGCAAGGCTTAGTAATACCTGCTTAGTTAAATCAATTAATTCCTATGTCATTGGGTATAACTGCAAATAAATCACACATACCTGCTGTGACCATGGTGTACACATTATTGTAAAGTGCATATTTCATCGCTTCTGTGAAATGCCACGAATCCTTTAATAAATCATGAAAGAATGTTATACGTTCTTTTCACTGTCCTATTGATAAAAATAGCAAGTGGCTCCATTTTTCAGCCTGTTGCTGAAACTAAATACAAGCCTGGAAAAAGACATAACAAAGCTAAATCATTAATACATGCCTGAAAAAGATTTGCTTGCTGATGAACTTGAGCATAAATGGATAATTCCACTGTTTCTTATGTTTAATACGAAATATACTAAGGATGATCTTGAGATGTGGGTGCTTTGGGAAGTATAGTCTATGACAGGGATGTCTAAAAAGAAATCAGCTGTAAGGAATGAAATACAGACCTTCAAAAAGAGCTTAGCTGAATACAAGGTGTGATGTTCAAGGCTGGTAATTTGATACTGAGCAATAAGCTAAAGAAAGAAATATTGGCAAAAATATTTTGCCAAACTTGAAGTGTACAGCAAGAACATGTGATGCATTATACTGGCCATACGGCTTACTAGAATATGAGTTTGCATGTGGACTGCCATGTGAGGTTTCCTTGTAAAACGTTTACCGCATGTGGCAGATTTGTACGGCTTCTCCCTTTTTTGATTTCTCCAAGTCTTTTGGGTTTCTAATACCATGACGGGAATGGACCCCATTCCTAAGTCAGAGTACGATTAAAGTTCATGAAATTAGTATTATTTCACTCTTTGATGTTAGCCAAAAGTGCTCTTTGCAGTACCCGTAATTTGCCCAGCAATGACTCCTTCTGCAATTCATACGCTGTTACATGAATTGGTAACATATCTAAATATGATTGTAAATTCTGTTTTTAGAAAACCAGTTGCTCCTACTGTTATTGGAACTGTCTGGGTATCTTTCTTCAACATGGCTCTCCACTGTGAATTCTCTCATGTTCTCTGAGGTTGCCCTTCCATGTAAAACTTTTGTCACATGTGCATTTACAAGGTTTGTACACGCTGTACGTGTTGGTTTACAAAGTCCATTGAACATGTGGGAGAAACAGACAAATGTAGGTTTTGTAAAGCAGAATTGAAAAAAGTTATGCACCTCATTGCTGGTTGTGACATACTAATGACAGAAGGACTGTATACTGAAAGACATAATAATGTGACAAGACTGTTGTACTGGGGATTGTGCAAACATTATGGTACTGAAGTGGTTGAAAACCACTGGAAACATGAACCACAAAGTATCACAGAAAATGATGTTTACATCACATGGGATCACCCATTACCAACAGTTTAAAAGACAGATGCTAGAAAACTGATATAGTGGTCCATGAAAAAAAAGACAAAAGTAGCATTGATAATTGAAATCGCCACACCCAGTGACTACAGCATGTTGCGTACAGAGAGACACAAAGCCATAAAAAATCAGGACATGCACGCACAAATGAGAGCAATGTGGAAGAAATATACCCAGACAGTTCCAATAGTAGTAGGAGCAATGGGTCTTTTTAAAGAATCTACAATTGTATTTAGATATGTTACCAATACATGTAACCCCATACGAATTGCAGAAGGAATCATTACTGGGCACACTGCAGGTGTTGCGGCGAGCACTTTTGGCTGACATCAAAGACTGAACAATGCTAATTTCATGAACTTTAATCATACTTTGACTTAGGAATGGGGTCCATTCCCATCATGGTATAAGAAACCCAAATGAGTTGGAGAAATTAAAAAAGAAAAAAAGCTATAATGCCTGTACAATCACATTTCAGAGCTATAAAGTATGTGATACTTACAAATCCAGAATACATGGTACATTTTTTGGTCCCAGGAAGCCTGATGCAAAGCTAGAATATATGTTTATGCTTCATGACTGTATGTATTTATTTGCATGCGTTAGCACTCAAAGCATCCTCAGATTACGAGGTCAATAGCACTTAAAGCCCTATTTTCAAGATGGTGGAAGGGTAACCATTGAAATGTCTGGACTTGCTAGAGTGAGTCCTGAAATACTAAGATTGAATTGCTGAAAGATTGGAATCACATATACCAAGTCCGAGATGCCATTTCACTGAATATTTTCTTTTCCCCAAGGTATGGCAATCTTGGAGTTGATATATATATATATATATATATATATATATATATATATATATATATGTGTGTGTGTGTGTGTGTGTCTTTTGGCTTTTCCTGGTTAGGGGTCACCACAGCGGAACTCCGGTCCGCTAATGATTGGCAGTAGAGTTTTACGTGCTGGCTTGCCGGGCCTAACGCACAACCTTCAACAAAGGAACGCCCATTCACGCATGTCATCACACAGAAGACGCTCTAACTGAGAATTGAACGGGGCAACGTCTAACTGTGAGTCGACAATGCTACCGCAGCACCACCACCATGTAAATTTCATGGTATGTGAGTGGGGCTTGGCCCCCACATGGGGTGGTGGAGGGCCGCCCGCTGCAAAAATATGTTTAATTTGCTCTTCTCCTGTGTTTTTGGTCTTTTTTTCTTTCAGCTTGTCAGCACTCAGCATTTCAAATGTTGACATTTCAATAGGGAACCCGGTGGAAGTGTATCAATATGCAACAATGACCACGGTGTTCCAGTATATACATGAAGAGATTTTCAAAGTAGTAGAAATTTCAATGTGACCTCTTATCGTTTTTATTTAACAACAAACTGATAAACTGAGAGGACTGCAGAGAATGAAAAAATAAGCAGAAATAAGCAGAAATGATTCTGCATTAACAAACTGTAATACAGAAGCATATTTTCTTTTCCTGATATACAGGAATTCTCCCTTGTAATGTACAAGTTTTAAAAGTTTAACTTCTGATGAGTCAGATTAAAGAGTAGAATTTCTCCATCTACTTCCTTTCTAGTCTCAAAACCTGAGCTATATTCAATAGAAAAGTTGATTGCTTAAAAACCTTGTTCTGTGGTACTGAGAATAAAGTAGTTTTACTGTTGGATTGTGTACATCTGCTTTTTTCTGGATTTGGCAGTGCACTTTTTTTGGTGGAATATCCTGTTCCAACGTGGTTTTATTTGGCTATATAGTTGTGTACTCACCTTTTGTTTTTTTTTTTGTTTTTTTGCTTGTTATTTTTTTTTGTTTAGAAACTGAATCTAACTAGTGCAAACAGAAGTCACCTTCTTTCATCAAAGTGGGCTGGGAGGGTGGCCTAATGGTTAAGGTGTTTGCCTTACAAACACAAGGTGCAGGGTTTTAGTCTCACAAGGGATAATTGGCTAAGCTTAAAATGGCTTGCAAGAGCAGTTATCTTAGTACTAATCTATGAACCTAAGTACTGGAAGTGGAAAAGTGAAAATACATTAAGGTATCAATGAGAAGAAAGTAGGAGCGGTGGTTCTGAAACAACATTAGCAACTTAGTTTACTTGTTGATCATAACGAGGATGGAAAAATGCATGCTAGAAATTACAAATATTTGTGTAAAGTGACTTGTGCTTAATACAGAGACTGTTTTCTTGACAACACTAGAAAAGCAGTAGGTAAAAGCAGACTCTAGAGAAATGACCACATAGGTATTTCCAGAAATATTTCCAGCAGGAGATGAGCAAGAGGGTCCATCCATGTCAATAAGACCAAAACAGTCTGTCTAATGATGTACTACATATTATTCTTCTTCTTTCGGCTTTTTCCCGGTTAGGGGTCACCCCAGCGGATCACCTGTCCGCTCATGATTGGCAGTGGAGTTTTATGGTGTCGAGCTGCCAGTCCAGCACCCAACCTTCCACAGAAGGCACACACACGCACTCACTCACTCCTAGGGCCAATTTAGAGTGTCCAATACACCTACAGCATGTCTTTGGGTTGTGGGAGGAAACCGGAGCACCCGTAGGAAACCCACGCGATAACAGGGAGGACATGCAGACTCCGCACAGAAGGCACCCCAGCTGAGGATAGAACCAGAGAACCTCTTGCTGTGAGGCGGCAACGCTAACTGCTGCACCACCGTGGCCGCCCTTAATGATGTACTACATAAAGTGATTTTTTAGGCTGCCAACATCAGGACTGACACAGACTGTAGACTTTCAGAAGTATTTTTCGTTTAGAAAATTGCACAGAAAGCCAGCTAGATGTACTAAGATTTCTCAAAGCACTGAAAAGTACTGAATGCATTTATTAATAGCAGTATGCTTCTACTATAAGAAGGTGCTTCAGCTTTGTATCTAAAATCAGAAGAATATAAGAAATAATGTTTGTTCTTAGATGTGAAAGAAATAAAAAGTCTTAGTGATCAACTGTCTGAATTCAAAATGTCTTGATATAAAATATGCATATTATATAATCCATCTAGTACGAGAATGGAAAATTTTGGCTTCTGAAAAAAGAGGTGTGTAACATATATGTGTATACATGTTTAAAGATCTGTAACCTTTAACTCTACTGAAGTCCCAGAATGGACATCATGTGGTCTTGTATCTTGAAACTGGCCACTTAAAATCTGCATCCATCTTGTTCTTGGTTCATAAATCCAGGGGACAAAGGCCTGGGTAGGTTAACTGTCTGAATCACAAGAACATCTTGTGTCTGCCTCTGTTTGGACCCCAACCACAACAGCTCAGGGCATGTTTAATTTTCTCTATCTACCTACCTTTCCTTTTTAAGAGACTATCATAATATATTTCCATTATCAGGGTGGCTGATAGTGAAAGCCTAGGATTTTGAGAGGGTTCCCCCAGCAAAGGTATGATGGCTTTCACCTCTGTCAAAGCAAACTTGTGAAATATGACAGTGGTTCATAAGTAAGTATTAGCAATTCTTTCAGCAGACCATTACAAGGCTGGCCAAAACCCCCTATCCAAAGGTATGTATTATCAATCAGTCTGCATACCATTACAAGCCTGGCCAAAAACCCCTATTCAAGTGTTCTCTCCAGCCTCAAGGAGGGCAAAGCAGATAAATCATGGAAGAATTTGAGGCTATCTGTGCAATTACCCAGGTTTACAGTGAAGGTGGCAACGATGCTACTTTAATTGACATGCATTGGATACTTGTTCCAGAGGTGAGGGATATGTTGTGATATAAATCCATCACACCGATGTGATCTTTTAAACTGCTGATGAAGGTTTAATTCCTTTAACCAGATTTTTGAGGTACAATTTGTTCAGTGAAGGAATAAGAGGTCAAAGAGGGTTAGATCTTACATGGCTCGAAAGGTTAGGGAATCGATCACTACAACAGATCACCACAGGGAGGTCTATAACATAATGAGTTTAGAGAGAGAGCTGCCAGTCTCTCCGGATAAATAAGATTATTGACAGCAGTGATCTGTTTAACACCAAATCTCTGAGCTCTCTCAAGTTGAGTGATAACGTTATGCAAACACATACTAAAAGGTGTATTATATTCAAAAATAGGTCTGATGAGATATGAGACACGAGTAAAGGGGAATTAAGGCTTATTTGGATCTAATGGAGTTCACTTTGGAAAATTTTATGAGCCAGTCAGAAGGATTTCTAAACTACTATGGAGACATGATGGTTAAATGATAAGGACATCAAAGGGTGCCTAGTTCCCTTATGACAGTGTCTGATTGGGAGGGTGTTTCAATTATATGTTATGTGAGGAAAATTTTTTTACCAAAACGATGTTAAAGTTTTTCACATTGTTCTTGCACCGTTTACATGATCTAAACTATGTTGGGAAAACTGTGACTCAATGGAAGATTCAATTGCAACATTCAATTTATAGTCGTCTGCATGTATAGTCACAGCTTGAAGGTGTCAGGCGTTAATGCCAATAATGAGACAGCCCTAAACTGAGCCCAGTGGTACACCACTGCTAGCTTTTTCTTTTCTTTCTTTCATAGGTTCATAGATTAGTTGTAGGCTAGTTGTCCTTGCAGGCCATTTTAAGACTAGCCAATTAACCCATGTGAGAATCAAACCCTGCACCTTGTGTCTGTAAGGCAAATACCTTAACCATTATGCCAGCCTGAACTTGCAACCCCTGGTTTACAAGACCAGTGTGCTAACTCTTGCGCTATGGAGTCCTTTCAGGAATGCACCTGTGATTCTAACCACATGAGTTGTGTTAGATACCAGTTAACTATCCACCTAAGACTATAAGGATTTACAAGTCTGTCAATAACACCTGCAATGGGGAATAGTCTCAATGGCCTTGGCCAGGTCCAGATATGCTGTATATACTGTATAACTGCTGCCAACCACTTAATTTACTTTTTTCAAAGAGATTAATAAGGTTAAACAGGCAGACTTGCTGTGGGCCCAGTTTTAAGATACTTTCAATGTCCAGGTTAATGACGAGCGAGCCACTTCATAATTTTACCCATGACTAGCTAATAAGTTTAATGTGTTTATAGTCATCAGAGTCCATGGATCAGCCAACTCTTGTGTAATGGCATTATACAGGCTGTTTTCCAGGGTTCAGGAATGTAGCCAGCAAAGACGCTTAGATTAAAGAAGATATTCGGAGGTTCAAATAGCTCATATTTGGCAATGACAATCAGAAAAAAAACTAGAATATTGTAAGGCCTATGCTTTTTGAGAGGGCTGAGATAACTTGTTCCAAAGTAATTAAAGCAGTTGGTTTGGAATGTGGAATATATGAAATAGCTGTAAGCATAGATGGTATCAAATTTGCACTAAATTTATAACGTGGTATTACTTATTTACATTGGGTCAGAGTGTGCAGTGTTACGGTGGACTAGCTCTGAATATTTTTATTTGTTAGTTTTAACTTTCTGACCTAGTTAAAGAAAAAATGTAGTTGTTTTTGGTTTTAGTGCTATATTAAGCTCACACACAGCTTTGATCTTCCTAACTGTTCCCTTAAGCTCTTTATTAGTTTGCTTAAATGCTCTCTTAATGTAGGTAGAATGAGACGTCTTATACGCATGAAACGTTTTTCTCTTGTTATATAACTTATTAATATAGTTATTCCACCATTGTAGTTTGTTTTTAATTTTCTTTTTATACTTGGTCCAGACAGGGACTGCTTATCAACACGGCTATTTAAGTAGGAGTCGGAGTCAGAGCCATAGACAGCAGATTTAGCAACAGGATTCAAGACAGAAGGATTACATCAGAATTTATGTAGGTCTTCAACTAACTAAAGCAGGTTTGTTTTTGAAAAGTCCCTAAACAGAGAAGCATTTACAGGGGTAATACCACCAGTTTTAAAGGAACAGCTCACTAACTTACGGTCTGAGTTAACGAGGTAGGATGATGCATATGGAGATGCGCAAGAAGCAGTCTTATTTGTGAGAAGTACATCAAGGATATTGGGACCTCTAATGAATAAAAGATATTGGGACCCCTAATAACATGGTTAACTATATGTAAAAGAGGGTTAGGATTCATAATGTCAAGGAAGTGTTGGGTCTGCTGGCCAGTTTACTGATGGAGAGTTAAACTCCCAGAATAGAACGATATTCGGTTTAATGGAGATTTCATCTTATATGTTAAAAGAGCCATTACGCTCAGGAGGAGGCATACAGGATGTTCTGTAACCAACAGTCTTGTTTCTGGTAATTTAGATATCTAGGAGTTCAAATGTGATACCTGTGGAATCTGTCATGAGCTGATGATATCCTTGACAAATGCTTATATTCTCGCACTATGGCCAATCACTCTGAAGATATGATAGGCAGTATACCCAAAAGTTCATAGGTTCATAGATTAGTACTAGGCTAACTGCCCTCATGTGCCATTTTAAGCCTAGCCAGTTACCCCATGTGAGAATCAAACCCTGCACCTTATGTTTCTAAGGTAAGCACCTTAACCATTACGCCAACCTCCCACATGGAGTGAGACCTTTCTTTGCTCTGAAAACATGTCTCAGTAACTACACATACATTGTTGCAGGACAGCCTCAGGTTTGGCTTTTTTTTTTTTTGTTTGTTTAGGCTCCTGCAGTTAGTACAGAGGAATAAAGCTATGACCTGTTAATGCACTGGTTCCTGTGGTCCAGAATTTGAATATCTCATCCTCCACTTGTCTACTGTATGACTCCATGCAAGTCACTTAACCAGACACCACTCCTTGTTTGAGACTGAAAGAGATATGAACTTCAGTGCTCTACCCTGATTAAGAAATGCTTTATTAAATATAATGTCATTAAAGTTTTTAACTCATCTCACAAGTGTGTCTTAAATAAACGTAGCACAATGTTTTCATAGGTTGGTACTAGGCTATCAGCCCTAGGGCCTATACAAGCCTAGCCATAACAATTCCCTGGCTATTTCTTCCCCACACTATTTACTTTCCTGGACCCCTGTCTAGCAGGGCAACTGACGTGATCCCCAGGGTAAATTTCCTTTCTCCTATCCAATCATCAAGATTCCTTTTGAAGAGGGCCAAAGAGGAGCTCTGCTTGACATGCATGGGCAGTCTATTCCAGAGTCTGGGGAGTCTCTGGTTCAGGAACCTATCCCTCCAGCATGTTTTGTTTATTGTGATGACAAGGTTTAGATCCCTGGAGCATGTGGCTCTGAGGGATTGAGATTTCTTTACGTGTAACATGTCCAACAGCTCTGGGTTTGAAATGGCCTTGTATGTTAAGCAGAGACTGCCTTGGAGTGGACAATATGCGACAGAGTATAGTTGGAGTTTTTTAAGGCGGTCAGCATAGGGCATCTGCTTTAGGCCTGATTCTTTTAGTGAGGTATTTCTGCGGCCATTCCAGTTGTTGCAGATGTCTTGAGAGGTACATACCAAATGGGGTGTTGTATTCTATAATGGGTCTAATGAGGGATGAGTACAGTGGGACAATGACCTCCTTTTTTCTTGATGAAAAGCCCTTAGTGATAAGGTGTGCCACTTCCTGACTGTTGTGGCGATGTGGTTATTGAAGGTGAGACCACTGTCCACCTGTGTCCCTAAGTCTCTTATCACACTTTCGGTGTTTAGTGTACTGCCACCTATGTGGTAATTCATGGGTACATGTTTTTTCCCAAAGGGGATACCTATACATTTCCTGGCATTGAGCTAAAGCCCATGACTCTGGCACCAAGCATCTGTTTCTGTAAGGCCCTTTTGTAGAGTATCCACATCATTTGGGGATTCAATAATGGCTCCCAGTTTGCAGTCATCTGCAAGCTTTGTTAGCCAGAGTCCATTAGTGTTGGCCTGTACTTCAGAGAAGTAGATGCCAAACAAGAGAGGTCCCAGGACTGAACCCTGAGGTACTCCACTTGTCACTTGTCTGGAGCTGGATTTGGAGTCAGCTACTTTTACAGTGTGGGTTCTGTCAGTAAGCCAGTTGGCAACCCATCGAGTGACATAGGGATTAATGCCCAGCTTAGTAAGTTTATCTATGATTCCAGAGTGGGAGATGGTGTCAAAGGCCTTGGTGAGGTCCAGATAGGCTGTGTGGACTGCCTTACCCTTGTCCATGGCTCTGGAGACCGATTCAAAGAAGTCAATCAGGTTCAGGAGACAAGATCGGCCCTTCACAAACCCAAACTGGGTAGGGTCCAGTGTTTTAAGGTTGCCAATGTCTTTGTTTATAAGTTCCATGATAATACATTCCATGGCCTTGCAGATCAGGCTCGTCAGACTGACGGGGCAGTAGTTCCCGGGATCCAAGGTGGAACCCCCCCTTGTGGAGTGGGATAACTGTAGCTGTGTGCCATTCAGTGGGCACAAAGCCTGAGGTGAGGGTATGATTAAACATGACACTTAGGTGAGGTGCCAGTTCATTTTGTAGTTCATGTAGTACATAGCCCGGGATGTCATCTGGTCCCATGGATGCTGCATTCTTAGCTTTGGAGAGTGCGTTTTTTACCTCTGTGGCCATTATTACTGGAATTTGGCAATCTTCTGGTATTGAGATGGGCCATTTGGGGAGTGAAATTGGCACTGAATCGATCTGTCAGGATACTGGCAATATCCTTGGGATCAGTATATTTCATGCCATTCTGTTGTAGCTCAGAGCAGATCTGAGCATTGCCATTTAGATTCCTGACATAGCTATAGAATGCCTTGTGGTTGTCTTTGGAATCTTTGGCAATTTTATTTTCGTAACTAACTTTGGAGGATTTTATGAGGGATCTCAGCTTCTTACTGAGGCTGGTAAGGGAGTTTTTTGCATCCTGGGATTTTCCTCTTTTCTGCAACAGTTTCTTCCTTTTGCTGTAAAGTTTGTTTATGGCAGGGGACCACCAGATTGGCTTCCTTTTTTTGGCGGAGGGCATCTTGGTTCTATTTGGGATGGCATGATTCATGCATGAGTAGATGTGCTCGTACAGTGCCTTAGTGTAGGACTCAGCAATCGAACTTTCAGTTCCCATCTGCATGGGTGTCATGAAGTTTGTAACTTCTGACTTAAGTAGCATGAAGGTGGCTTTGGAGAAGTTTTTTATGGAGGTTTCCTTACTGGGGGGTGGGGGTGGGATGTGGATGTTAAGGGTGATTAGCTTATGGTCTGACCTGACCAACGAGGGGGTGACCATTGGTGTGGAGCATCAATTTCCCATGTTGGTAATGGCCAGATCTAGGATATTGGAGCCCCTGGTGGGACTATGGATTAGTTGATCCAGGGCATTGGAGTTTATGAATTCCAAGAACCATTGGGCAAAGGTGTTGGTACACGAGTAGTTTTCCCAGTTAATGGCAAGGTAGTTGAAATCACCCAGTATTAGGGTGTTTGGTTGTATGTTAATATTTTCCAGTATGTTTAGAAAGGTGTAGTGAGAACCTTGGGGCATGGTAGGGGATCTGTAGCAAGCTAAAATTTGGATTGCAGTCTTACCTAGTGTTAGTTGCACCTGGAGACTTTCAGACACATTTTGTTGGGCAACTGACCTGGTGGTGTGAATATCCTTGGGGAATATGGACACTCCTACACCTTTCGTGTTTAAAACCTGGTTTGGTGGCCGAAAAGTGTGGTAAGAGTTGTAGCCTGGTATTGCAGGGGTGCTCTCTGGAGCCTTGAACCAGGTCTCAGTTACTGCACAGATATCTATGTTCTCCATTTTTAGTAGTGCCTTGAGAGAGTACATTCTGAGGTTTAGACTTCTAGCATTGAGATTTTGCATGTTTGTACCTGTTACGGTGGTGGTTTTGTCCTTTGAACTTTGCCTAAAAAAGGCACTACAGGGGTGGCAAGAGCCTTAGCCAGTAACCTGAATCCCAGGGGCGACAGGTGCAGACCATCTCTGGCAAAGCATCGTGGTCTGTCGATCATGTCGTCCCAAGCAGACAGATACTGGATCCCCTTTGAATGACACCAGAAGCTTAGCCAATTGTTGAAGTCAATCATTTTGTCCTTATATTGTGGTATCATTCTGGGCGAAGGCAGGATGCTAGTCAGGGTTAGGGTCATACCTGCTTGGGCCACATGATCCGAGAGCTCTTCCATGTCTCTTTTCATGTAGACCAGGGAGGTATGTCTCAAGTCATTCACTCCAACATGGACAATCACAGAGTCATATTTGTACTTGTTGTGGAGTGACTTGAGTGCATGCGTTATGTGGCGGATCTTGGCACCTGACAGGCAGCTCACTGTAATTTTCTCCTTGTTCAGCCTGGTGAGTGGGACATCAGTGTCCCTGATTATAGAGTCACCTATGACTAAAGTGTTAGGTACCTTGTCTTGTATTAGGGGCTGTTGCTGGGTGGCACACTGGTGTTGTGAGCTATGTGACACTTTGTTTGTGATTGGTGTTTGTATGCATTTCAGCTTCGGAGGTCATTGCTGCTTGGGCAGGTTACAGTTAAGGGCCTCCGCATTTGTGGATTTAGTGTTGCTATGTGTGGGTGTTGGTGGTGTGGATTTAGAAGGGCTATGTGTTGCTTGAGATATAGTGCGGGTGTTAACCTTCTCCTCTTGACTGTCTACCACAATCTTGGGTGGAGAGAGCTTTGCTTCCAGTTTGGCTATGTAAGTGCATCTCTCACCACAGGTTGTAGTGTTGGGTGGTAGGAGGAGAGGGTTGTCTGTGTACATGACGCAATTGCTGCATTGCCCCAGTATGCCCAGATTCACCCAGGTGGACAGGAGAAATCAACGGAAGCTGACCCTTGGACATGTTGCTACAGAGTTCACCTACATAAAAAGTATACTGTAGGTTTTTGTACACCTACATCATGGGTATCCAGGAAACAAACATACTCTAGAGTTGATAATCTTCAGAGGAATCACCAGTCAAAAGAATGTTTGTTGGTATTTTTGTTTTACAGAGGATGTCATCAGACAAAAAAATCTGAAGAACAGCCAAGACAAATGCCTACGTTAATAACCAGCTTAATAGCAAACCATTAACTTAGCAAAAAATTCAAAAGTATGCATACAACAATTAGGGAAGTGACCATATTTTCAACATCTGTCTGGCAGACTTTCTTAAATCTGTGGCTTAACAGATATTTATCTGGTCAACAACTTGCTGCAATAATCCTTGCAAAGAAAGTACAGTAGTGTATACTTACCATAAGTGTAGACTCTCTAGTGATGATGCTGTCCTGGTGATAATACTTGGGATTTCCTGCCTGGAAGCCCTTTGTTGGCCTGTATACCAGAGAATTGCTCCCAACCCCTAGACCCGATGGTCGACCTCCTCTCTGATGTCAAGATATCTGTGAATAAAGGATCGCCGGCTATTGCCATTTTCTCAGATTTTGCTTATCCCCCCAGCCAGAATCCCCTCTCTCCATTCCACTGACAGGGAGCAAGATCTGCCCATTCTGTCCCAGTTTAGGAGATATTACAGAGATCTTCAGGCAATCAGCTGAGTGAAGGGCAGTAAGACTGAAGAGGTCCACACCCCAGCCCATAGGAAGTTATAGAGAGGATGATAAGAGGTAATGGTCACTGAAACAATGAAGACACTCAAACATCTATATTTATGGTACATGTATACAACTGTACTATGTTCACTTTTCTTCACTTTTGCAGTAATAACATTTGTAAGGATTACCAAAGCTATAAAAGGGAAAGGTTTTCGAGAGTGTCTTATGGCTGGGAAATGTGTCCTTGCATGACTGCCGAGGAGAAGCCAGCTCTAACCTTAGAAGGCTGATTACAAAGCTTGAAGAAAGTGTGTTTTGAGGACCAGGTGGCTGCCTCCAGAAAGGACTGGGTAGCTACTGACCTGATAAAGGCCTTGGTGGAAATATCTCTCTACAATGGGGAGACAAAGGTGCAAAATTAGGGGCAAATTTTAAATATTACTCCTACAGATTGAGGAAGTTGCTAGAATAACATTTTTTCTGTTAGCATATAAAGTCCGAAACTCAAATGTGCGTAAGTATTAAGTGACGTCAATCCTGAGTGATTTGCTAGAAAAACTCAAATTTTATGAGGACCTGACCAGAAATATGAGGCAAAAATCTGGATATTCTGTGAAATTCTGGATAGTTGACATGTATACTGGTGGAATGCGTCCTGATGTGCTACAGTACTCCCTTACCATGGAGCTTGCAAAAAAGGCAATGTAAATAGAAATCCATTTATAAGCAGTTTCTTTGCTAAGAGCTTTCTCTTGTTTGTTAGTTGCAAAGGCTGCAAATAGCTGGTCATACTCCCTGAAGATTTTAAGCTTATGCAGATAAAACCTGAGCTGCCTGTACTTATATTGAATGAAGAGCTTTCTACTTGATCCTGTGGATCAGGTAAGAAGACAGGTAAATGTATTGCCTGGTTTAGAGAAAGTTTTGCAACTGCTTTAGGTATAAAGGAGGATTTGTTCATCAGGGTGACTATCCTTATGAAACCGAAAAAAGGCTTCCATACACATGGGTACTTGAAGTTTAGAAATCCTTCTGGATAAAGTGAGGGCCACTAAGAGGGTGGCTTTCCAGTTGCCAAATTTAATGTCTGATGAAACTGCAGGGTGAAAAGGAGGCAAGGTTTGTTTTTCCAATATTAAAATTAAGGTTCTGGAATGAGAAATGGGCCAAACCTGGGTGGTTTTATGTGGATGGCAGCCTTGAAAACTTTGTTTCACCATGGGAGGGGAAAATATAGGAGGCTACAAGGGCAGGCAGGCAGACAGCTGAAGCACGGATTATGTTCCACCCGGTAAAATAAAACAAACTGGATATTTGCTTGTAAAGTTTGTTGCCCTTTTATTGGTACCAGTGGGAGTATCTTTTCTATTTTGAGATGTAAAACTTCCTGGTGCTGTAGCCTCTGAGGATATGTAGGACATCCTTGTTAAACAGATGGCTCGTTGAGATGAAAATTATATCACCCATCCTACCAGCTTGAGTGTTATTAGACTAGGATGTAAGGTGGTCCCTTTGTTCTGTGTAAGAACTACCTCCAATGGAAGCAGTCATGAGTCTTCCTTGGCCCTACTGAGTAGCATGGAGAACCATTGCTGCTTGGGTTGGAAGGGTACTAATAGGATCATCCTTGGCCCATCCTCCCTGATCTTCAAAAGTACAATAAGGATGAGGAGTACAATTGGATAGACATACAGAGATAGACCTATCTACAAAAAAGAGAAGGAATTAATCCTCCAGGAACCAAGGTTTGAGGCCTTTAAGCCAAACATGTTGAGAGCTCTGTTTCACTTTGAAGCAAAACAAATCTACCTATAGCACACACAAGTTGTTTGTGAGTTTTCTGAATACACTCTTTTTCCATTCATGAGGGTTTGTTACCTACCTTCTTAAGTTGGCTGACACCCTCCAGAGGTACTGAGCCAGAGTTATCACTTTTAACCTGCACCAAGGAATTTATTTAACTTTGAGAACTCTAAGACAGGTATTCAGTTTTCCTCTTTCCTTTGGACCTGTTTCTAACTAGCTTGAGGGGACTGGTTCTCTAGATCATTGTGCTAGGACAGCTGATCTGCCCTTTTGGGAAGGGAAGAATGTCTGAAAACCTTGGGGAAAAAAACAAACTGTATGTTCTTCTTGTTTCTGATGATATCTAGAATCCACCTGTCCTAGGTGATTGCCTGCCACTGGTTTAGGAAGAGGAAGAGTCTACCACCTAGCTTAATAAGAAGGATAAGGGGGTTGAGATGTTGTGGGATTCTGAAGGAGTGGACATGGAGGTGCTTATCTAAGTCATGGCTTTTCCCTGCTGTGTCCCTTGAGGTGGGACCAAGTAGGCCTGGTTCTGGGGTCTGCTAGCCACCTACTTTGTAGTCTATCCCTTCAGATATTTAGTGTTTTTTGATTTTGACTGGGAAGCAGGAAAAGAACAGGACTTGGATGGATTGTTTCTGCTAAACCTTGGAGGTGGGATCGGCAGAAATTCCTTGGCAATTTGCATAATCTTAAACCTTCTGCTCCTGTCTTTTAAAAACACTTTAAGCCTTGGGTCCATACAGGAAGTCCTTCTTGGGGGGGGGGGGGTCCAAGAATTTAATCTTTGACATCACTGAGATAAGACTGCTCTCTGAAGCAAGCATGTCTCCTGATTACTGACCCAGTGCCAACTGCCCTAACGTGATGCTTCAAGGGTATCAAAGCCACAGGGCAAAGTATGTTTTGCAACCTGGGAACTGGTGCTGCAAAGTTCTAACAACTCTTTTTTTGGAAAGTCTTGTCCTGTATCCCCTCTATTTTCTGTTTCACCTTGTCTACAAGGTACTTCTGGAATTCACCCATGTGAAACTTGCAATTCAATGCTTTCATGACCAGGGTAGCTGAGGTATAAGCATTTTCCCCATATATGTCAACGATAATACCCTCCTTGTCATTGGGCCCCATAGGCCATTTTTAGCTTAGCCATGCTTCCCAAATGTATTTCACAAGTTCCGATACCCTAGGTTTATTTTAATGGACATATGCAGGTTTGGGTATGGGTGGTCAAGCATTTACAGGCTGCCTCTGGCTAACTGAGACATAGGGGCCAGACTAGGGTAAATTTCTCATCGATCGTCTACTGCTCCAAGTTACACTTGAACTATGTTACGAAGAAATCTGCTTCACATGGACCGGAAACATGTTCCAATGAAGGGATAGTCTCTGAGGGACATATCTGTCCCTCCAACATGTCCTACTTATGATGCAGATGAGGTTTAGGTCCCTAGATCAGGTAATTCTGATGCTGATTGTTTTGCTAATGTGCAACAGATCAATGAGAGCAGGAACAGAGGATGATTTGTACACAGCCATAGACCACCTCTCAGTAAATGAGAATGAGTACAGGGATAGGGCTTTGAGACAGTCATTGTAGGATATGTGGTTTATACCCTGCATTCTTTTTGTTATGAACCTCTGTGTTTACTCCAGTCATTGCATTGGTCAGGTGCATACTGAAAGGGGCACTGTACTCAATAATTGTTCTGATGAAGGCAGAGTATAGGGGAAAATGACATCCTTGGACCTAGATGTCATACATTTGTTTATAAGTTGAGCAACAAAGAATGATTTCCTAAATAACCTAGACACATGATGGTGTCTATGACAGTGTTAGATGCTCAATCACTGGCTTCAGACTGACCAGTGTACTGGACAAATGATATTTTGCACAATAAATAATTAAAGAAATAGTACTGGACAACAACCCTTTATCCACTAAGATTTTGAAGTCAGACCAGAGTCATCTGCTAAGCCTATAAGAGGGGAATAAATCTCTTGCATTTGGGCAGGCCAAGGGCTTCCACAGCAGGAAATCACAAGTATTATTACTAAAACAGTGAAGCACAGTCAGCATTATCAGTCCCTTCCTAGAACCTCTCTGTACAAATTTTATTAAGGAAAGGAAAGTTGTGTAAAATCTTACCATAACCATAGACGCCCTTCTCTTCCATGTTGCAGTATTCACTAGTGGGTTTACCCTTCTTCCCATCAGCTTGTTCGGCAAGGTTTCCAAAGCTTTTTCAGTCTCTGTTGGTGCGTTAGACTTCTGACGTGTAGGCTGGTACATGGTCCATAAACGTGCCATCTGCACCTACCAGTCCTCAGAACCAAGAAGCCCCAAACACAGCCAGTCCTGATAGCATAGCCTGAGTAGGAGCCGAGAAGGGCAAGTGCAAGGAGAACAGGGGGATGGAGGGAGGGAAGGAATATTGCAACATGGAAGAGAAGGACATCTATGGTTATGGTAAGATTTTACACAAATTTCCTACGTCCTTCTATTCCAATGTTGCAATATTCACTAGTGGGTGAGTACAAAAGCTCACTGCTGTCTAGGTGGTGGTCTGAATGAGGATTCCAGGAACCCATTCAAGATAGCCCTGGCAAATCCTGCTCTGGTCCTGGAGATGTGGTCCAGCTTGTAGGGTCTGGTGAAGGTGTGCACAGATGACCAAGTAGCTGCTTCCAGAATGGAGTTAGTGTCTAGACCTTTAAGGAAGGCTCCAGAGGAAGCCACGGCCCTTGTGGAATGGGCTCTGATGTTGCCCATTAGTGTCTTTTCATGGTGAGCGTAACAAAATGAGATTGCCCTAGCAATCCAAGAAGAAATGGTTTGCTTCCCTACAGCTTTCCCCAGAGCCCTGGGGTGGAAGGAAACAAACAGCTGGTCTGATTTGCGTATAGGTTTGGTCTTATGCAAGTAGAAACAAAGCTGTCTGTGTACATCCAGGGAGTGAAGGACTCTCTCACCGTCTCCCTGAGGGTTAGGAAAGAAGGTGGGCAGGTGAATAGCCTGATTAAGGGACAGGTCATTAACCACCTTGGGGTAAAGGAAGGATTAATTCTGAGGGTGATCCTGTTCATATGGAAAACTAGGAAGGGTGGGGTAGACATGAGGGCTTAGAGCTCTGAGACCCTCCTGGCTGATGTTAAAGCTACTAGCAGTACTGTTTTCCATGTGCAAAATTTCAAGTCTGCCTTACCAGCTGGTTCAAATTAAGATCCCAGGGAGGAGGAGTTGGTTTCCTGGGGGGTCTTAGGTGTAGAACACCTTTTAGGAATAGTTTGGCTGGCAGTCTGGAAGCAAGTGGGGGCTTCATAGGCAGGCAGGCAGAAATGGCTGACAGATGTGCCTTTAACTCATTAACCCAGAGTACCTTCTCATGGCGCCTGTGTGCTTAACACCAAGCACGCCATGAGAAGCTACTAATTTCAAGCCATTATCCCCGAGTGCCTTCCTGAAGCGTGAGAAAATGTAGTACACATTTGTAGTTGAACCTAATGTAACTGAAATCATAACTGAACATGTAAACTACATTATACAGTTACGATTCAGTGTGTTTTTACATTAAGTTCACATTAACGTTTTACTTCTAAATCCATTTAAAAGATTGTTGATAAAGCAAGTGGTGGCAGCCAATCAGATTCTTGCAATCCGAGCCACCACTTCATGCATGCTTGGCATTAATCATCTAGTGCGGATTACTTCAATTTACCATTTCTCTGCTTACTTAGATTTGATAGAACCTTACCTATTTAATTAAAAGCAGTTATGTGCAATAGAAACTTACCCTGGCTAGTTATCCACGTGTTTTAGTATAATTATTCATCTTTAACACCGTTTTGGTTACCAGGGTTTACATCACACACTCCAGTTAAACAGGCATTTAAACAGATGTGAACATTATAAATTTTGGCACCCCTTGTGTGTAGAGCTACTGTTACATTTATAAAACAACCTGAAAATGCGGTGGGGTGGGCCATGTTAAACCCCGGTGGTGTTAAAAAAATGTGCATGTGGTGAAATGCGAGTTTTTACTTTCTACACACTTCTATAAAATGCCCGTCCCATGTCTATTTCATAATGTATGTATAGGTGTATATAAACAACATTCATAGTATTGAAAATGTTGGAGTTCTTATTTTTTGTGTAAAGGATAGAAACGTGTGTGTTCAGGAGTTAAACACCGTAGGCAAACTAACGAGCACCCTTAAAATTGCCGTTTTTACTTAGCAAAACTATCCAGCAATTGTAGTTCTCGACTAACAAAGTTAACATTGTAAATGATGTAATAAAGTATACTATGGCTGGTGGTATTACCTGAATGTTTCTGGTGGTGGTGGTGTAGGGGCGGCATAATATGGTAAGTTGTCATAGGTGATCCGGAACAATAAGCACGAACGGTAAGAGAAATTAAAAATAAAACCTTTGAAAAGCTTATAAAATTCTCATAACTATAAAATTTAGTGTTGATTTAATAGACGATGCATGTATGCAAAAAAAAATATATGGAAGACGTGAAGGTCGTTTCGTGCTCCTGTTTGCTATGTGGGAATATCCCGATATGGAAAAAAAAGGTCAGTAGGGTGATCCATGGTGTGCAATTTTGGAGTAGCTCAAATTAAAACATATTGACTAGTGAGGGTAATTTATGGGGGTTAGTTCTGCGTCCAAAATTTACATACAATCAAAAGCATAACTTAATCTGTTTTTGGTTGTCTAACTGGTTTAAGATGAAGACTGGCAACCTGCTAAGATACAATTAAAAGAGTTCCTTTGTTCTCTGCATGCACAAATTGCGCCCAAGTTGGTAGTTTAGCGCTAAGCTTGCTTAGTATTGTAGTCTATATCTAATGTCGTAGGCATGTGGACTGACTCTTCTTTGCTCTGATAATCTGAATTTTTTTAGATTAGTGACACAAGGATTCGCTGTGGCCTCTGTTTGCTTTCTATTGGAGTTTGAATGTGCTCCATTTTAGTCTATGGAGCTGGTAGGATGGTGTCGTTCTCTTTAATATTCAGACCGTTGTTATTACTTATGCCTGTGCTTGGTTTAATTGGAGAATGATGGGTGCAATTTGTCATGTTCGCATGGTCTGCTCATTAGTTATCAGTGACAAGTGTTGATACGTCCTCCTTTTCCTGTGTTTCTGTTGTTTTCCACGATAGAGAGACTATCGCAGCAGCTTGCTACGCTGTCTTGGAGGTGGCCGGGAGGTGGATTGGCATATCGTGCAGTGCATCATTATCCAATTACTTATTTTTCTTTCACAACGGGAAGTTATCTTTACAAAGAGGCAGGGAATGGGTGATATTTTTCTTTGTAGAAGTTAGCCGTAGGTGGAGGCAATTGCTTGGCTGCTGGTGCAACAATTATGGGATGCTCGGTGCCATCGAATAAATTACATCCCACTTTTCCAATCAGAATGCAATTTTGTTAGAACTTATAGACATGGCTATGCAGCTTGGAATCCTCACTTCGAGACAAATGTTTAATGCCCAGCTAGACAGCTGAATGGTTTCTCAATGTAACTTTTCTGGATTGTTTTGCTTTATTGATGGACTGAAACTTTACTCTGCATTTCGTTGGTCTTTTTGGTAGATTGTCTGTAAGTAACTGCCAAGAAAATATTCATACGGTGAGTGTAGTTTTGTCAAAGAAAAATTTGCTGTTGATAGCGCAAGAATTATTTATGGTTGTGCTTTTCAGAGATAAAACTGTTTGGATGAAGTGATTATTGAAGTCGATGGTAATGTCATCTCTGTTATTATTAATTGATGGTGTGATTGCTTGGCAAGGGTGGAGAAGAGTTTTCAGTGATGCCCAACTTTTGGGATATGTTGGTGTTTTCCCTGGAGCTTAGTATAGAAGTTTTTTGTCTCCTAAAATGGGATGTGCTATGAAATGCTGCCAATTGCTTTGAGATCCAGCTTTGTCCCTGGTGTGCATAACTTGTGTTTCTTGTGTTAACCAAGGATGCTGGGTTACATTTTTTTTTCTTTTTGCTCTGATGGGAGCCACTTCTTTTAGTATATTTGGAAATAGTTTGTTAAATTCTGAAACTGCTTCTAGAGGCATATTTTTAGAATATTCCACTTATGAACTGAATGTTGGAAGTAAAAGTTTTTAATTGCAATTTGCTAAGGTTGCTGGCCTGTTTATATTGTGGTTGTCATAAATTTAGTTTGCAGGCCTGTTTATGTCTGTCTGTGCTATTAGTCAGGTTGCAAGCCTGTTTATATTCTGGTTGTCTGTGGCTGTTATTTTACTGGCTTATAGCAATGTTAGGAAGATGGTCACTGATGATGTCTGGTAGGCAACCACTGGGGTCTAGTTTGTTTCGAGATAAGAATTTAATCCAGTGTACATTTTCCAACGTTTTATTAAGCCTTGTTGGGACAATGATGACTTAAGACATTATACAGCTTTATTGTGTAGGTGGGGTTATCTCAGCATATTAGTTGCTGGTCAATGTTAAGGTCTTCCATTGTGATTGTTTCATGGCTTGTATTTGTAGCTATCCAACATAGGTAGTATTAATATTGTTATGAGGATGTATGTGTAGAGCTATTAAGTATATCCTCTTTTAAATGTTAATCTTTAGCTGACAGATGAGTTTTTCTATGTTGTTAAATTTGGGAAAGGGGTTAAGATGAGGAGTTATTTCAAAGGCTTTAATATATATATAAGAAATTGCTACCCCCCTCCAGCATTTTTTTTTCTATCCATTCATAGGTTGTTGTAGCCTGGTGATAGAATTTCTTTTCTTTTATATCTAGTTTTCACCTAGATTCTATAGTGAATTTAGTACTCCTATGCATGCCACAGTCTCATCAGGGATGGTGAATTTAATACTCCCATGCATGCCACAGTCTCATCAGGGATGGTGAATTTAATACTCCCATGCATGCTGCAGTCTCATCAGGAGATAGTGGATTTAATACTCCCATGCAAACTGCCATCTAGTCTGGGATAGTGGATGTTGTAATCCCTTGCATGCTGCAGTCTCATCAGAGATAGTGATTTTAATACTCCCATACATGCTGCAGTCTTGTCAGGGATAGTGGATTTAATACTACCATGCATGCTACAATCTCATCAGGGGTAGTGTATTTATTACTCCCATGTATGCTGCAGTTTCATCAGGGATAATGGATTTAATACTCCTACACATACTGCAATGTCAGGGATACTGTCACTAATACTTTCATTTATGCTGCAGTCTTCATCAGAGATGCTGGATGTAGGACACCCAGGCATGCATGCTGCAGTTTTATCAGGGATACTGTCTGTAATACTCCCATCCATGCTGCAATCTGCCTTAGGGATACTGGATGTAGTACTCCTATACACGCTGCCTTCTGCATTAGGAAAAATGTAGTACTCATATGCACGTTGCATTCAAGAATATTGTTTTACTTGCATACATAATGCAGTCTGTATTGAAAATACAATATGTAGCACTTCTATGCATGCTGCAGTCTTCACCTGAGGTATTAGGTGTAATATTTCCATGCATGCTGCAGTATGCTTTAGGGATACTATATTAATGCTCCCATGTTTGATGGAGAATATGTCATGAATCTTGCTAGCCTTTTTCCAGGAATGATTAATACCAAGCAAGCAGTCCAAAGAGTGGCAGGTTTGCCAGAGACCCTCAGGGCCATGCAGTATGCTTATATTTCTAAACTTGGATTACCACGCAGTCTGTGCATATCACGCATGGCAGTTTTAGAGATGCTGTCAATAAAAAAAAACAGATTTTCAGTGCTGATGGCACTATTAACAATGTCTTGTGTAAACATCCTCCGAGTGCCCATGACACCTACATATGCCTAATGAGAGGCCGGTGTCAAGCCCTCATGCTATATCCTGCAGGTGAGCACATGTGATAGAAAACCATGATGTGTATATTTTATAATGTCATAAAGAATAAGACAAAGGTAACATGTGGCTAGCCCATGTATTATTTTGGTACACAGGTGATGTTGCATGCCTTCTGCAACCTAGAATGAGTACCTCTGTCCAATCTTTAGATTGGTTTGTTACATGCCTTCTACAGCCTTGAATGAGTACCTCTGCCTAACGTTCATATCTGATTGTAAAGAACAGGAAGAAAGAAGTGCATAGCCAAACATAACCTATAGTTATGGAAGTGAATTTGGTATCCTGAAGCAGCAATTCAGGTGCAGTGATGCCTTTATAATTTTGATAAAATACACAGTAGAAAAGGCAGGATGGGCATTCTACTCTGTTCCACACCATATGGCTGCAGCACTATATTAACTATTAAGTACATTATTTTTTGATAATACAGTATGCATTGGGTGGAAGAACTTTCTGTATTAATTTTAACATTAGATACAAGTACATGCTTTTATGATCAGTTCCTTGACTATAAATATCCTGAAATGGATGTCTGCATACAATTATTTAACTTTTGGAAAGTCAGTGCCAGTAGTGTGTGTTTGAGTTAAGTTGCAAAAACCTAATAGATAACGAATTATTGGTAGTTGAATAGTAGGATGGAATTACAACTTGTGGTAAGAGTATAACTAATGCAAGAAACTGGAAAATTATAAAGGACAGTAAAGGAAAGGGTGGTCTTTGAGAAAAGAAATTAGAAACATACATAAAAACTGCCGAATACATGAATGTAGAAGAGAAATAGTGACACACACATTATTACATACAAAATGTTGAGGTGGGGCACATAGGAAGGAAATGTTAAATAGAAAAGAATTTTGGTTGTTTCAAATGTACAAACTAGGAAAGTATCTACTGCAGAAACTGAAGTAAAGAATGAAGGATATGCCATGAAGGATATGCCACGGGTGATCTATAAAGGGAAGACGGGACTATTATCACTAGTGACTAGTAAATATCAGTTGTAAAGAATGCCACATATGGAGACATCAGTAACCATTATCAAGATTTCTCAAGCAGAGGAACACAGGAATACTGGGCAAGCAATCACAGGAACCAAGCTATGTACTTAAAAGTTCTTGCCACCCATCACATGCACATAATCATGTTCAACTGATAAACTGAGTAAGGTTGTACATGAAAATTGTGTTGTAAATGTTTTGTCTATCCAGCCATTGCCAACACTAACTTTAAAGGTAGACAAATTAGTACTTGTCCTGACCTATAGTAACTAATTCCAAAGGTTGGCCTATAGTTGTAGCTAGTTCCATAGGCTAGGATTACATTAAGTTTGGAGCCTGTCACTCCAGTGATATTTGCTTATTAGTTTGGGAAGAAAAAAAAGAAGTTAAATAGGATTGGGTCTTTTGTGGTTCAAAAAGCATGGCACAGGATACCTCAGAGCAGTGGGTGGCTTCTGAATATAAGAATAGTTATTCTAATCTGTCAGAATAGTGGAATGATTTAAAGTCTTTAATTTTCTTGGTTTGATGTCGTTGGATCTGTACATGCACATCTGCTCTACACCTGGGTGCCAACAATCATAGTTGTCTTTATCTGGAACCAGCTAAGATGTTCATTATGGTGACAAAATTGTCAAGGTATTGTCCAGGTATAGGCTGTTACTACTGATGAGTGGTGAGGACTTTCACTGGTATTTGTGAATGATGGAGGCAAGGAACAGAAGCATGACTTTTCTTCCTGCAATGTATAGTTGCCTACACTGCACCCATGTCACAACTCTGAACATGTGTGATTAACATGCCAGACATGTTTGTGGAAACGTTTCATTTTGGGTGCATGTACACCTGGACATAGTTACGAGGATGTTGCTTGGCGAAATAATTCATTGTGTATCAGGGAAGTGCTTCTGCATACATGGTATCATTGCTGAAGTGACTGCTGGGCCAATTTATGTCATTTTGGTGCCTGTGCATACAGAATGCAAACAACTGGAGGGATTACTGGGGACATTTAGACAGTCAGTCTGCAAATTACATTGGGTTACATTACTTACAATATAGCACAGAAGACAAGGAATCACTTCTGCTTGTATTATTCTATTTATGATTATGCTGCCTTATAAATGTTATCACTAGGTGACTACTGACAGGATGGAGCTACCATATTTTTTGTGCATTTATCCTGGCTTTGTCACTCATGCGTGGAATTTAGGTGGGAGGAAGGGTTCTGTAATATCTAAGTGTTATACTATTTGACTGAATGACTCAGGTCTTCTCCTTACTGATGATAATGAGTCTGTGTTACATAACAGCTGCACAGTGTAATATAATGAATGCCTACTCGACAACTTATTTGCAGCAATTATCACCTGTGTCTCAGCATGCATACCTTTGCAGTAATGAAAGGAAGGTCATTAGCAATATGTGCAGTTACAATATAGCAGTTAGTCATTATCACTTTTCTGTGAAAAGTCTCAGCTGCTGTCACTGTTATTCACAGAAATAGAAGTCGTTATCACTTTGATGAATGCACAAGCCAGGATGTGTTTTTTTCTCTGCTTGGAGTCATTGCAAGCAACCCCCCTCATTCTTCATCAACTGCCTACCCTCCTAAACCCCTGATTTTTTTTCTTCCTGCATATATACATATATATATATATATATATATATATATATATATACATACACACACACACACACACACACATACACACACACACACACACACACACACACACACACACACATACATATATATATAATTTTGGTGATTGTGCATATCTCAACACACACACACACAGTGCTTGACTGCTTCAGACTGCTGAAGATCATAATACAGATATGGTGTAACAAGTATAGGTTATCTATAGCTTGGGTTTCTGCAAAGGTTATTATAATTTTTTTGTTTATGTATCCAACTTTCAAGAATAATTTATCATCTGTTAACAACATGCACATACTGCACTGAGGAAAACTAATGGGTCTTACTGTAACCTGAGTGATGGTCAGATGCGATAACTGAAATTAGTGTTCCATCTACCCTGAGCCCGACATTCTTGTGCTGCCCATTGGAAGGAATGATGTCCTCAGTCAACCACTCGGAAGGCTACGGTTTCAAATCACAGCAATTTTTGAACATATGCAGTCGTGATGGCCACGTTGTCATTTTGTTTGGTCTGACATAATTCTTCGACAGATATGGAAAACAGCAAATAGTCAATGGGAAGCACATAAGGCCAGACATTTACAGAATGGGTTCATGCATGGCTTGATGCTAAGGGTTGGTGGATCTACAATCTGTCATGACAGCATCACCACAGAAGATGTTCACCTGTTCAGAAGGGATGGCGTTCACCTAACTGAGGAGGGCATTGCATTGTCCCTGACTGACCTCCCCAATGGTGTGAGGAGAGCTATGCAGGATTGGTAATATGCAGCTTGTGAGAAGAATGGAAAACACCCATGACCAAGTAGGGAACAGTATGATAAGTAAAACTCTATTATGAAATGTGTTGTGTAAAATATATTTTTCTGAGTTTGGCAAATGACTGTGGTAAGGAGCTGGTGAAGATGATGAAAAAGAACAACTGTTTCAGGAGAGAGCTAGCACGTACAATCTAATATGTCAGTAACAATTCTGCATGTACCCATTCAGCAGTATATTGGCTACACCAAGAATGTGCATATTTGCAATCATATGTGTCTACATGGTAAAACAACTGGGTCTGAATGCTGTACGCAAGTACAGATATCATTTTTTAGGACTCAGGTTATGGAAATTATGATTGTTTTTCATTTTTTGGTACATAACTTTGCAATGGAGCATCTGCATGTGCTAAGTAATACCTCATTTTGAAGACAGTATTCATTGTTCCAACATAGTAAAAGAACTGTGCATCTATTTTATACACATATACAGATATAAAAGTTTGTTTCGGAGTTGGGTTATGGAAATTATGATTTTTTTTTCATATTTTGGTACATAACTTTGTAATGGAGCATCTGAATGTGCTAATACCTCAATTTGAAGACATTATTCATTGCTCCAACATGGTAAAAGAACTGCACACATCTTTTGTACACATATACAGATATCAAAATTTGTTTTGGACTTAGGTTATGGAAATTATGATTTTTTTTTAATATTTTGGTAAATAACTTTATAAGGGAGCATCTGAATGTGCCAAGTAATACCTCATTTTGAAGACAGTATTGCTGGTTCCAACATGGTACAAGAGTTGTGCCTATATGTGGGACACGTGCAGATATCAAAGTTTGTTTTGGACTTAGGTTATGGAAATTATTATTTTTTTTCATATTTTGATAGATAACTTTGTAAGGGAGCATCTGAATGTGCCAAGTAATACCTCATTTTGAAGACAGTATTGCTGGTTCCAACATAGTAAAATAATTGTGCCTGTATGTTGAACACATGTGCAGATATCAAAGTTTGTTTGGAATTAGGTTATGGAAACTATTATTTTTTTCATATTTTGGTAAATAACTTTGCAAGGGAGCATGTCAGTGTGCCAAGTAATACCTCATTTTGAAGACAGTGTCACTCCTTACAACATGGTAAAATAACTGTGTCTGTGCACTGTACACATGTACAGATATCACAGTTTGTTTAGTCTTGTACGATTATGAAAATTATACATTTACAATACTTCTCATTATTATGCCCATATCTTTGCAAGGGAACATGGTGATCACACAAATGATGCATCATTTTGAAGCTGACATTCAGGTGCACAATGTCTACACTGATATGTAGGCTCTGTCTGTTACAGGTGATGAGATATTATGCTTTGTTTATTTATCAATTATGAGAAATAATATATTAATCATATTTTTGTGAATATCTCAAGAAAGGAGCATCCCACAGTAATGGTTAAGGTATCATTTTAAAGTTGACATTCATATTAACAAATTAAATTCAAATTGTATAGATCTGCATGGTACATAGACCAAGATATTGTGCTTTGCTTTTCCAAAAAAGGTAAAAAAATATGCACAATATCAGCCTTCCTTGTCAAATATTTAATAATGACTTTGATATGCACTATCAACATTTACACTGTTGGAAAGGTCAGTGTGTGCTGAATAACTTTCGTGTTTACATTTTTAGTCTAGCTCTTATAGTTAAAGAGTTATGAACATTTGTTTTCTGTATGGTATTACAAATGGATTTTCTAAAAATGAGCTCAGGCTGCTCTGTTGTTCCTATGGTGGAATTAAGCAGGCAGCTTTTCCTGAGATGCTCCGGAGTGAATGAGTTAAGGACGAGTAAGACAATCCTGTCTTTAGCAGTTCACGCAGGTAAGACAGAATTAGAGGCAGGTCACTGTCCAGCGGCTCTATCTGTCTTTTCTGACACCAGATAAAAAACATTCTCCATTTAGAGAGATAGGATTTCCTTGCGTTAGGTATCCTGGCCTCCTGCAGGACTGAGAGCACATCCTCGTTATATAGGTGTCTGAAGGGAATCAGAATCCTGTCAGCCACAGGTAGAGGTGCAGGGATCTCCACTGTGGGTGTATCTGTGTTCCCTGGTGCTGTGTGACTAGCTCCACTGAGGGGGGTAACTTGTGGTGATTGCTCTTAGATAGATGAAGACGTAGGGGAAACCAGTGTTGCCTTGGCCAAAAGGGTGTCACCAACAAGATTTTTGGTGAGTCCTGCTGAATTTTCAGTAGGACTCTCTGTATCAGAGGGAAGGGGGAATAGGTGTACAGGTGTTTCCCCTTCCAGGGCATTAAGAAGGCATCTGTTTGAAGAGCCTTCAGATCACAAGTTCTGGAGCAGTAGCTCTGTAGTTGCCTGTTTGTGGAGGAAGCAAACAGGTCTTTCTGTGGAATACCCCGCCTGTGGATCAACTGTAGGAATACCTTCCTTGACAGCATCCATTCGTGACTGTCTGAGGAGGTTCTGCTTAAGGAATCTGCCTGGCAATTTTGTTGGGACGGGATGTAGGCTGCCTGTAGGGTGATCCCCTAGGAGACAGCTAGATCCCATACCTGAAGCGACAGTCTACAGAAGAGGTAGGACTTGGTCCCTCCTTGCTTGTTCAAGTACCACATCACTGTGGTTTTGTCTGTGAAGTTCTTCAGGATGCCCTGGCTGAGTAAAGGTAGAAAGGCCTGCAGGGCCAGAAGTATGGCTGACATTTCTTTGATGTTGATATGCCATTCTTTGCATTTGTTTTTCCACAAACCTTGTACTTTTCTTGTCTAATGTTGCTCCCCAACCCAGATTTGAGACGTCTGTGTGCATGATCTGAGAAGGGGGGGGGCAACTGTAGAGGGAGACCTGGGTTTAGGGTCACCTGGGCCCTCCACCACTTTAGCTCTTGGGGGAGGCAGGGAAGAAGTGGGATTCTGAACTCTAGGGGGTGAGAATGTTGGGTCCATACTGAGCGAAGATACCATTGCATCTTTCTCATGTGTAATCTTGCCAGTGGCAGCATGGGAATTGTGGCAGTCATGTGGCTGAGAATTTTAAGAAATTCCTTCACTGTCAGGGTGGATGTAAGGAGAGCAGATTGAAGGAGTTGGGTCAGGGAAAGCACTTTTACCTGAGGTAGGAAGGCCATCCTGAGGTCTGTTCCGATTCTGCATCCTGGGAAGACAATGTCTTGTGTAGGATTTAGATTGGATTTGGGCAAGTTTATGAGGAATCCTAAGGACTGCAGCAGGAGCAGAAGGTCCTATGTGTGGGCTAGGAAGGTTTGTCTGTCTGCTGCTTGGATTAGCAGATCATCTAGGTATGGGAAACTTTGCATACCTCTTGTTTTGTAGTAAGCAATTACTGTGGCTAGGCATTTTGTAAATACCCTTGGAGCTGTGGAGAGTCCAAAGGGCAAGGCACAAAACTGAAAATGCAAGGAGCCTACTTTGAATCTGAGGAATTTTCTGGAGGAAGGTTTTATTGGAATATGTAGGTAGGCATCTTTGATGTCCATGGTCACCATGAAGGCCTGGGGAAGGATGAGGGGAAAGAGAATGGGTAGTGTTATCATCCTGAAGGAAGGAACCTTCAGGAATGGGTTGAGGTGGGAAAGGTCTTGGTTGGGTCTCCATGGTCCCTCCTTTCTGGGCACTAGAAAGATTCTGGAATAGAAGCCTCTCCCTCGAGCAGAGGGGGGGGCACGATTTCTATGGTGCCTTGGAGCAGCAGAGTGTTTAGGACCTCGGGAAGGAGGGACCATTGAGAGGGTGGAGGTAGCGGGACAGGAAGTTTTGGGGGGAGGGACATCCAGGACATGAAGTGACCCTCCTTCAGGATAGACAAAACCCATTTGTCGGATGTCACTAGGGCCCATGCAGGGAAGCAGTGAGAGAGGCAGGAGGATAAATGTTTGGTGGGAGGAGGGGGAGGTAGAAAAGGAGGTAGGCAGTCAGATGCCTTTCTGGAAAGGGAGGTCTCTGGGCAGAAGCTTGAGGTGCCCTAGGCTGAGTAGTCTGCCTCCTGTGTGGTCTTCTGCATCTGAAGGGGGCAGAAGGCCTAGAAGTCTTCCTGATAAACTGTGTCTTGGCCGGGTAGTTTCTTTGAAATGTTGGGATTGGAGAGATCAGGAGATGCTTTAGATCCTGGATCTCTTTCCCTTTTTGCTGAAGTGACTTAAAGAGAACAGCTACCTTGGAGCCAAAAAGGTCAGTGTGATCCAAAGGAGCATCCAAGAGTTTGGCCTTAAAGTCATCTGGTAAAGGCTGGAGACGCAGCCAACAGTATCTCCTCAATACAATGGCAGATGCAGCTCACCTGGCAGAGGCCTCTGCTGCATCATATACATACCTTAGGGAATGCTTATTGACTTGGGAAATGAGCCCAAGCAAAGAATCCAGGGATGCCTTTGCAGAGCAGTCAGGGATCTCATTAAGATCCTTAGAAGCTTTGTCCAGTAATGCCAATGAGTACTTGGCCATGTGTGACTGGTAATTTGTTGCCCTAAAGGCTAGAATAGCGGAAGTGTATATCTTCTTCCCTCACATCTCCATGGCTTTACTGTCCTTATCAGCAGGCAAGCAGGACAGTGGTAGTGGGGAGAAGTTTGGTAGCCCTGTCAATGTGGCAATGGAAATGGTCGCTGGGTCAGCTGAAGGTCATTTGAAAAGAAATTTGTCTGGATGAGGTACTCTATACAATTGGTCTGCTCTTCTTGGGGCAGGTGGCTGGGAGTCAGGGTTTAAACATGCTGCTGCAAAAGCATCCAGGAAGGCAGGACAGGAGGAATAGGGGCCGGGTTAAGAGATTCCATCTGGATCAAATCATAGAATCATTTCTGTTCCTCAGATATGTCTGGGCAGTCCCATTTGAAATGTTCCCTCATAAGATTAACCATGTACCCAAAGGTAAGGTCTTCCACAGGGGAGTCAGGCTCACCAGATGCTTCTTCTGGGGATACATAGCCCAGACGGGAAGACTTTTGTGAAGAATAGGACAAGGAGTCCGCTGAGGAGTCAAACATTTCTTCCTCAGTAGGATGGCTAAGGGTAGTCTCTGTCAGACTAGGCCTGGGACTCAGAAGAGGTGGAGCAACATGAGGTAGGTCAGACTTAGGCCTAAGGGCCTGGAAGGCATTGTAAAGACTCTGACTGAAGGCCTGCCAGTCTAGCAAGACCTCAGGGGTTGAATCGACATGCTTTGTCTTTTATTTTGTCTTTGCAGGCCTAACAGGTGTCTGGCTGTCAGTCAACCTTGAGGAAACAGCAGGATCGGCAGAGGCCTGCTCTGAAGTGCCCATCTCTGAAGCTGCTTGCCCCCTGGCATCTGAATCAGGCGCCCGGATATCCTTCCCAGACGTGTCGTCCGCTCTGAATTTTGCAGCCTCCTGGTAGGTACCCGCTTTATCCGGTGTGGCGGACGCCGGTTCCTCGACCAAGCTAACGGTGGCTACTGGCCAGGAATTAGTGGAGGGAGGCATGGTGGAAGTGGACAGCCTTGTGGTCTTCACCCTCTTCCTAGGTGGTTCAGATGGGGTGTCGATAACGGTTTCCATTCCGAGAGTGATCTGCCTAAGACACTGGTTTTTGAGATACAGGTCAAGGGCCTGAAGTCGGCGACGAAGGGTCATAGGGATGAACAACTTACAAATGGCAGTTTTTATAATCGTGATCTCTCCCCAAACAAAAGAGACACTGGTCATGGGTGTCTTTGTGGGGAATCTGCGACCACAGTTGCACTTGCTCTTACCGGA